>NW_028261394.1:0-300000 GCF_051295495.1 Thamnophis sirtalis | reverse complement strand
CTCCCAGCTCTCCCCGTACAGATACTCCAGGTCTCTGGCTAAGGCTTCCTTCCGGTGCAGCTCCAAGGGGAAATACAGAGGGGTGAAGCTGGGCTGGTCCTTGTTGCGCTCCATCTCCTCCTCCAGCGCAGAGTATGTGAAGTACAGGGCCGCTGTGCCCAGCTGCAAGGGAACAAAGGAACTATGAGAGGCCAGGGGATACCAGCCTACCCTGGTGTCCAAGCTGTTGGACTGCTGTGCCCGAGGCCACCTTGCTCCCTGAGGCCAAGGTGGCAAAAACAGCCCCAAAGGAGGTTCCATTTTCAATGCTTTGTAAGCCAGGAAAAGGAGATACAAATCCATTCGAGGAGCCCAGAGAGATCTTCTGAGATGGAGGGTGAAGAAGCCAACCCTCTTCTGCCACAGATGCGGCTCTTCCGCTCCAGAGCAGGGCATCCATCCGAATGGGCTGAATTGGTCTCCTGACACCCCCCCCCCCCAGACCCAGGACGTGGGTGAAGCTGGACACACCTTGAAGAGCTCCCTCTTGATGTGTCCCTTCAGGAAATCTTTGACAAACTGGGTGTTCTCAGCCCGGTCGTGGGCCTCCTTGGTCCCTTCCTTCAGCAGCTCGGACAGGTCTGTGGGGCTGTGGAGAGAGAGGGGTCTGTCCCGCTGGGGAGAGTGGCAGGGCCCCCCTGCAAGCTCACATCATCTGCAGGCAGCAGAGCAGGCCCTCGACTCTGGGGGACACCGAGCAGATCAGGCTTTGCACCACAAAGAACTCTCCCTCTCCCACCTCCTGCACCCCAGGCCCTGCCAGGCAGAGGAGGGCTGAGTCAGACTGGCACGGGCAGCCCCGGAGGGGGCCAACGTCTCTGTGCGCCAGGATGAAGCGCCCCCCCCCACCCCCAAGGCCGCCTCCTGTGGGGGAGCGCTCCAGCCCCCCCCCCGCCCCTCTGAGAAGTAGGAGACGCTACCTGGAGGCCTTCGCCGCCTCCTCCTCCTCCTCTTCCTCCTCCTCCTCCTCCTCTTCCTCCTCCTCCTCGAAAGAACGGCTCTCGGGCTCCTCCATCATCTCGGTAGCCTCGGTCGCCATGGCGCCTCGCCTGCTGGGCTGCAGTCCCGGTTCAGCTCCGACTCCTGCTCGGAGAGAGCCCGCCGCTATTTAGCCTCCCGGGGGTCCCGCTGAGGCGGAGCGTCGCAGTGCCCGAGCGGGGCCGTGGGGAGCGCAGCAGCCTCCATGGGAAGCGCCACGAAGGGAGGCTGCCTCGGGGGCCCCGCCGGGGAAGGGGCCGCCCCGCCTTTGCCGAGGGGCCGCGCGGGGGACGGAGGGCCGCCGCTCACCTGCCAGCCGCCGCCGCCGCCGCTCCTCCTCCCCCCCCCCCGCGCCTCTTCCGGTCACCCCGCGGCCGCCCGGCTGGCTCCGCCCCCCTCTGTCACGCGGACAAAGCTCTCTGAATATGCATGAGGCGCCTCCGGAGGCCCACAGCGCCCCCTGCAGGGCGGTGCGCAGCCGCTCCCGTCCGCCCTTCGGCCGAGGGGCGTCGGCAGAGCGAGAGGGCGCCCTGGGCGGTTGCGGGGCTGCGTCTCGCCCTCCAAGGGAGCCACTTCCGAAGGGCAGAGGCGGCAGATCCCTCCGGCGGGCCTTCTAGGGCAGTCCAGGATTCCCACGGTGCTCCTCTGCTTCTCAGCAGCCGGATTCATGTTCCTGCGGGCTGGGCTTCCCTTCCTGCTTCTGGGGCCGGGGATGAAGGCCAAGGCACAGAATCACAGCGATTTCTTCCATTGCCCTGATCTCCAAGAGGCTCCTTCCACCCCGTCCACGGCTGGACCTCTCCCTTTTGGAGCAGAGCCCCCGGGGGGGGGGGGGGGCAGATGGCTGGAGGCGGGTGAGGGGGGATTTGTTCAAAGCTCAAGACAGGACTCTGTACTCGGCACAAGGTAGCTTTATTTTTTCTCTCCAGGCCCCCCACCCACCCTGCAGTCTGCTCTGTTCAGGGAGAAACAAGTCCAGGAAGGCCAAGACCCTTTCACAACCCCCCACCCCCTTTTCGGTTGAAAAGGCTG
This sequence comes from Thamnophis sirtalis, assembly GCF_051295495.1. Lineage (NCBI taxonomy): Eukaryota > Metazoa > Chordata > Lepidosauria > Squamata > Natricidae > Thamnophis > Thamnophis sirtalis. The sequence goes on along the minus strand of NW_028261394.1, from coordinate 297,951 downwards.
CAATGTAACATCCAGGGGAGAGGCCTCCTTCCTTCAATGGAGCCATCGGGCGGTGGGCTTTCAATGCGTCTCCCTCTTCAGTTCCATCACGCCTTCCAAGCTGCTCCTGCCCCATCATCTAGTTTCCGGTGGAACGTTTACCTGCAGGAAGAGGGAGGCCTGTGACTTCCACAGAGACTGTGGGGGGATCTAGTCAACCGTTCTCTCAATAGCCAAGCCAGGACCAGCCCCAAAAGTCACTTCTGAGGCTTGGATTTGCTGCAATGTTTTGGGGAGGCTCATAGATGCAAGAATTGAGGGATGTTTAGCTAAATGCAAGCTCTTCTGCAACGATACCAGGAGACTTTAGTATAATACCAAGGGACGGAAACTACAGCTACTAATGCCCACTCCTCTGATCCTTCAGCTGCTGCCCCGCGAGTGCTGGGAGCAAGATGAAGCAGCTTGGGGGTGCAAGAAAAGACCCAGGGTGTCTGTCCAGTCACCAGCAAGGAACGTGGCTGCTCCGGAGAGGTTTTCCTACAGCTTCACCCCCCCTCCCTCCCTCCCCCGTTCCTGCAAACAGCGAACACAGAGACCTGTGCATGGAAAGATCACAAGAGGCTTCCTACCTCTGGTGCAGTTAATCAGAAGCTAAACATTTTCTTAAGTTTAGCTAGGAATCCCTCTGTGCCGTCCCCTGCCTCAGGCCTCTCTTCGCCTGCCCCTGTGCTAGCCGTGCCCCTGCCACCTAGACACAAATAGCAGAGAGCTTGGTCAATACACATCCTTGTGAGAAGGATCCCCGTCCGCCTTGGGCCATTTCCCAGCCTTGGGGGGGGGGGGGAAGTTGAAGCTGAGAAGATGCCTCCCTTCCTCAGGCCGTATTTGCCCAGGACACAAGGAATGTTCAAATGACAGCTCCTGTCGTACTATACATGGTTGCTGACACTTCCTGCACACAGCCACAATTCTGGCTGCCTCCTCATTACGGTTTTATTTCTATCACTTATCCTTTGGCTTCTCTATTCTTTCACCGACTGAAAAACTATGATCTCAACAAAGGTATGCATTCTAACACACGTCAGTGTCAAGGAGAAACATCTGTGTATGACAGCAGAGCTCCTCCCCTCTCCCTGGTGGGCTTACTAAACTGCTCTGAATGTCTTGGTGAGCATAAAACTCAGGCCCTGAATCCGTGGAAAGACAAGAGTGCTGATGAAATGGAAATCAGCCGATTGCATCTTGTGGGTCACTATGGGGCCGGCAAAGCTCTACAGGAAGGCCAAAAACTGCTCTCAATTGGGGGATTTGTTCCCACTACTAAACCATCAGCCGGCCATGCGCCAACTCGTGCACTGCACTAATTCCAGGGGTCAGTAAAGTTCAATGCATTGCTGAAGCCCAGAAAACTGAGCAAAGCACAGATGAACTAATGGTGGGTACCCCTATTAGGCAAATACAGGTTAACCTTTACCTGCCTAAGGACAAACGGCCACCCCATCTGAGTAGAAGGCTGTGCCTTCCAGAATTTTGTAGTTCCACCGCAGTCAACATCATTCAAGGCCACAGTTTACACCACCGGAGCCAGCAGTTCAACTACAATCAAAGACGACCTGCTAGCCCCAAAGTATAGCCAAGATCTGACAGCTCCACAGCCTCCTCACCAGTGGTTGTGCTGGCGATGCCATTCACAGTCCCTTCTACATCAGCTTCATCTTCTGCGTAGCTCAACATCAAGGCTCGCTGGCGATCGGTCAGCCTCCTGCAAGGGAGGGAGGGAGAGGGAGATGGAGAGAGTGCACTAAGTCCGGTCAATGGAGGGCACCGGAGGAAAGCCAGCCTCTCTGGGCATGGAGGTCTTGCAAAAGCGACAGACTGAGGCTTCTCCCTGCCTCAAAGGCCCCTTTTCATGCCACCCATTACCTCTTCTACCCTCTCCCCCAAAATGCCCGGCCTTCTCACTCACTTGGGGACTTTGATCTTGATATGAAGGTAGTGGTCTCCATAACCGTAGCTGTTCACTCTGGGAATTCCCTTCCCACTCATCCGAATCCTCTGCTCAGCCTGAATGCCAGGAGGGATCTATGAAAGCACAGGAAAAAAGATTAAAGCTTTTCAGATGTTTGTCCCTCAATGCTCCTGAACCCTTACTGTCTCTCGTAAATGTGAGAATCAGCCACCGTTACCAAAGCACTTGTGGGAGTGAACATTCCAAGATTTAGCCCCCTGGACTCTACATAGAACATCACAGAAAATGTCCATTTTCTCTTGAAGCAAAATGAGGGCAGGAAACTGAAAATACCAACGGAGCAGCAAATGACCACAGCTGCTGCAGAACAGAAGCACCAATCTGATCCTTTCCATGCAGAAACACAGACAGAGCCACAGGAAAGAAACACAGCTTTCCGTGCAAAAGAATAACATCCTCTTCATGCTTTGGGGGTCTCTAATCACAGATGAGCCATTCCCTTGTCCTGCATTTGTGGCAAGGGACATACCAGAACGTTGATCGTCTCATACAGGCCGGGCGACCTTGCTGTCCCTCCAAGAAGAGCTTGTGCTATGGAGATGAAGAGGTCGGAGTGGATATCAGCACCGTCTCTTCGGAACACGGGGCTTTTCTGAACCTGGAAGCAGGGACAGTTCAATGACTCAGCAAGTGCGGGCGGCCAACCAGTTTTAAGCGTGGCATGACATGGCAAAGCTGCAGGCCGGTACGTACCCTGAAGGTAATGAAAACTTCTTTCCGCCCGACAGGCATCCGAATGGTCTGCCCATCCTCCACACCTAGAGCCAAACAAAGGCACTCAGGGTTACCTTTCACCCAGCGCTTCGTTTTCCCTTCCCCTCTCATGGAAACTCTGATTCGGAGGCTGAAGGCATTAGGATCGTGTTCTTAATGCTTGGAGCTGCCCAGCTCTGGTTTCTGCAAGGACCGATGTTCTTCCCTGCTGCTTCACTTCAGAAGAGCAGCCGTCGTCGTTCTGCCCTAGGAGCACTTGGTACATACACACCTGCTGGGACCGGGACCATCACTGTCTTCTTCTGTTTGGTTTGGCCAGAGCCACGGCAAATCACACATGGGTTAGTTACAACTGAGCCACGCCCACCGCACCGCCGACACGTTGAACGCATGACGAACGGGCCTGTGTTGATGGTCTCCTGTCCAAAAGAAGAGGAAAGGTGAGGTGCCGGGAAATTTCATTCTGTTGTAATGGCTTCTCCACCTCCTCCTCAGAAAATAAGGGGTTGCGGCAAAGTCTCCAAGCAGGGAGTGAGGAGGCAGATGGGGGGGGGGGAATTGGACCCCAGTCAGCACATCATTATCAGGACCCATAACTGTCTGTAGCAAGGAATCGGCTTTCTGAAGCACCGAGGTGGCCAGTCGTTCCCTGCACCAAAGCTTGCCGACACCTTCCCTGCCCTTACTGTGCCAGTCCCGTTGCAGTAGGAGCAATGCACTACTCTGGTGCCCGGTTCATGCCCTTTGCCATCACAGCGCTGGCAGTTGTCATTGATGTTCACTGTGATCTGCTTGTTGACGCCCTTTGCTGCCTGGCTGAATGTCAGATCCATGATGTACTACAGAAGAGGGGGGGAAAATCAGTGTTTGGAGCTCATAGGTCCAAGCCAACATTTTGCATATCATGTAGAACAAAAGAAAAAATACAAATCTGTCTAGATTGAGAAAAAGTACTCTGGCACCTTTCAGAAAATTATATGCATGAAGAGGGAGAGGGGCATTTTGGTGCAATGATTAAGGCACTCCTGTTTGCAGTCGTGCCTTAGGCACAGAAGCAGCGGGTGACTTTCAGGCAGCCCTTCTCTCTCAGCCCTAGGAAGAAGGCAAAGAAAATCTTGCCAAGAAAACTGCAGAGCCCAGTCCAGGCAATCACCAGAAGCCAACTCTTTTGCTTTGTACCAAAGCAGACCAACCAACCAAAGAGACCAACACAATACAAATCAAATTTGCTAATCATAATAAATCACAAATCAAATTTGTAACCTACTTCTTCACACTATTTTCTCTTGAAAACACACCTTTAACATATTTCTCCATTATTGTTTCCCTCTTAAAATCTAAATATCAGAAAGGACAACTACGGAATTTGAATAAAAATACTGTTCAGTCTACCATGAATGTGGGTAAAATCATTGTAATTGGTAAATGCACCTCTGATTCCCTTCAGATAGCAAAACCTCAATTTGAGTGATCATTGAGGAGTGAATTTATCTGTTAATTGTGAATATCTGGTAGTTCCTAAAGATTCGTCATTTGCATAGGATTTCTTATGCAGATGTTAAAACAGGAGGAGTGAAAGGCCTAAGGGAGTAGACACACCAGCGGTCTGGGCTGCAATTCATCTTTACCTCCTGGGGCTGGTCAAAGACGGTGCTAAAGTCTCCGAAGGGGGACTGCGAGAACTCGCCAAAGATCTTCCTGAACAGCTCCTCAGGGTCAATGGTTGGGCCAGTGTGCCTGTACTGCTGCCCGGAACCTGCCGAGCCAGAGCCGAAGCCAAAGTCCGCTGTACCGTAAGCATCATACTGCTTCCGCTTTACTTCATCTCCCAAGACCTACCAAGGACACAAGAGCTCAGTCATCTAGGGGATCCAGTTCCCAAGCCGTGAAGAAGGGAGGTAAAAGGGAGGACCGTAAGCATGTTACCTCGTAGGCCTCAGCCAATTGAGAAAACTTTTCCTTTGCTTTAGGGTCATCCTTATTGGTGTCAGGATGATACTTCTTGGCCAGCTAAGCAAAGAAACAAAAACACAAAAGTAAAAATTGTGGACAAGAGATTGCCATTCCTGTCTGGGTGTGTTGGGAATTCATGCAATGAATCGTAAATCAGCTATACTGAACTGTTAAAATAAGTTTTATCTTCTGGGGTATTTTGGCTCACATAGTATTTTAGATAAGAAAAAAGTTATTTCATTTCTGCCACAGATCATAATCATATGCACTGAGCACCACACATCTGTAGTGCAGTTCAGAATCCTTAGAAGTAACGGCCTTGCAAAAGCCGAATTAAACAAAAGAGGGTTTAAAGCAACAGGGTAAATCTCAGTGGCCTTCATCAGCAATAGTAGCCAAGGAACACAACTGCAACCTTGCTGGATCAGATGCAGCTCTTCCTATTCCAGCAATTTGCCCACAAGTAGCCAGTGAAGTGCTCTGGGGATTGTGCCCCCTCCTTCCCTTTGGTTCCGCAGCAAACACTTAGAAATCAGCCTGGGAATGTCAGAATAATCCAACATTACAGAATGGATTCCCCAAGCGCTACTCTTATATGACAAAATCTCAGTCACGATGGGAGGCTGCCGTTTATTTTACCTCTCCTTTGCTTCCGAGTACATGAAATGAACAGAAATATAAAGGAAGCAGCTTTTAAGCAATTACTAGCCCCAAATGATGGAGGCAGGGTTGAGAAGGGGGCAGGACGCGATGCCAGCCCTAAAGCCGGAGAGGAAAGAGACTCGCATGCAGGATGGGTAGGAGGGGGCTCTACTGGCCAGTGCTATTTGCCCCCTTTTGGGCAGACACGCGCTGCCCCGCATCCCCTCTGAGAAGCCGCCGTGCCTGGTAATAGGCTTTCTTGATCTCCTTCTGGCTGGCGGAGCGAGGCACTCCCAGAATCTGGTAATAATCCTCTTTGCTGCTGCTGGAGGAGAAGGAGCGGCTGGTGTGGAAGGAGGCCGCCCAGACGAGAGGAAGCGGTCGGGTTCCTGTGCAAAGCGGAGCAGAGGGCGGTCAAGGCGGCTGCCGGCGCCGAAGGAGATCGGATCCCCCCGCCGGCTGCGCCAAGGCCGAGCCTAGTGAGCCGAGCCCCCCGGAGGCTTCCACGGAGGGCCCGGCGTCGACTGGCCGGGCCGGCGAGAGGAGCTCCTCCTCGGGAGGCGCGCTTATCATTCCCGGGACTCCCCGGCCTCTTACCGCAGCGGTTTCCCACCCGCGGCGCCAGGGCCGCGCGAGAGGCGACGGGGGCCACGCTCCGCCAGCGGGCAAGAGCCAACACCAGCGCCAGGCGTCGCGGCTCCCCGCCGCCCGCCCGGCAGCTCCCGGCAGCGGTTGCCGCCTCCGCCAGCCAACGTGAGACGCACCCGGCCGCCATCTTGCGTTGCTCTGCCGCAGTGCGCCTGCGCTCGCCAGCCCGGTAAGCCGGGAGTCCGAGTGCGCAAGCGCGCAGTCCCGTGGTAGGAGAGGGCGTAGCCGACCTTTCTCGGAGGTCAATCCCGCCGACGCTGTGCCTGCTCCTGGGTCCTAGTAACCCCCCTGTTCTCGGTCGAGGCGCGGGGATGGGTTTGGTGGCTGCAGGCTGCGTGTCCGGAGCGACCGTCTGGAGGCGGCTGCGCTCTGGACTCCGGCCCTGCGCCCCTGCCTGCCCACCCCCTCCGCCCACAGGGCTCCCGCGAAGCGGTTCTGGGCAGTAGCCCAGAGGGCGGTCATTGGTCGGCGTCCTTCAGAGGTGCGGGGAAAGGCGCTTCGGCCGCAGCCCCCGGAACAGGGCTGGCCAGAGGGAAGCAGAGCCGGAGACCAGGCGCGGTCTCCTCTTTAAGCCCGGTGGGAGAGGGTGGGAGCGCCGCCGGTCCAAGCGGAGGGCGGGCTTGGCCGAGGCAGGGACCGCGCAGCAGCTGCGCTCCACCCCGGGACAGGTGGGAGCTGCTTCTCGCCTTTCGCCACGAGCCTCCCTGCCGGAGCGGAGAGAATCCCGCTTTGCGAGCTCGGTGCTAATAGTGGAAGGGGGTTATATGGTTGGGAAGGGCCCCCATTGAAGGAGCCGCAGCAGGGCCGGCTGGGGACAGAGCGTCCGTGGGGTGGGCAGGAGGCGCCCGCGAAGGAGGGTTTTTGGGTGGCCCCTGCTGGCCTCCAAGCCGCCCTTCGGACAGACGCCCGGCCATCGGGCTCCCCGGGGCCGAAGGGCCGCTGAAATCGCCGACGGAGAGCCAGTTAAAGAGTCCCAGAAGCTGGTCTAGAGAGAAAGCCGGATAAACGGGGGAGAAGGGCTGGGGAAGCCGTCGGAGGGAGCGGCCGATGCGAGGCTTCTCAGGCGGCCTCGAAGTCTGGCTGGCACTGCGCTTGTCCGGTTCGCAGCTGCCGGGAGGAGTGCTCAGCGCGGCCCCGCCAGAAGCCCCTTGCAGCCGTGGCGGCTGGACACGGGCTTTCAGCGGGAGGCTGCTCCCCAAGAAAGCGCTCCTCCTGCCTGGTTGATCGGCGGTGGCTTTCGGCTGCGCGACGTCGCTGAGCCTGTGGCGGGCGGCCCCTCCCCTCGGAGGCTTCTGGGGCCCGCGTGGGCGCGCCGAGGGCGGGGCCTCCGTGGAATCGGACCGAGGCTGGACGGCGGCGGCGGCGGCATGAGCCTGTTCAGGGTGTCCAAGTTCCGGCACGCCGAGGCCAAAGTGGCCCGCAAGGAGGTGGGTGGGCGGGCGTGGTCGTCAGCCGTGCTTACCGCCGGATCGTCTCCCCGGTGAACCGCCGCCCCCACCTGCCGGGACGGGCGGCGGTTCCCTCCTCGCCCCCTCCCCACGGTGGGCTCCATGGGGAGGAAGGGAGCGGCTCTGCCCTCGGCCTCTCGGCGATCCCACTGAAGAGGGACGCCGGCGCTTCCGGAGGCCCGCCCGGCTGCCGGCTGAGCCGTGCTCGCGTGGGCGCCTCCCGAGACACGGTCAGGCCTCGCCCAGGGGAGCCGGGGCCGCCCTCCCGGCTACTTCTTGGCCGCGGGGCAGCTCCGACGAGCCGAAGGGAAGTCGCCGGGACTGCATCCGGGGAAGCCTCGCCCTGCAAATGAGCCGGTCGGGGGACGAGCAAGGCGGCTTCCCCAAGAGCCCCTCGCTGCGATGAGGCTGGCTGGGCTGGGACCGGATGCCCGCTGCCACCGGGGCTGGGGCCGCTCGGCAGGTGCCTTGCCGCTTTCGCTGCAGCCGGAAAGCGGAGCTGCCGGGGTCCGCAGGCCAAGCAGCAGCGGGGGATGCGCCGAGCATCTCATGTGGCGAAGCCGGAGCCCTGGCGCCAGAAAAACCTTCGAAGAGCCTCTTCAAGCGGAGCCGCCTTGGCCGCTGAAGCTTCCGGCTGCAGAGGAAGCGCCCGAAGGGCTGTTTCTGCGAGGCTCCCGTTCTCTGCGTTGACGCCTGTTTTGTTCTCGGGGCCGCCTGGGACAGCGAACACCCGGCTTCCGCGGCGCTCTGTTCTATAGACGCTCCCCGTGTGGGAGCCCGGCCCGGGCGGCGGGCAGGCGCGGGACCTCCTGGGAGTTGCTGGCCTGGCCGTTTTCCCGGCCATGGCAGCGGGCGGAGCCGGTCTCCGCCTCCCCGGGAAGCTGTTTCAGGGACCGCCGAAGGGGGGGGGGAGGGGGCAGGGAAATAAAATCTGGGCCTCAGAGGAAGAATGGGGGAGCCCCCCCCCTCAGGTTGGCCTAAGAGGCCCATTGGCAGCGCTCCAGCCGCAGGTTGACAAGGAGGCTTTTCTGGTTCCCTCTCGGGACAGTTTGGCCACCCAGTGGGGAGAAGCCCTTCTGCCTGTCCTTGGCTGTGCCCCGCCCACTCTGCTGCTTCAGCCCCCCCCCCCCCCAGTGAGAAAGCTGCCCTTCACTCAGGGCCAGGTGCCCCCCCCCCACCCGCTGCCTTCTGGCTCTTGGGAGAATGTGGGTCTGTGGAGGCCTTTCCTCCCCTCCCCCAGCTTGCTCCCCTCTCTGCCCAACAGGCCTGGATTGGAGGTTTCCAGAGCGGCGGCCCCTCAGGGAAGCCCCACATCAAGGCCAATGCCCGCTGGATCGCATTCAGCACAGACCTGGCAGGTAAGAGGAGCCCAGCCCAGCCTACTTTTCCCACTTGCCCTTTGACCTGGCAAGGAGTTTGCAGAACCCCCCCCCTCCCTGGCAAAGGGTCCCTTCTGAAGGGGGGAAGGCTCCCCTCCGTCTGGCCCCCGTTTTCTCCTTCTGCTCCCCAAAACCGACTCCTATGGGTAGCTGTCCAGCCTCAGGGCAGCTCTGTGAGTGGCAGGCAGAGCAGGGAGAGGCTGCCCTCTGCCTGGGGGGTGGGCTGCTCTGCCTTCATGGGGTCTCTGCCTTTGCCAGGGGTGCTGGGAGCTGTGGCCCTGGAGAGCCCAAAGGGGAGCAAGAGAGCTGTCTCCCATCTGCGCTGCCATTCAGGTGAGCTGGGGGAGGCTGCAGGGGAGCCTTTTGGGGAAGCGGGCAGGTCTCCCTTGCAGGGAACGGGAAGGTTTACTGGTGAGAGAACAACTCCCAGTGAAGGGAGGAAGGGAGAGCCGGGCTACCTGCTTTCAGTTCTGCTGGCCAGTTGCTTAAGGGAAGCGGTTGCTGCTGCAATCGCCCTCTTGCACAATTGCCGGAAGGAAGGGTGTCACGTGACTCCGACACCCCCCCTCCCCCCCCAGCCTTGTCCTGCTTTTGACAGACTCTGAGCCAGCCCAGCCCCTGCCCCACCCGGGTTGCTTGCGGGTGAGGACAGGAGTTTCACACACAGCCTGAAGAAGTGCGGGCATTGCACCTCCGCCTCCAACGGGCCCAGGACTGGGGGCTGCCAGCTCAGCCCTTACACCCACTGTAAGCCCTAAGCTGGACAGGGGCTGCAACCTGAAACTGCCCTGCCTGCCTGTCTCGGAAGCCTGGCTGACCCCGCGCCCACTGGGCTGCTGCTCTCCTTCCTGGGGGAGGCCCTTTGCACTGGTGGCTCTGCAGTCCAAAGCCTCTTGTCAACTGCAGCTCAAGGAGGGAGGGGGAAGCAGGAGGAGCTCCGGGGGGGCGGCTGTGCTCACTCCCACCCCCTTGGAACCGAGAAAACGATGCATCTGGCCCAAGCCTCCAAGGGCCTCGTGACTTTGGCAGACAGACCCACGTGTGGAAGCAGAGGGCCAGGGGCTAAATCCTCCCACACAGAGGGAATCTGAGCAGGAAGGGGAGCCGCTGGGTTGTGGGGGCCCAGATGGGCAGTGGGGGGGTCTTGGCTGAGCCTTCTCGGCTGCAATTGTCAGAGACTCAAGGAATGGAAAATGGCAGAGTGAACCAAATAATAGCAGGATCAGACCTTCCTCCGCCCTCCTCCCCCAGTGTCAGACTGAATGGTCGGGGGGGGGGCTGGGAGAAGCTGTGCCCCTTTGCTTGGGGTGAATAAGGAGCCCTTGGGCGGTTCCCCTCTTCAAGCCCAGCTGGCTCTGCGCTGCAGTGGAAAACCTGCTGTCAGATGTGATGGCACCACATCTGGCACCTCTGCGGAAGCCAAAGCCCCCCCCCCCTCAGTTCAGGCCCCAGCACAGAAGCCCCGGCCAGGAACCCAGGGCAGCCTCTGTGATGGCCCTTTGGCTGCAGAAGGGAGAAGAGGAAAGAGTGACTTCCAATCCTCCCTCTCCCATCCCAACCTGGGAGGCAATTCCTCCTCCGTGGGAGAAGCAGTTCTGGGCCTGCAGTGGGTGCCCACAGCCGTGGCTGCCTGCTTCTCTTGCGCTGCCCTTCCCTCTCCTCTCCTCCCAGGTGTGGTGACAGACTTTGACTTCTCCCCCTTTGACCAGCAGCTGCTGGCCACCGGAGCAGCAGACGAAGCCGTAAGTGCGGCACCCATTGCCTCGCTCCCCGCCAGGGTCCCTCTCCCTGCAAGGGCGGTTCCCGGGGGAACTGGGATGGGTGCAGAGGGGAAGAGGCACCCAAACGCCTTAGCGGAGAGCTTCCCCCTCACCCTCAGCGCTGCCGGCCACCCCCTGAGTCTTGAGATGCTGAGCTTCTCTCTCCCGCAGGTGAAGGTGTGGCGTCTCCTTGAACCTGGCCAAGACCTCTCGTCTTCCCCCCATGTGACGCTGGGGCCAGAGGGGAGCCGGGTGGAGGTGCTCCTCTTTCACCCCACGGCGGACGGGGTCCTGGCCAGTGCGGCCGGGAAGGCAGTGGCGATTTGGGATGTGGAGCAGCAGCAGATCCTTACTGGTACGGTCCTAGTGGGCGGCCTTTGATTGCTCTCCGGGTGGGCTGGGAGATGCCAGGGATCCTGGGTGAGAGCAGTTACCCCCGGCAAAAGCAGAGCAGCCATTACCAGCCCCTTCCGCCCTCTGCTTTCATCATGCTGCCCAATTCTCTGCCAGTCTGGAGCTGTTCCCTTTGCCCATCCCAAGCAAGCACCAAGAGCTGCTTCCCCGTGCCTGGCCGGGCTCCCCCAGGGCTACGGTCCTTCCAGAGGACCTGACCAATTTCCCTGGAAGCACAGCTGAGGGGCTGCATTTTTGGGCTCCCTTTCTGGAGCAGACTGGCCTCCTGAGCCGCTGCCACATGGGTAGCTGCTGAGGGAAGGTGGCCAGAAAGCAGGGCGGCAGGCGAGCCTCTGGTCAGGAAGAGCGGCCCTGGCAGTCACAAGGAGAAACCAGGCAGGCGCGAGAACCACAGAGAGCCCGTTGCCAAGCAACCTCGACGGCCCTGTGGCAGCTTTCTGCCCAGGTGCTGCCACTCCGATTTCAGAAGGCGGGAGGAGACGGGGGCATTTTTGGGGTCTTACTAGGAGCAGCAGAAGGCTGCGGGGGGGGGGGGGGGCAACTTTGGAATTGCTCAGGCTGCGGCCTTGCAGAGAAGGTGCAAGGAGGTGATTGCCGCTCACCACATGTGCACCCTTGCCCCAGTTCAGGGGCACTTGCAGCAGCTCCTGCCCCAGAGATGGGAGCCAGCATTGTGGGCCAAGCCCAACCTCATGTGGAAGTGGGAAGGAGGCAGGAAAGCTCAGAGGAGAACGATCCAGGAGGAGCTGCTCAGTTGTCTCCATGCAAAGTGGGGGGTGGGGTGGGGGTGTCCCTTTGGCATCTTGTGCAAACCCTGGCGCTTGTCAGTAAATCAAGATGAATAATTGTGGCTTGGAGAGATCCGGGCTGGAGGGAAGGCTCCTCCCTGGAAAGCAGCCCCCCCACGCCCCCCCTCCAATGAAGCCAGGGAGGCTGTTGCTCTGCCACGTGAGGCGGCTCTCCTGGCCTGAGTTGGGGAGCCCTCCTCGTAATCTGGGTGGTCCAAGCAGGGTCCTGGTGGGTCCTGGAGGGCACAACACCAGGGCCCTTCCATTCTTCTCTCCAGAGCTGGAGCCTCACCTGAACTGGGTGCAGAGTTTGGCCTGGAAGCCGGACGGGTCGCTCCTGGGCACCTCTTGCCAGGTGAGTGCAGTGGGGAAGCAGAGGCCAAAACAAGGAGCCGGCTCTTGAGTGCAGGCGGACACCAGGGGGCGCCATGCTCCATGCCGTGGTGTTGGCACCCTGGCAATGAGCAGCTGCTTGCCCTTGGCTGCCATCTAGTGGTGCCTCAGAGAGGTCCCTGTGATGGAGAAGGTCCTGGGGAAGGAACATTCGTTTCCCATGGCTGCATTCCCCCAAGGAGAGAGGGGTCTCTTGGGGCCCTAGGCCCACCCTAACCCCAAACAGGCAGAGCTGCAAAGAGGTCATCCCTGCCCCTCTCTGCAGCCTTGTGGAGACCTGGCATCAGTCGGGGGCACTTTATCCCCCCCTCCCCCATGGGCAGACCAGAGGTGGATGCTTCCCCAAAGGCCGGGACCTCAGCAGCACAGCTACATGACACCTTCCCCCCCCCCGCCCCCTCTCTGACTAGCAGCAGCATCAGAGATCCGCTCCCATTCCCACATTCTCTGGCCTGGCTGACCATGCCCAGGGTTGGGAGGGGGGCTGTGGGGCTGGAGCAGAGCAGGGGGCTGAGCCGATGACCAGTGGGTCTCTCTCTGCTCCGCAGGACAAAAGGCTGCACATCTTTGACCCACGGGCCAAGTCGGAGGCCTGCCAGGTAGAGTATCTGGGAGTGGGCGGGATGCCAAGGGGGAGGGCCGAGGGTCCCTCTGGGGTAGACTCCACACAGCTGACAGCACCCAATCCCATCTAGCGCACAGACGCACCCCAGGGTCATTCTGAGGAGGCTGGGAGGCCGGTCCATGAAGCAGCTCAGGGGTCAAAGGGGGCCCAGGGGAAGCCTTCCTCAAAGTCCCGGTTCAGCTCCCATATTGCCAGCTGCAGCCCAGGGTCCGGAGCTGGGAGTGGGACTGCTTGGAAGTAGGACCAGGCAGACGCCCCCTGAGCTCAGGCTACGGGCCCCCTTTCAGCCTTAGACTGGCCACGACCCGCCCTGGTTTTGATTCTCAGGGAGGCCAGGAACGAGCCTGCATTCAGGGACCCCATGGCCTGCCCTCTACACTGGGGTGGAGACTCCCCTCCTGGTGCATCCCCCCGCCCCCACATGGCAGATCTGGGGGAGAGGGAGCAGAGAAGCCAGAGCAGAGGTGGAGGTCGGATCTCTGCTCTGCTTGGGGGTCATGGCATCCCCACCCCCACTCCCAAGGCCCCTTCTGCGAGTAGGGCTGCTCTTCTGGCCAGGGCTCCCGGGGAAGGGGGGGCCATGGGGGACCCTGTAGCCAAGAGGCCTGGGGGGTGTCTTGAGCTTTGGGCTGCAGGCTGCCTGGGGGGGGGAGGGAGGGGGAGACTCCCCTGAGTTAGCCAAGCCAGGGGAGGGGGGGGCTGAGGCCAGAGGAAGCTGGGGCCGGCCAGAAGGTGTGGCTGGCTGGGAGTCCCAAAGTGCTGGTCTCCAGGCCGGCTGGGAGTTGGGCAGCTGCTCATCTCCTTTGTGGAGGCAGGTTGGGGGGCCGCTCCCCCTCCTCTCCAGGCCGTGCTGACGTGGCCGCCTGCCTTTTGTCTGGAAGCTCCCACTTCCCGCCCGTCTCGTGCGTCATCCTTGCCGTCAGCCTGAGAGCTTTGCTGGGGACGGTTCAGGGCAGGAGAGCAGTGGGGGCGGGAAGGGGGGGGGGAGCTCCGCTTCTTCCAAGCAGCCGAATGTCTCTTCCCTCCCTCCTGCCTGCCTGCCTGGCTGAGTGGGGGGGGGGGGCAGTGGGGGAGTCGGCCTGCCTGCTCTTCCTGGGCCGGAGGGTCTGGCATGGCTGGTTCGGGCCTGGGCCGCCACAGAGCAGCCTTTCCAGCCTCAGCACTCCTAGCACAGCCTGCTGGGTCTCTCTCCAAGGTCTGCCCCCAGCGAATGGGGCTGGCCCCTTCTCTCCAGTAGCATTGGCCGGGAAGGAGGGGGCCTGGAAGGAGCGGGGGGGGGGCTGGAGAGCAGTGCCTTTGGGCAGCTGTCCCCAAAGGGCCGATTATGGTCCTTGCAGCTGGGAGAGGCCCTTTCCAGGTGTTGGCACCCCAAAGGGCTCTGCCCGCATCAGCTGTGGCCGCCTGGGCCTCCCTGGTCCGAGGGAAGCCGAAATGCTGCTCATGCCTCCTGGGTGCAGTTCGCAGCCCAAACCCCCCAGCTCCCATCGCAGCAGAGCATGCCGCAAATCTCCCATGCAGTTGAAAAGCAGCTCAATGCCCCCCCCCCAATGCACTGGCGGGACCTGACCGACCCTCCAACCACCCGAGGAAGCCCTTTTGACGTCCGTCTCCCCCTCCCCCCAGGCAGCGCAGATGAAGAGGGTCCCCTGAAACCCCCCGTCCCCCAGCAACCTTCAGGAGAGCCAAGGGGATCCGCTCCCTAACTTCCTTGGGCTGGGAACACCAGAGCTGCCCCCCCCAGTGGCCCCCAAAGTCCCCTCAGCAACTGAGAGCTGCAGCTGAGCACTGTGGGGGTGCAGGCGCCCCTCCCCCCACTTCCTTTCACACAAACGTTGCCCGAGACCCAGCATCCTGGGAGAGCTGCAATGCAATGCCGGCCCAAGGAGGAGCCGGGAGCCTCTGGGGCACTGCCCCAAAGAGGTGCCCTGCCTGACCCCAGACCGGATGGAAGCCCTGGAGGGAGGGAAATGTCCCAAGGGTCTCTCCCCACTTGCAGGAGTCCGGAAACAGCCCCCCCCCAACCCTTCATCTTCTCCCCACAGACTGTCCTGGCGCACAGGGGCGGCAGGGAGGTCCGGCTGCTGTGGGTGAACGCGGACGGCTGCTTCCTCTCCGTGGGCTCCAACCAGGTGCGGATTCCGCCTGCCTCTCCTGCGGGGCTGGGGGCTCGGGGGTGGGGCCAATCCGGAGCCCTCAGGAGAGGATGTCTCCAAGGCAAGCCTGCCAGGGCTCTGGGGTCCCTCCGGGCAGCCCCTCAGCCTCGCCTTCCTTCCAGATGATGGAGCGTGAGGTGTGCCTCTGGGACAGCCGCCGGTTGAACTGCTCCCTGACCTCCGTCACACTGGACGCCTCTCCCAAGTAAGGGGTCGCGGTGACTCCCAGCATTAGGGGGTGCAGAGGGGTAGAGTGGCAGGGGTGGGCCAGGCTGGTGTTCCACTGGATTGTCCCGCTGGGCCCCAGGGCTGCTGCCGCTCCTCTCCACGCCACCGGCCCCCACCTGCCTGGATCGGCCCCTCACGCGCAGCTCCTCTAGTGGAGGGGGCCCTGCCAGGGTTGCAGGGAGGATGTTGCTTGAAGTAGCTGGCTGGAGTTGGGCCCATCGACTGCAGGAGGGAGGAGGTGGGGAATAGGTGCAGCTGCCACCACCCCCCCAACGGCCCCTTCTGGGATGGGCCCCTTCGGCCTTTGCCCTTCCCCAGACCTCCGGGGTCCTCCGGGGTCTCCAAGTGGCTTTATCAGGGCACATCAGCCACTCCTGGGGCGGGCTGGGGGGCATCCTTGTAGCAGCTCAGGTGGGGGAGGCATCGCTGTCTGGTGTGCTCTGGTTTCCTTGGACCGTCCAAGGGAGGAGGGACTCAAGCGACGCCAGGTTGCCAGCTTGTTTTGGCTACCCAATGTGTAGCTCTGCCAAGGAATGCGTGGGGCTGGTTGGTGCCGCTTCTCTGCCTGCCCCTGGCGGGTTTTGCAAGGCTGCCCTCTTGTTGCCCTCAAGCTGAGAACTGCTGGGCACAAGGGGCTGATTCTGACGGGGGGTGGTGGGGCTGGGATGGGGGGGGGGCGGAAGCAGCTCCTTCCCAGCAATGGGGCTGTTTTGGGGCTACTTAGCTGGGGAGGTGGGCGCCTCCCTTCTCGCCCCTCTGAGGGATGGCGGGGTCATGGTCCTCCTCTTTCCCTCCCCCCATGCCTCCCCCCAAGTGGGGAATTGAACTGGTGCTGCCTTTGTGACCATTCCCCAGTCCTTGGCTGCAGAGGATTGTTGAGCTCCCTGGCTGAGGAAGGCGGCTGCGGTCAGCTGCTCCTCTGCCCACCTAGCCCCTCTGTGCCCTCAGCCCTTCAGTGCCAGCGCCCCGCTGTCCGGTTCCCAGGGCAACTCTGGGAATGGAGGAAGCTCCAGCGAGGGGCATATTAGCTCTGCGGGGGGCAGCGGGGAAAGCCGGCCCCCGTTGCTCAGGAGTTGCTCTGGGAACGCGGGGCAGGTAATGCCAGGGGCTTAGCACAAGGAAGGGCTCTTGAGCACGTCAGAGCAGCCACTCAAGCAAGGCAGCCTGTCTCCAGCCCTGCCTGCCCGCTGCCTGCCTTGCCCCCGGTTGTTTCCCTTTCCAGCCAAGGAAACCTGCCAGGCTCCCCATCTGGCCTGCTGGAGCTGCTCCCCCCTCCAACTTTCCTCATTGGAGGTGGGTGGACAAACTCCAGGGCTGGGGGTCTTGGGCTGGAGCCCTCCTCCTCCTCCTCGGTTGCCTCATCTCACGGAAGAGGCTGTGCTGGAGCTGAGCCTCTTCTGATTGGGGGGCCCCACTTGGCAACCCCTCTAGGAAGCGCATCGCCAACGTGGATGTCTCGGCAGGCTTTGTGTCCGCCCATCCTGGAGGGTCTCCGAGTCACCTCAAAGAATGAGCAGCTGGCACCCTCCCGCCTGGTCCCTGTCCCCCGTGGCTGTGGCCGGCAGCCTTTCCAGGGGGCACTTGGGGGGGGGTGTTTTTGTCCTCCCACCCCCAAGCAGAGGCACTTGAGGGCTGGCAGAAGCCTCTGCGGCCAAACCCTGCAGTGAGGAGGGGCTCCCCCCCCCACCCTTGGAGGCTGCGGAGTCAGCCCTTTCCCCTCCCGGGTGACTCAAGCGGCTGGTGAGCCCTGAGCCCCCTGCTTTCCAAGGCCGGAGGAGCTGGCCGGGACCCCCGGGTGGGGCTGACTTGGCTTGGCCGTAGGGCTGCTGCTGCCTGCCCCACCCCCCACCCCCTCTCTCCTCTCGGCTGCGGTTGGAAACTCCACGTGGCTCATAAGGAAAATATTTGCTCAGCAGCCGCTTTTGCAGGAATCTGCTATGTTAATTTGAACAGTCTGCCTGGGATGACAAAGGGCCCATTCAGAGGGTCAGCTAGTTCCGGGAGGGGGGGGGACTTCCCCGGTGCTGCCCGCTTTCCCTGGCTTCCCTGTGGGCCAAGGCCTCCCGGGGGCCCTCTGGCTTCCCCGGGGACGGCCCAGCTGCTTCCCGGCCCCAGAGGGCAGTCCAGCTTTGGGCCATTTCCCCCTTTCCTGAATTAGCTGCCCTCTGGCACAGGACTGCTGGGATGGGGCTGGGGGGAGCTGGGGGCCTTGTCCTGCTGAACTCTGGCTGGATTAGCGGAGCTGCACAGGAGCTGCTTCCGCCCTTGGGGTCTTCCCCCTGGTTTTCTTGGCTCCGTCTGCGGGTGCCCCCTTCCCAGGGGGAGCTGCTGTCTCTCCCTTTCACCGCTTGTGGAGGGCAGTTGAGCTCTGCTAGATCTGCCTGGTGGGCCTTGCCAAAGTCTTCCTGGGGCAGCTGAGAAGCCTCCCTGGGAGGGGGGGGAGTGCAGATGAGCTCCGGCCTCTTCAGGACCCCTGCCGGGAGCCCCTTTAGAGCAGCAGGCCCTCCTCCTCCTGGGGGGGCCCTGCCTGCTTTGGCCCAAAGGGTCAGAGCTGCAGGATGAGCAGAGGGGCTTCAACGGCTCCCCTCCTCCAGAGGCTCTTCTGGCCTGGCCAGCCAGCAGTTGCCTGGAGAGAATCCGCCTGGGGGGCAGGAAGGCTGTGGGTCAGGCCAAGCGGTGCAGGGGCCCTGAGAGGGGGGGGGTTCTTGGGGGCCGAAGCAGGGGGGGCTTCAGAGGATAAAGGGGGGGGATTTCATTTTGGCTGTGCTGCTCACAGCCCGAGTTCCCCAGCACAAGAGCCATTTGTGGACTAGCCCCCATTTCCCAGCCGAACCCAACCGTCCATTCATGCCCCCCTGCAGCTCCACACCGGCAGCCGCGATTTAGCCAGTTTGGGTCTGGTTTTTGGGCCAGCATTCAGCTTTCCAAGGGCCGCGTGCCCGTCTCCTGCAGCCCTGAGGAGAGGGCCGTGTGGCAGCTCCGGGTCACTGCGCTGCCTGGAATCAGGCGGATCCCTTCATGCGATCCACGGGGTGCCAGCAGCCGCAGGCTTGGGAGGTGGGAGAAGCTGGCTGGCCCAAGGCCGGCCAGGCAGAGGCAGCTGTGTAAACACCACTCAGGCTTGGCCGGAGGAGAAGTGTGGCTGAGGCTGCCAAAGGGGGGGGGGGGGCTGCCGGTAGGAGGCCATAGCGGCTCCTTCAGGCTGGAGTTGGGGGCTGCTTTAAGGGGTGGCTTCTCCCCCTCTAGGAAAGGGTAGGGCAGACCTCTGTCCTTGCCTTGGCCTGCTCCGGGGGCACCTGGAGTCAGGTGGCCCCCTCACTCTTGCTCTTCGGACAGAGAGCCCCCCCCCTTTGTCTGGGTCCAAAGCACCAGCTGACTCTGCCTGCCAGGCTGAGCGAAGGTCGGCCCAGGGGCTGCACCTAACTTTCAACCCACTTTGGGGGGCCTGAATGTGGTTCCTTGACTCAGGCGTGGATCTGTCCCTGCTGTGCCAGCCATGGAAGCCTGCAAGACTGGATCAGGCCCAATTGGGTGCCCCTTCCTGTCTCACTGCATTCCATGAATGCAGCCATGCGTTTCCTCCAAACTGCATTACTCAGAAGAACCGGCTTCTAGGGGGGGGGGGCAGCGGAGGCACCGGCCTAATTGGCCTGCGGGGCCTGGGCTGCAACTGACTTCCTGGTGCCTCTTTCCAGCCACTTGGTAAAGGCATTGGAGGGGGGGGGGCTTGCAAAGGTTCACTGCAAAATCCCCCCTCCCTCCCGATCAGCTGGGACTCGGGAGGCAGGGAATAGATGGGCCCAGTTGCCGGTTCTCCGAACTACTCAAAATTTTTGCTCCCGGTTCTCCAGAAGCGGCCAGGCCCGGCTGAGTCCCACCTCTGATGCTGTGGAAGCTCCTTGGCTCCCAGGGCTGCAGCTCAGTTGCCTCGGGGTGTTGAAGGGGGGGCAGCCGGGCTCAAAAGGGAGGGGGGTCTACACATTCTGTATTCTCCGCCTGCGGTAAGAACCAGAGGCTGCGTGTTTGCACTGTGTACCGTTTCTGCCTCCTGTGAACAAGGCTCTCTTGCTCACACTCACAACGTCCCTACAAAAGCATTTGTGACCCGCACAATAGGTAGAAAACATTTTTTTGTACAAAAGCGTTTATCGTCTGATTTTACAAAAGAGATCAGTCTGTTAGGAAAGGGACCAGGCAGTCACAACTAAGGCTTCAGTGTTGAGCCCCTCTTCTTCCTCCTCCTCCTCCTCGATGGATGGAAAAGGCGCTGCTCCTTCATGGGGCTGGTTTTCCAGCTACCCCCCCCTAGGTCTGTAGGGCTGGGGCTGCCCTCGGCAGAGGACCAGGTGCTGTGGGAGGTGGCCTCTCCCTGGACACTGCCCAGACTGGCACCAAGGAAGCCGCCCACACCCTTCAGTGGCCCTAAAAGTAGGAAGGGCCCGGGGCCCGAGGGGGGGCAGTGCCTGTGAAGTGGGGGTGCATGAGAGGCACCTCGTATTCCAGGCTGAGGGATGCCGCAGTCTTGGGACTCTGGGTCACCAGATCCCCCTTCTCCCCCTCCAGCTCCAACGGACTGGGGCTGCGGGTCCCGGGCGCAGCCTGGGCCTTCCTCCGCTGCCTGCGCTGTCGTGCGTAGTAGGAGCTGGCGACCGCCACCCCCAGCAAGAGCAGCACCGCCGCCACGGAAGGCGCCACCACCAGGGGCAGGTCGGGGCCTTTCCCCCGGGTGACAGGGGCGTGCTGCTGGTGGGTCGGGTGCAGCGTGTGGGCCTCCACGCAGATCTCCTCCTGTGGGGCCTTGTCACCCAGGGCCCCGATGCAGATGTGATAGGAGGAGTTGGGCTTCAGGGCCCGCACGGTGTATTCGGGCAAGGCGGCTGGCAGGCTGAGGGTGACGGGCCGCTTGTCTGGCCCCGAGAGGTTCCAGTAGGTCAGGCGGATGCCCTTCAGCTGGGGCTTGGCGCGGATGTAGTTCTGCAGGTCCACTTTGACCGAAGTGCTCCCCACGTGCCTGACGGCTACCTGCGTGGCCTGGGTGGGCTCTGGCGGAGAGGTCGCCTGCCCCCCGGCCACCTCGCAGTACAGTCCGGTGAAGCCCAGGGGGCAGAGGCACTCCGGGTGGCGGTTGGGGCCGGGCTGGCATAGGCCGCCGTTACGGCAGGCGTGCGGTGGGCAGAGCCGGGCCTCCGGGCTTGGCTGTCCTTCTGGGGCGGGTGAGGCCATGGTCGTGAGGCCGCCACGCCTGGTGGTGGGCTGGGCGGTGCCGGCCTCTGGGCGGAGGGGCCTGCTGCTGGGAAGGGGGCTGGGGAGCTTGGGGCTGGTTGCTGGTACGGTGCTGCTGGTGCTGCTGGTGGTGCTGGGGCAGCCAAAGTCTGCGTACTCCAGCTGCTGGAGCAAGCGGCCCGCGTTTTTGGGGGGGAAGTGGCAGCGGGTCTCTTCCGGCCTCCGGAGCGAGGCTTTGCTGAGCCGGGCCCAGCTGACGACCCAGCTCATCTGGCAGACGCAGTTGAAGGGGTTCTCGGCTGCGGTGACCGCCCGGAGCCTGGGGAAGGAGGCGAAGAAGTCCCAGGGGAGCCCGTTGAGGTTGAGGTTGCTGATGTCCAGTTCCTGCAGCTGCTGGAGCTGCCGAAAGTCCTCTGCCCGCAGCTGCGAGATCAGGCCGTTCCCTGCCAGGCTGAGCCTGGTTAGCCCGGGCAGCTGGCTCAGGACCCCGGGCACCCTGGCGAGCAGGTTGTCCGAGACGTCCAGTTCATGCAGGTTGCGCAGGCTCTGCAGGAGCTCCTCGTCCAGGCTGCCCAGGCCCAGCCCGGCCATCTTCAGGGACTCCAGGCTCCGGACGCGGAAGGTGCCCGTCTCCAGGGCCGCGATTTTGTTCCGGCTGATGTCCAGCAGCAGGAGGGTGGGCAGGTTGAGAGGGGGCACCGTCTGCAGCTGGTTGTCCTGGAGCTTCAGTTCCAGGAGGCTTTCCAGGGAGTTGAAGGCGGCCGGGTGGATGCTCTGGAGCCGGTTGCGGTCCAGGTAGAGCCGCTCCAGCAGGCGCAGCCCATGGAAGCTCTCGTTGGTGACCTCCTGCAGCTGGTTGGAGGACAGGTCGAGGTTGTGGAGTCCCGGCAGTGGCTGGAAGACGTTGCGTGGCAGGCGAGAGAGCAGGTTCTGGGAGAGGTCCAGCAGCCGCAGAGAGGGCAGCCCGGCAAAGCTGTCCTCGCTCAGCGTCCGGAGGCCGCTCTCAAACATGTACAGGTGGGCCGTGTCTGGTGGCAGCCCCTGCGGGATGGCAGGGCTGCTCCGGGCGATGCAGAAGACGGTCTGGGGCTGGTTGCACTGGCAGTCGGCCGGGCAGCCCTGGGCAAGGCTCCCAGCTTGGAAGAGCAGCACTGCCCAGATCAGGGGGAGCCTCATGGTGGGGCTTCTGCAGAGAAAAAGCAGAGCGGCAGGGGGGTCACTTCTGACCTTCAGGGGATTGCCAAAGCCCCCCCCCCCCCCCGAGGGCCACCCCCGCCCAAGCTCTTCTCCTAAAAAAAAAAAAAAAATCTGCTATTGCTAATGCCAGTCCTCCTGGGCATTGGCCTGAGCCCAGGGCTTTTCTGGGAGGCAATCCTGGCTTTTACCCTATACCCCCCCCCCATCCTCATAGCCCCCCCCCCCCCCTGGTGGTTCAGTCTATGCACTTTCTGAGGGATCAGCAGGGATGGAAGAAGCGGGCTTCCTTCCCAGGACAGAAGGCCTTTGGTCCTGCCTGCATCCAGCCTTCTCCAGAGATCAAGCGGGGAGGGGCCAGAGGGCCAAGAGGAGGGAGCGGGGTGGCATTTGCAGAAGAGACCCTGGCTTATGCGGAGGACATGCAGCTGCCGGGCAGACTTCCCTTTTGGGGCGAAGAAACTTTCTCTCCCCCCCCCCAATTCGCTGGCAACTGGCATGCACCACCACGTGGGGGGCCCCCTGCCTAACCTGGCTGCCGTTGCACAGACCCCTCCAAGGCTAGCGGGGGGGGGGGAATGTGACTTTGATTTGAGGGAAAGTCGGCAGAGGGGGACCCTCCTAGGCAGACACCAAGACTGTGGCTCTGCCCGTCCCTCTCCAAGCGCTGGGATGGGCAGCCTGGCTTGGAGAAGGAAAGGCGGATGCCAGGCGGCTCAGGTGTGCCCCAACCCCTGCCTGCCCCTTCAGCCAGCAGGCCATCACAGGCGGCTCGTCTGTCGCCTGGTTTAATAAGTGAGATGATTAACTTTGGCTGTGGGGCTCTTCAAAAGGCTGCTTCTCACCAGGTGATCCACTCTGGAATGTGCAGCTGGAGGAGGAGGGCCCCAAGTTGGCTTGCAAAGGGAGGGAGGGGGGAGGCCTCCCCCCTCTCTGCCCTTTGAAAGACTGAGCCTCCCCCCCCCCCCGCCCCTGGGCTGCTCTCTGCCTCGCCCTCATCTGACGCAGGGGGTCCGGGCCAGGGCTGTGAGCAGAGCCCCTGGAGACCCCTGAGGTTTGCAGCGGGGCTGACCCCTTCTGGAGGATGGCATGTGGTCAGTCCAGCCCTGGTCTTCTCCATTGCCCTGGAAGCAGCCACGGGGCTCCCCTTAGGCTGAGGGGCCAGGAGGAAGGGCCAGGGGGGCTGCAGGGAAGCTGCTGGGGGACCTTGGCCTATGGCCCCCCACCCACCATCAGCCCCATCCCTTCATCCAGCTGGCTGGGGAGGGGATGTCACCAACCTTCCCCATTTGGGGCCTGCGGAGGAGGGGGGCCAGAGCAGCTCCCCTCCCTCCCTGCCTGCCACCTCCAGGTCTGGGCAGCTGATAAGAGCCTGCTGCCCGCCATGGCATATTGGGAGACGTGGCTCACCGCCCAGCAGGCTCCCTTCACGCCCCGCAAGGCTTGGGAGCGCCTGCCTGGCCCGAAAGCCATCTGGTCCCAAGATGCTGCTGGGAAGGCTCCCCACAAGCCCAGGCTAAGAAAAGCGCCAAGCGTGGGGCAGCTGGCAAGGGATCAGAGGCTCCTTGACCCACAGCAGCCTCCCTGGAGCCAGCCCTGCGGGGGGGGGGGGGGGGGGGGAGAAGCCACAGGACACGCCTCCTGCAGGCTGGTGGGGAGGGGGGGGCTGCAAACACCTGGAGCCCCTGCACCTCCCAAAGCAGCTAGAGGGCACCGAGCCCCCCCCCCTTTCTGGCCTTTCCTCCCCACATCCTTTTTCCTATGAAACCTGGGGGGGGGAGGGGGGCTTATGGGGCGCAGCAGGCCAGAGGCCCTGGCTACTTGCGGGGTCCAGGTGGTTTGCTCCCCAGTGAAGAGTAGGTGGCCTCGGCTGGGCTAAAATGCTCTGGGGGGGGGTAATGGATAATGCGGGACCCTCAAATGGGGAGCAGCGGGAGGGAGGGAGGGAGGGAGGGAGGAGGGCACTGCCGGGCGGCTTGAGCAGCATTGGCTGAGAGCTGAGAGGCTCAGGTGTCCCCAAGACTGGGCTCCCCTTGCGCCTCCTTCCTGGCCAGGGGGGCCCGACCCCTCCCTTGGATAAGCCTGCTCCTGCGCACTGCCTCTGCTTCCTCCCCCTCCCCCAGGCAAGCTGGCTACAGAGGCCCCTGGGCTGCTCCTCGGCTCTGGGGGCCCCAAGCATCCGTTCCTCCCTTCGGAGCTGTGGGGGAGCCCAGGAAATGAGCCCCCCCCCCGTGGCCCTGCACAGGAGGGGCAGCCGGGTCTTCTGAGGACCCTGTGGGGAGAGGACGCGCGAGCCGCCTGCGCTTGGGCAGGGCCCGGGGCCTCTGGGCGGCAGGCTGTCATTAGCCTGGCACAGGCGTAACCCCTCATTAGCCCAGGGAGGAGCTGCCTAACCGGCATTCCCGTGGCCAGCAGGAGGAGGAGGAGGAGGCGGTGGTGGCTGCAAGGAGTCGGGCAGGTTGGGTGGCAGCATTGGGGCAGAGGGAGCGCCCCCCCCCCTGGCTTGGACTCTGGGGTCAGCTCCAGGGCAGCACTCCTTGCAGTGGGGGAGGGGGAGCCCCCCAGTGGTGAGAGTTTCTCCGGATGGGGGGGGTGCAGAGGAAGCCTGTTTGAAAGGGGGGGGCTGTGCACAGCTCTGCCCAGCTTGGGGTGTCCTGCGTGACTGAGGCGCCTTCGCACAAGGTTGCATTGTCAAGGCTGGAGCCAGACCAGGAACGGAGCCCCGAGATGGCAGGAAAATGCAAACTTTACGCCACATTGCAAGAGAGTTGCCCGGGCAGGGGTACCCAGGGCTGAGGAACTCCCCCACCTCACTTGGGGGTCAAAGAGGAGTCAGGTGCCCTGTAGAAGCCCTTTGCCCCCTTCCCTGCAAACTTTTATTTCTCGCTTTCCCCTCCATTCTGCCCCCACCCCCAGGACTTGGCAGCCCCTCACCTTCCCAGCCACAGCATTCCTGCCGCCCACCTCTCCAGCTCCCCCCCCCCTAGGTGCAGGGGAGGGGGCGAGCCAGCAGGGAGCGCTCAGCTGCAGCGTGTGGGAGGCCTTCTGCCCGCCACTCCCCCAAGACCCTCCCCTGGGCTCCCAAGGAGAACTCCTTTGCCTGAGCAGAGGGGCAGAGGCTGGCTGGCTGGCTGGCGAGGGCTGTTTTTCTGGTTGGGAGCTGGCCAAGGGAGAGACGCCCTGGTGCCCCTGAGCCCAGTCTCCGTGCTGGCCAGAGGCTGCCCCGGGAGGCGTGCTGGTGCCCAAGCCCTGCGTGTGGGTGTTCCCAGCTGGGCGTCCTCTGGGCCAATTCGACTGCTTAGTCATGAGAAATCACAGTATTGTGCACCCGTCTTGAACCCACAACTGTGTGGAGTCTTGGAACCTCCAGGTTCCTCCAGAAAAGCCATCCAGCTATTGGCCAAGCAAGGAGGCAGATTCCCCGCTTCAAATTGCGTCGTTGTCTCAGAGCATCGGCCGCTTTGACTCCTCACCCCCCACCCCCGTGGAGCAGGAAACTGGCCTCCCCTCCTGTCTGGCAGGCAGGACCTGTGCTCTTTCCCTAGGAAGGAGCAGCTCCCCCCCAGCCTCGGAGGGGCTGGAGGGGCGGCCACTCAAACAGCAAGGAGGCCTTTGCTCAGCAGAAGCTGCTTCTGGGAACCCCCCTCCCTCCCTCCCTCCCTCCCTGGCCCAAAGCCTACAAGCCCCCTCCTCTACCTGAGCAGCAGCACTGGAGGTCCAACAGCCCCCCAGTGCTCCCCCCCTGTGCTCCCCCCCCAGTCCAGAATCGTCTTGGCAATAATTCCTTGAGGAGAGGAGGGAGCAGAGGGGGCCTGGCAGGGGTCCAGGTGCCCCCCCAGCCCTGAATTCTTTGCCCTGAAGAACAGGAGGAGAGGTGGCGTGTGGGGGACACACACTTTGGGCCCATGGCTGCCAGCCCCAGACTCGGGCACCCTTCCCTGCCAGATGCCCAGCCAAGTTCCTGAGCAGAGGTCTGGGGGGGGGAATTCAACAGAGACAGGACGAGGGGGGGGGTGGAGGCACCTGGGGGAGGAGGAGGGAGCAACCCAAGAACTCCACTTCCTCTTGTTGGGAGGGGGGATTGTGGGGGAGAGCCAAGATCCCACCAGTTTCCCTTGGCAAGAAGCTGGCTGACTCTGCTCTCCCACCCAGTCCGGCTTCTGCTCTGCTGTTTCAGGGTCTTTGCGTGGCCATACCCTGAGTGGGGAGGGTCCCTGTGGGATGCGGGCACCCAGGGCCGGGCAGAAGGGGCGCCCACACGGGGCACGCAGTCTGCCAACACCGCAATCCAGGAGGCCAGAGAAGCTCTTGGACTGGCTGCCATCCGCTGGCCGCCTGCATGGAAAAGCACTCTGCACATGTCCAGTTGCCCCGGGCTCATCCAGATGGAGACAAGTCGACAGGCGCGGAGACGGCAGGGAAAGGGCCTCCGATCAAGGGGGCTGGAAGGGGCGGAAGCCCCTCGAGCGCCCTTCCTCGCCCTCCCGGTCCCTGCGGAGCCGCTCCGACCCCCGCCCTCCCTCCGCGACCCCAGGCGCGCCCCGGACAGCGGGGCTGGGGGCACTTACTGACCGGGCTCCCGAGACGAGGCAGGGCCTGGGAGCCGCTAGCGCGCGGCGCGTCGGGGCTGCTGCGGTGGCCGCTCCATCGCCGGCTCCGGGAAGCGCTGGCGCCTCCCTCCCTCCCTCCCGGCCAGGCTGGCCGCGGCTCTGCTGACTCCGGTTTCAGTGCTGGGGGGGCGGGGGGGCGGTGGCGGGCGCCGATTGGCTGGGGAGCCCGCGAGGAGGAGCGTCCGGCGCCACAAGCACCGCCCCCTCGGCGCGCCTCCCCCGCCCTCCTGCTGCCCGGTCCCTGCGGGGGCGAGGGGGGGGTCGTAACCCTCTCTCTGGAGCGAAACTCGGCCGCCCCGCCCCTCCCCTCGGCGCGGCCTTGGCCCGGGGGCCGGAGCAGGTGGGGGCGATGCAGAGCGGGAGGAAGGGGCTTGGAGGCCGGACCTCCGCCGACTGGCCGGGAGCAGAGGCTCCCCTCGGGAGTGGAAGGACGGCCGTCTCCCCCCGTGCGCCGGGGCCCGGCCAGCCACCACATCGGTCCAGCCTCGTGCCGGGATCCCCCGGCAGCCCGTCAGACGAGCCGCCTTGGCCAGATCTTCCCGTCGCCCGCCAGGAGGCGGCTGGAAAGACCTGCTGAGCCTGTTTGGGGAGCGGGAGGGGCCGGCTGGGCTTCCCTTTGGGGAGACCGTGCCCCTCGGGTGGCTGCACCCGCCCCACAGCGGCCCTTCCCTGCCTGCACCCCACCGCCGGCCGCTCGCTGCTGCCCGGCAGGAAAGTGGCCAAGACTGTTTCCCCCCCACCCCCCAGTGGGGAAGAGGGACCCTAGCAAGAACAGCCCGGTGTCCCAGGGCTCTGCTGGGCTGGGCTGGGCTCTATGATGCTCGCCTCCCTCCCTCTCTGCCCCTTATGGGCCCTCCACTGTCCAGGGTGGCCTCTGCCCGGCCCGGCCCATTTGCTGCCCACCCCGGTGGGGGGGGGGGTAGGACTGGCTGGCAGGGCCCCTGAGGCTGATGTGGGTCTTGCCCCTCCCTAAGGTGACCCAGAAGCCGGCAGAGGAGAAGGCAAGAGCTGCCGAGGGGAGAAGGAGAGGCACTACCGGCTGCAGGGTCAGCTGGCTGCCAATGCAGGGGCTTGAAAGGGGCACTTTTATTCCAGCCCCCTCCCCGTCCTGGGAAGTCTTAATCCCACTTGTTCAATGGGAGATGGAGGCTGTGGGGAGGTCCCAGCGACTCTGCCCAGGCGCCTGCAGTGCCTAGAAGGACTCAAAGGTGGTCAGAGGGAGGCTGGGAGGGAGTTGGCAGCACGGAGGCCGGGGGGGGGGGGGCACATCCCGAGAGCAGCACAGGCAGCCTGGCGAGGGCAGGGGGCATCTGGGGGGGGGGGCTCTGGCCGTTTCTCCAATGGGCTTCTTGTCTCACAGGCCTCTGATCCCGCTCTTTGACCTCAGCTCCGGCCTCCTAGTTCTGGCTGGGAAGGTAAGTGCCCACGTCTCCTGGGGCCTCTCCGCGCAGGTCCACCGGCCCTGTGGGAATGGAGGGCAGGCAACAGGGGGCCCTGCAGCAGCCGCTCAGGCAGCCGTTCTCTTCCAGGGAGAGAAGGGGCTTTTCTGCTATGAGGTGCAGCCTGCGCAGCCGGCCGTGGTGGAAGGTGAGTTCCTCCGGGCCCAGCTCGGTCGCCCAGGGTCCCTGGGGGTCGGGCGTCCCTCCCCTCCCCACTCACCTGGCTCTGCTCAGTTCACCAGAGCTTTCTGGAGACCCGGACTCAAGGGGTGGCTCAGGTGCCCAGGCTGGCCCTGGACGTCGCAGCCTGCGAAGTGATGAGGGTCTTGCAGCTGAGCGACTTGGCCGTTGTGCCCATCAGCTACCTGGTGCCCAGGAAGGTAAAGCAGCCAGGCTGCCTGCATGGGAGGAGGTGGGGGCCTCTTCCCTCTGCAAGCCTGATTCACCCCCAGCCTTTCTTGCAGGCCACACATGAGTTCCACAAAGACTTATTTCCAGACTCTCCCGGAAACGTCCCGGCAGCATCTGCTCAGGCCTGGTGGGCTGGGGACAATACGCAGGTAAGGAGGGCTGAGCTCTCCTCAGTCGGCCACACCCAAGATCTTCAAAGACACCCCCCCCCCCAGCCATTCTGGACTCCACAAGGACGTGGCTCATGGCAGCTTCTACAGCTGAGCGCCATCACAGCATCAGGCCTCTCCTGCCCACAGGGCTTCTCCTGCTCTGGCCCTCCGGCCAGCCTTGACCCATGCTCTCGATTGTCCTGCCCCATAGCGGCACCCTCCTGGGCCTTGGCTCCTCTGGCAGGGGGCAAACCTTTCCTCTCCTTGCTGCAGGTGGAGCTGGTGAGCCTTGATCCTGCCCACAGGCCCAGCCCTGGCTTCCTCTCCCCCTGCCTGCCTCGCCTTGACCAAGACAGCCAGCACCCGCCCTCCGCCCACGTGGAGGCAGGGGATCAGGCCAAGGATCCGGACCACAGTGTGAGTGGCCGTGGCTGACAGGGCACCTGGCCCACTTCCAGGGTGCGGTCGTCCCAGCTTCCTCTGAGCAGGGGTGATCTGGGCATGCCCACATCCCTCCCCTCGGTGCACCGGCTGACACACAGCATTGCTTTTTGCCAGGTGGGCAGCAGCCTGTCCTCTCCTGGCAGTTCCTTGGCATCTCCATCCAGCGTTGCCCCATCTCTCCCTGCCACCGGTGGCTTTTCCTCCAGCCCAAGCCAGCGGTCCCTGCAGAATATTCTGGGTAAGGGTCTGTGGGCAAGGGACAATGCCTGGGCTTAGCTGAGGTGTGGATGCTGTGGGGCGCAAGGAAGATCCACGGGGCAGCCCCTCCCTCCCAGCCCCACTCATCCCATGCCTTCGTCCCCAGGCCCGAGTTCTGCCTTCCGGCACATCGAGGGAGTCGTCTTGCCTCGCACCACCCACATCACCAACCTGCGAGGCTTGAGCCTCACCACTCCAGGGGAGTGTGATGGCTTTTGCGCCAACCAGCATCGCATCGCCATCCCACTGCTTGCCACAGGTGGACAGGTGGCCATTTTGGAGGTGAAACGCCAGGGTCATGTTCAGTGGTCAGGGCCGGCCACAGGTTGCTGGGGGAGGGGGCTTTGTCTTGGCAAAGGAGGAATGGCCGAGGGCCTCATGCACATGGCTTCCTTCCCTGTCTCTGAAGCTCTCCCAGCCAGGGCGACTCCCTGACACCCCCATGCCCACCATCCAGAATGGGGCACCTATCTCGGATCTGTGCTGGGATCCCTTTGATGAGCAACGCCTGGCCATTGGTAGGGACCAGGGGCTCTTGGAGCAAGCCTCTCTTCGGGGGGGGGCACCCTAGCCTTTTGGGCTCGCCGAGCCCTGCCACAGGGCCCCACCAAGAAGGTCCACACAGCTCTTCCTTTCTTCCATCTCTGGTGCAGCTGGAGAAGACACCAAGATTCGGCTATGGCGGGTTGAGCCCACCGGACTGCAGAAGCAGCTGCTGGAGCCAGAAGTGGTCTTGAGAGGTCAGCCCCCCCTCTCCCCCCCCTCCTCCCCGGGGCTGCCTTAGGCAGGATCGGCCCAGGGAGCCTGGCGCTGCTCTGAAGGCGGCCCTTCTCCTCCTCCTCCTCCTCACGCCAGGCCACACAGAGAAGATCTACTCCATCAAGTTCCACCCTCTGGCCTCCGATGTCTTGGCCTCCTCCTCCTACGACAAGAGTGTCCGGATCTGGGACGTGCGCACAGGGAGGCAGGAGCTGGCACTGCAGGGCCACACGGACCAGGTAGGGAGCACGACGGCCTCTCCAAGGACACCCGAAGTGGAGCCAGCAATGCAGAATAACCAGCAGTGAAGCTAACCTGGCAGCCCTGGGCCCCTCCAGATGCAGCGCCCAGGGTGATGGTGGGGCCAGACGTCCTGGGGAGGGCTGGACGCCCTAACGGAGCGGCTCGGCATCCTGGAGCTGCCTGTTTCTCTCAGCCAGCCTGGTGGGGTTGACCTGTTGTTCCTTTCAGATCTTCAGCCTGGCCTGGAGCCCCAATGGACGCTGCCTGGCAACCGTCAGCAAGGATGGCAGAGTGCGAGTTTACGAGCCTCGGCAGGCTGCCCAGCCCTTGCAGGTCAGGGTGCGGGCAGGCTCTCCTGGAGGGCAGCCCCCCCCCCAGGTGTCCCAGATGGGCCAAGAGGGCAGCCGCAGCGTGTTCTCTTCCTGAAGCATCTCCCCCTCCCTTGTGCCCTAACAGGATGGTCCAGGGCCTAAGGGGGGTAGAGGTGCCCGTGTCACCTGGGTCTGTGGCGGCCAACACCTGCTGGTCTCCGGCTTTGACAGGTGAGGCCTCCCCCTCTGCTGTTTCCCGATTGCCCGCAAAAGCATGGCCGGCCCCATCTCTTTCTCCCCCTTCCTCTTTCAGCCGCAGCGAACGCCAGCTCTCCTTGCACCAGGCCGAGGCCCTGGCCGCTGGACCTCTGGCCACCATCGGCCTCGATGTCTCCCCCTCCACCCTCATCCCTTTCTATGACGTGGACACCAGTGTGGCCTTCTTCACAGGCAAGGTGAGCCACGATATCCTGCCGCTCGGGGGGCTTTGGGGTCCAGGGAAGCAAAGCAGGCCATCCGGCACCCCCCCCCCCCGCAGTATCCTTGGGGTGGGAGCGGGGAGAACACAAAGAAGGTGGCTCTTCTTCTACCTCTAGCCAGGCTGGTGTGTGGCGCCCGGTTCCCCACTCAGGTGGATTCAGCTTCTGCGTTTCTCCTGGCTGGGTTGAGCCTTCCCGTGGCGCTGGTTTGGCCAGAGGCTGGCGAAAGGCTTGGGCAGGAATCCCACTCTACCTCCTCTCTCTTCCGGGAGCCTAGGGCGACACCAGGGTCTTTGTCTATGAGGTGGTCCCGGAGGCCCCCTTCTTCCTGGAGTGCAACAGCTTCCTCTCCTGCGACCCCCACAAGGTGAGGCATCTGCTGGGCCAGGGAGCCAGAGAGAGAGGGCTGGGATGCTGAGGAACCCTTTCAGGCTGCAGCCTTTACGGACTCGCTTTCTTTGGACGCTGGGAGGGCCGGAGCCTTGCGTAAGACTTTAAGGCTGCGGAGGAAAAAGAGTGGGGCAGCTGCCCTCTGGCCTGCCCCCTCCCCACCCCAGCACTGGCAGAGCATGGGTTGGCATCCCGGAGGGGAAGAACTTTGGGGCTGCCCTTCCCTCAACGCCTGCTGGCCTCTTCCTCTGCCCCGCCTTTGATCAGCCTTGGACAGTCTGGGGCTGCCATCTGGTGGGCTGTCCAGGGCCAGAGCAGCCACACAGCAGAGAAGAGAAGAGCGTTTGCAAGACCTCTGGTTGGGGAGTCCTTCCTTGCAGGACAACGGAGGGGGGGATTCAATATCTCTCCCTCTCTCTCTCTCTCCCTCTCCCTCCCTCCCTCCCTCCTTGGCTCCTCCAGGGCTTTCACTTCCTGCCCAAGACGGCGTGTGACGTGCGGGAAGTCGAGATTGCCCGGGCATTGCGCCTCCGGCAGAGCTCCATTGAACCGGTGGCCTTCCGGGTCCCCAGGGTCAAGGTAGAACACCAAGCCTTGGCTTTTGGGGCCGGGTGTGTCTGTGCGCGAGCGTCTGCATTCGGGTGGGGGTGGGGGTGGGGGTGGTGTCCGGGTGTGCATTGCTCAGACCTTCGGTCCACCCTGCAATTGGCCGGCTTCAGTTGAAGGAGTCCGTCATTCACAAACTCCGAATGCCTCTTGGCTTCCCATCTCATTTATATGTCCATTTATTTGCTCCAACCCCCAGGAAGGCTCGTGTGGGGAATGTGGCCTTCCGTGGTGGTCACTTCAGGCTCTGTGACTTACCTTTAGCCAGAGCTGTCCATGAAAGGGCCCACCCCCATCTCCTGCAGCTGCCCGGCAGCTTTCTTCAGGGGGGGGCTTCACTGGAGGCCCCCACTCTAATACCTCACCTCCCAGTTCAGAGCCTTTCCCGCCCGAGAGGCTCAACATCGCCACGGAGGTGCTCCAGCTTTTGTGCCCAGCCTCTCCCCAGCCACGGGTCATTTCCTTCCCATAGAAAGAATTCTTCCAGGACGACCTCTTCCCGGCCACACAGGTGTGGTGGGAACCTGCCCTGCCAGCCACAGCCTGGCTGAAGGGCGCTGACAAGCAGCACCGAATCACCAGCCTGCAGCCCAAGGACATGACCCCAGGTAAGGGGGAAGGAGGGCTCAGCTGGGAGGGCTGAAGGAGTTCAGTGGGCCTGAGAATAAGGGGCTTCCGTTGCCTTCCCCCACGCAGTGAGCCAAGCGCCCAAGGAAACCCCCAAGCGGAAATACCTGCCTTCCTCCGTCTACCTGGAAGAGAAGTCAGACGAGCAGAAGAAAGAGGAAGTGAGCCTTCACGGTTCCACCACAAAAGCGCGTAGGACAAAATCGCGCTCGACAAAAGCGCGCTGTGACGTCATCACAGCGCGACGAAAAAGATCGAAAAAATGTAAAAATAAAGCTAAAACCTTCCCCTAACCCCCCCAAACCTAACCCTAAACCTAACCCTAACCCTAACTCTTAACCTAACCCTAAACCTAACCCTAAACCTAACCGTTAAAGTAACGAAAAACGTAACGCTAACCCTTATCCTAACCCTAACGCTAACGCTAACGCTCTAAAGCTAACCCTAACCCTTAACCTAACCCTAACCCTAACCCTAACCCTAACCCTAACCCTTACCTTTATGTGAATCAGCTTGCTTTAATTTAATTTTTATTAATTTTTATTTGAATTTTTCGATCTTTTTCGTCGCGCTGTGATGACGTCAAAGGCGCGATTTTGTCGATCGCGCTTTTGCCGTCCGCGCTTTTGACGGGTCACGAGCCTTCACGGCCTTTGATCTTCTCACACTGGGGGAATGGGGGGGGTGTTCCTCTGCCTTGGGATGAAGAACCCCCCCCTAACGCCCATTCTCTGCAGCTGCTCAGTGCCATGGTGGCCAAGCTGGGGAACCGAGATGACCCCCTCCCACAGGACTCCTTTGAGGGTGTGGATGAAGAGGAGTGGGTAAGAGGAGTGCTTGGAGGGTCACACTATTGCCGGGGGTGGGGGTGGGGTGTAGCCTGGCCGCTGCCAGCTTCCAAAAGCCCAGGGAGATCCGACTCCTCTCCCTCCCTCCCTCCCTCCCTCGCTCTCTCTTACACTGGGCAGGGGGGGGAGCTGCTAAGAGTCGCCTAGCACCAAAACTCTCTCTGTGGAGGGTCTTTCACTTCGGAGGGATGGACTTTGTCCCACTACCCACTTCAAGCAGCCACCCCAACATAGCTCAGCCCGTCTCTTATTGCTCCATAGGACTAGCTGCAGACGGACGCTGCCTCTCTGCCCGCAGCCCCCTCGGAGCCTGGGATGGAAGGAAGCGTCCCACTCGGGCTGCAGGCTGCTCCCTGCCAGTTGGCTTCTCCCCACTTGCTGCTTCTGCTCGGGGTGGGGCTGCCCTCCTGCTGGAACAGGGACTCGGGCCACCTGTTTACAATCCCCCAGCGAAGGCCCACATCCTGAGGACAGCCACGGCTTCCCCCCCAAACGGGGGCCCTCCTTGGCAGGAGACCCCCACTCTCATCTCAGGCTGTGCAGCGACCCTTCTCGGCTGGCTGCTTTGAAGCTGGTGGGCCAGTCGGCCAGAAGTCTTCCATGGAGGGTAAACTGCAAGCATCCTTGGGGCTCATTCATGGCCTACACGTGCCCAAGTGATTCCAGGCTGTCATCCTGAAGCTGGAGAGGCTTTTGCTCAGCAGCCTTCTTGGGAGGAAGCTCCTTTCTCCAGCTGATTCCACCTTGGGTGTAGCCCTAACATGAACCCCTCCTTCTTCCGTTTTGGTGTCTCCTGTGTCTTCTTTATTGCTCCTTGCGTGTGGCTTCCCAGCCAGAGGGATGCAGCCCCACGGCTGCCTCTTCCCAAGGGGCGCTCTCTGCTCCGACTTCCCCCTGAGGAGAAGAGGCAGAAGCTCTCGGGAAGCCATGCTGTCACTGCTGTGGAAGGACTAAAGGGGGGGGGGGGGCTTTGGGGCAGCTTCTCACTACTTGGTGGGGAATCTTCCCTAAATTCATAGATCTCATTTCCCCAGTTCTGCCGGTCTGGCCAGAGTCCGAAAGCAGCCCCAATCCCCGGGGGAGGCGTGGGGGGAGGCAGAGAGGTCCTTTCTTTGGGCAGCAGGGGGGATCTTGTGCCGGAGCTCCTGCCAAAGACCCCCCACGCCAGGCTCACCAGCCCCTTCGGAGGCAGCTTCCCCCTGGACGCGTCCCGCCCGGGGCGACTTGGGCACAGCTCAGGGCCCCGCCTCCCGGGCAGGTGGAGAGCCGGATTTCTTGGGGAGAAGGATGACAAAGCCTCGCAGCAGCTCCCGGGAGCGGCTGGGCCGAAGCTTCCCAGGGTGCCTACAGGGCGGGAGGAGGCAACGCGGCCGCCTCCGAGCTATCGCTAAGCACGAAGTCGCTGCGCTCCGGATCGCCGCGGCGGGGCTCCCGAGCAGTACCCGAGGCTGCCACTGGGGATGCCCTCGCGTGCGCCGCCTCACCAGGCGCTCTGGCCGCTCAACGCTGCTCCATGGCTGCTTCCGGGAAGGGCCGCTCCTTCCGGCCACACTCCTGCGGGCGTCCTGAGCTCCGCTCCGCGCCGGACATGGTGAGGAGGCGGCGGGGGGCGAGCCGGGGGGCGGCGGGGCGGGGCGGGGGAGGCCGCCTGACCGCCGCTGTCTCCGCAGGCCAAGTACCTGGTGCAGATCGTGCTGGTGGGCGCTCAGGTGGTGGGACGCGCCTTCGCCCGAGCGCTGCGGCAGGAGTTTGCAGGTAAGGCGGGCCGGGGGGCGGCGGGGGCCTCCGCGGGGCCTCGGCCGTTGGCGGGACGCTAAGCCGCCTTGTCCCCGAGCAGCCAGCCAAGCGGCCGCCGATACGCGCGGGCGGACGGGCGGCCAGTCTTGGGCGGCCTCCAGCCTCTCCGGGATCAGCCTGCAGGAAGCCCAGCAGATCCTCAACGTCTCCACGCTCAGCCCGGAGGAGATCCAGAAGGTGGGCCGCCTTCTCGGGCGCAGCCGGCGCAGCGGGGCGGGTCGGCAGGGCTCTCGGGCAGCGGCCCCTGCGCGACGCTGGATCTGACTCGGCCTTCTCCGCTTTTCTTCGCTAGAATTACGAGCATTTATTTAAGGTGAACGACAAATCCGTGGGGGGCTCCTTCTACCTGCAGTCCAAGGTGAGTCCAAGCGCCGGCTGGAGCCTCGCTGTGGCGGCGCTTTAGGCCAAAGGCTTCTCTCCGTCCCTCGCGCCCCCTTTTTCCTGGCCCAGCGTTTTCAAGTCCTCCGGATTCACCCGGATTGGCCGCGGGGCATCCGGATAACCTTGGGAGGTTCCCTGCCCCCCAGGAGCTGCTAAGGCCTCCTGCGATGTGGCCAGGCTTCTCCTGCAGGGTGCTGCCCTCCGGTGGCTGCTTGCCGCCCGCAAAGCGGGTGGGCTCTCTGCCACACGAGTCTTTGGAGTGCCAACCCTCTGCCCTGCAGGTGGTGAGAGCCAAGGAGCGGCTGGAGGAAGAGCTGAGGATCCAGTCCCCAAGGGAAGAAGACTCGCCACACAAGCCAGGCACGTAGCACAGCCCCCCCCCTCTCTCTGGCGCCCCCTCTAAATTATAGCTAGCCAATAAACAGCCCTTGTACAGCTGGTCTCGCATTGTCTTGAAAGGAGCTGCCAGGGTGCAGGAGATCCCAGTCCCACCGCAGCTCAGTTGCTGAGGTTACAGGGCGGCAAGGCTGGTTTGCCCTCCTTTTGTAGGCAGCTTCCCTGGCAAAATGGCTTCGCAGCTGCTCCCTCAGGCCCAGAAGAAAAAACGTGCTTGCCCTTCTTGCGGTGAGAAGCCAGGCAGCCTGCCGGCCTCCGTGCAGAAGGTCCCTCGTGGCATTTCAGTTAAGGCTAGGAGAGCTGTCCAAGCCAGACGGCCAGAGTACGCCCAGATAGGCCGGGCACCTGGCCCACGGCTTGCGGGACCTTAGTCTGACTGTCCAAGGCCAGCTCCTCTGCTGCTGCTGCTGCAGGGGGCCACACAGGGCACCAAGGCAGAGTGTGGACAGGTTTTGCTGTGGCATCCTGGCTTGTCTGGGCAGGAGAGAAGCTGGAGCCATCTTTTCCCCGAACGCCTCCCTTCCCACCCCCAGACGCGACGCGCACAGACTGACCGCAGAGATCACCAGCACGTAGCGAGCTTTTTCGCGTACTTTATTGTTCTTGTCGTAATCGCCCTCTCTTCTGGAGGGCCCAGTTATAGCTTATCTTTTTCTGTCTTAAAACTATACTAACGTAAGAGAGGCAAGAGGAGGGCATCACCCCCAACGTGACCTACAATCAAAAGGCACTTAGAAACGGGGGGGGGGGGGGACACTGGCAGCCTGCGTGCATCAGCTCCAGGGCGAGTTTGCCCAGGGGGTGCTGTGTGAGAGGGAGCCCCAGAGCAGGCATGCGTGTGCTTGGGAGTCCAGCTCCCCTGCCTGGGTGGTTCTGGATCCTTAGCACCGTGTGGGCCGCTGAAGGCCTGCCAGGAATTGTCTGCAGGTCCCTTGAGAGGAGGGGGGGGGGAGTACATAGGGGGATACCCAGAGATGCCCTCGTCTAGGAAAGGCGGTTGGAAACAGAGTGACCCACCAATACAAGGAGGGCAGTCGAGAGGTGATCTGGGCAGCTGCGGGAGGAGCCGTGCGGTGGGGAGGGGAAGTGCAGAGCAAATGCTGCTTCTCTGCTGGGCTCCTGGAGCTGGAACAGCCGGTGGCAGGGCCTGCATCTTACGGTACGGGGAATGGGCCGTGTTTTTCCCACCCATCCCCAGGTCCCGGCTATCTCCTGGCCACTCGTGACAAGCGCATGGCTTCCTGCAGGTCATCTCGGATCTGCGTGAAAGGCGCCAGCTCGTCCAGTGCTTTCCTAAAAGCAAGGGAGGGAATCCCCCCCCCCCAATGAAGTGGCTCTTGCAAAGGTTACAGGGTGGCGGCGGCAGCTGCAGCCCAGGACCCAGAGCCCAGGGTTCATCCAGGGATGCTTCGCCACCTTCCCATCCTCACTGCTTTAGTGTAAGGAGCTGCTCATGGAGGGAATGGCTCAATGGTTCAGCCCCTCCGTGTCTCGTCAGCAGCACACGCCACGGTGCGCCTTGTCAGAGGCCTGGACCAAGCAGAAGCACCGGGGGCAGGAGAGGAGGGGGGCGGCCGAGAGAAGCTCTTCCAGGATTGGCTTCTGAACAGCAGCCAAAGGGGGGAGGAAAAGGCCTCTGGTGGTGGTGCTGCTGCTGCTGCTGGGCTCCAAAGAAAAAAGGGGGGACGGGAAGCGCCCCAAGGTCAGAGAGGAGCAAGCCGGACACAGCGAGGCCTGCGGTGTGGCTGCTGCTGCTGCCACCACCAAGGGAGCCAAAGGAAGAGGGGGCAGCTTTTGGCAGAGAGTCCTTCCAGTGCGCCCCCCCCCCCCACAGTCTTTCTTGAGCTGGAGCAGGGCTGAGAAAAGGGGGCTGGGGTGAGGAGGTCTTGCTGGGGATGAACCAACCAGCGGTGCTCCTGGGTCAGCAGAACAGGGAGAGGGCAGGGCAGAATTCCTGGCTGCTACCCTGGGAAGCTGCTTATTGCTTTGCACAGATGCCTCCCCCCCCCTCGTGAAAAGCCCCGGTTGCCACCTGGAGGGGAGAAACGAAGGAGGGGGGGGGGCTTCCTTGATTCCCTCTTCCCCACAAGGAGTCTTGTATCGCTCCCTCCGATTGAATGCCGGGAGGTCCCCTTCCAATCCTCCTCCTTGCTCTTCCCTGCTTAGCTCACCACAGCTTCCTTCAGCAAAACGGACCCAGCCGGGATTACCATCCAGCCTGGTGGCAGAGTTTCAGCGGTTGCCCCTGAGTTCATGCCAGTGGACAGGTCTAGGACGCCCCCGGGGAGCAGAGAGAGGCCGTCGGTGGTTGCCTGCAGCCTGGCCAGTTTCACCCTCTCACTGGCCTCCTTGCATCGGCTGCCGCCACCAATGTCGCCTTTGAAGGGCCGGCCCCCGCTCTCCTGCCCTCGCTCGACAGCTG
Organism: Thamnophis sirtalis; assembly: GCF_051295495.1. Lineage (NCBI taxonomy): Eukaryota > Metazoa > Chordata > Lepidosauria > Squamata > Natricidae > Thamnophis > Thamnophis sirtalis. Next base: position 259,805 of record NW_028261394.1, on the reverse strand, counting down.
CCTTGGCAGAGGTGCCAGCCAGCAAGGACACCACTGGCAGCCCCAGGCTGCCCACTGAGAAAGGGGAGGCCAGCAGGGGGTTCTTGGCCAAGTTCAAAGGGGCAAGCGTGGGGCTGGGCAGGCCCGCGATGGCGGCCGTCCCCAGCCCGCCGCAGGCTAAGGTGCTGAGATCCAGGGGGGCCTGGGGGAGAGGGAGGGGCAGGCCATGGCTGCCAAAGAGGGCGGCCGGGTTAGGCACGATGATCTGTGCCCCGCCAAGGTAGGGTCCGTTGGCCATGAGTGGGGCTGCCTTGGTGGGGGACTGCAGCTTCAGCAGCTCCTGCTGCTCGCGGGTGATGAAGTGCCCGTGGGCCTTGATGTGCTTACGGAGGGAGCTGGGGTCGGTGTAGCGCTTGTGGCAGCCGGGCATCTTGCAGTGGTAGGGCTTGTCCACGTAGTGGGTGCGGGTGTGCTTGAAGCGGTCGCTGGAGTTGGAGTAGCGCTTGCTGCAGCCTTCGTAGGGACAGAGGTAGGGCTTCTCCCCTGCAGGGAAGAAGAAGAAGAGGAGCAGGGCTGTCCCAGGGAAGAGGGTCAAGGGAGGGCCCCCCGGCCACCCCTTCATCCCACTGGCCTCTGCAGCCGCCGTCTGGGGCCGGTTGGACCCCGGCACTTGTGGCCCATCCAGAGGCTCAGGACGGTCTGGGGAAAAGCCGTCCTCGTGGGACTCACCTGTGTGGGAGCGGTTGTGGATCTTCAGGTTTTCTAGCCGGGAGAAGCTCTTGTTGCAGGTGGGGCAGCGGTGGGGCTTCTCATTGGTGTGGGTGCGGATGTGGATCAGCATCTTGTACCTGCAGAGCAAAAGCCGCTCGCAATGGGGGGCAGGGGGGTCTGGCACCTTTCCGCCCCGGCACTTCAACAGCCGGGAGTGCCTGCTGGCCCAATGCAGCCTCCAAAGATCCCGGGTGGCAGAGAGTCGGCTGGCAGGGGGGATTTAGGCAGACGCCGGGAGGCCAACGTGATGGCCGTGTGGATCCCCTTGGAGCATTGCTGAGCCGTGGCGTCATCCCAAGGGAGGCCCCACACCTTCCCAACAGCATGGGAGCAATTACCTGGCGTTGAAGCCCCGGCCGTGGCGGGCACAACCCTCCCAGTGGCAACGATAGCCAGCATCCTTCTCTGGCTTCACGTGGAAGTCGTTGACGTGGTCCACGAGGTCTTGCAGGAGCTCAAACAGCTGGTTGCACTGTGGGGTGGGGTGGGGGGAGAGCGAGGCCTGGGGTGACGGGAGAAGAGCACAGACCCCCCCCCCCCCGGCTTGGCAGAGGCGGTTTTGGAAGGAGGCACTGCTCACCTTCGACCAACGGCACACCAGCTGCTTCTGCCCAGCCGTGTCCAGAGAGAGCCGCTTCTCCTTGTGGGGCGCCAGGAAAGTGGGGGCTGGCAGGTGCAGGGACCCTCCCGAGTTCAGAGGCAGGAAGAACTGGAAGGAGCTGCGGAGACTCTCAAGGTAGCGCAGGGACTGCAGGTCCTGGAAGGGGCAGGGGGGGGGGGCGGTTGGCAGTCCATCCCGTCTCCCAGGCCTGGCAGCAGCGGAGGACGCCGGGCTCTTCTGGGAGAGCTGGAGGCAGCTGCTCAAGAAAGCTGCCGGGGGTGGCCAGGGCAGGGGGAGTCCCTCTGCTCCCCCCCCATCTTGCTCAGGAGTGTCATTAGGCCCCCCCTCCAAAGCCACCAGGGGAAGGAGGGGGGGCAGGAACTTCCACCGCGCAGAGCCTGGTGGTGGGGAGGTTGCCGTGCTCTTCATCCCCAGCCTTGGGGGAGATTCAGGAAGGCTCCGACACAGACGTGGGCTTGTGAGCCCCCCTCGGGATGTGCGGCAGAGTTGGCACACACAGCTGCACCCCCCCATCCCGACACTTACGCGCAAGCTGGCACAGTTCACCAGCCCCCCGCTGCTCTGCCTGTCTGGGGAGGCGGAGGTGTTGCCGCTGGGAGGGGTGTCCCGGCCTGGTGGAGAAGGGGACAGGCTCAGATCAGCGGTGGGAGGCGAGGAGAACCGATGGTCTCTCTTGTCTTGGCATTGGGGGTGTGGCTGGAGGCCTGGAGGGGGCAGAAGACGGATCAGGATCAGCAAGTGGGGCACCCCTTTCCCACCAGCAAGGGAGCAGCCCCCCCACCCCGCTTCCCTGCCTGCTACTCACCCTCCGGAGGAGAAGGAGGGGAGCCTGGGCCCGCTCCCAGGTAGCCCTCGTCCTCTGAGATCTGGCACAGAGCGCGGCCCTTGGTGCTGCCGCCCAGGGCCCAGTCTCGCTTCTCTCGCCCAGCCGGCAGCTTGGAGACGCTCAGCTTGAGGTCCAGGGGCTCGTCCAAGGAATGCATGGGGGGCCAGCAGCGAGGGAGCAGACTGCTCTGGTCAGCTGGGCTGGACTCACTCAGGGGGTCTTCTGTCACCCTGCAGGGCATTTGGAAAGGCAAGGATGCCCCATTTGCTCCCACCAGGCCAGGTCTGCCAGCCCCCCCCCCAACAGACCCTCTGGCTCCACCTGTCCCAAAGCTGCTCCACGGGGAATCCAGCAGGAGGTTCGCCCCCCCCCACCCCAATGCTTACTACTTCTATGGGTGCAGGAGGAGGCTGGCCTGGGCAGCCGCCTCCCCTCTGCAGAGAGAAGGGTGCCAGCGGTCAAGCAGGTGGGGAACCCAGCTGGTTGCTCTCTGCCCTCCTCCCGCTTCACTAACCAAGGCCCCCTGAATATTTGGGGCACAGTGGGGGGCAGTTGGCCGTCCAGCTCCCCTGCCTGGCTTCGGGCTTTAACTTTGTGGGTGCCAGCGCCCCCTCCCCCACAGGGAGGACTTCCAATTGCAAACAGCTGCGCCTCCTCCTTGCCTGCAGGCGGTGGAGCTGCAAATGGGGGAGGGGCTTCCTGGGGAAAAGGCAGCAGCGAGGCCCCCCGGAGCCCCCCCTCCCCCTCTAGGCAGAAGGCAGCCAGGGGGCGGAGGGCAGCCGGGCACAATGCGACCCCTGGGGCTTGGCGATGGAGCGCCGAGACTCGCTAAAGCCGCTTTCAAGGGGCCTAAGAAACCCCAGCGCCCCCTTCAGGAGGGAGGGCTTCTGAGGGGGGGGGGGGCGCCAAGGGCAAAAGGCTACTGGGCTCCCGAGGACCGCTGCTGCCGCCCATGCACAGCCAGCGCCCCCCACCTTCCGATGCGGCTCCCTCCCCGCAGCTCGGCTGCCTGAAGCGGCGCCCGGACTGCTCCGGGACCCAAGACGGCGCAGCCTCCGCGCCCTCCCGGCGAGCCAAGCGGGCCGGTTGCTGACACGTGTCTCCTCCTTCCTCCCCCTCGCCAGGCCGGTCCCGCTGAGCGCGCCAAGGGCCGCCAGCCTCCGCCCTCCGGCCCCGCCAGGAACGCCGCTTCTGACACTTCCCGTGCTCCGAGGGCGCAGCCGGGGCTCTGCTGCCACCGGCGCCCCTTGGAGTCGGTTCCGCCGGAGGCCGCCCAACCCCCCCGGGCGCAGGAAGGGGCGGCGGGCGCTTCCCTCCTCGGCCAGGGCGCCGGCGGGCAGTGAGGGCCCCCGCCGCGCCCTCTCCGTGTGCCTGGCATGCCGCGCCCCCCGCCCGGCTCTGGGCGGCACCTGCGAACTCACCCGACCCGGATGGCGCAGGCCGGCTCCTGCTCGCCCTCCCCGCCGGCCTTGGCGCTGGGCCCGGCCGGGCTGCGGCTCAGACATGCTGGAATGCGCAGGCCCCTCCCTGGAAGTGGGGGGGGGGCGGGCAGCCAGAGGGAGAAGCACCTCGGCGAGGCCAGCGCCGAGTCTGCAATGCAGAGGCGGGGGAGGGGGAGGGGCTCTGAAGCGCCTTTGAGAGGGGGGCAAAGATCCCCGCAACGCCCCCGCCCCCCCAGGCGCAGGCTGAGGCCCAGTGGGGGGGGGCGCTTCTGGCCCGGAGCTACCCCCCCCTCTTCCTGTGCCTGGGCGGAGGGGGGAGGGCGGGGAGGAAGGAGGTGCAGCCTGCCTGGGCGCACAGCAGCTGGAGGGGAGAATGCAGGTGCCAGGCCTCAGTGTGGGCCTCTCCCGGAGGAAGCCCTGGCTTCACCCAGCCCCTGCCCTGACACAGCGTGCATCTGGCACAAAGGGGGCTGGAGGGCCGTCAGGACCCACGAGTGTGTGAGTGCACCCAGAGGAGAGACAAAGGCCGCGCACACACAAGGACGCCACTGGGAAAGATCAGACAGCATCCCCTAGGATCCCCCCCCCTTTCAGGATGCAGCCCACAACAGGGCAGGCGTAGTTCAGGGGGACCCTTGCCCACCTGCTCTGCCTGTTCGGGTGCTCACCCTGCACCATTCCCACAGCCTTTGCCCTCCTCCAGGAGGAATGCCCGAGCAGAGTCCAGCCTCCCCCAGAGGCCTGTCGTTCTCCAGTGCCAGAGCCTCCTGGCAGAAGAGCCTCCGGCCGGCACTATCAGCCAAGCCCATGGCCAGGGGCCTCCAGAAGGCAACAAGCATTGGTGGTCAGGGCCCCAGGATGCTCCAGGATGCCCAGGGCACAGACAGTCTGGGGGAGGCACCGTTTCCCAGGCAGGGAGCCTGGAGTGCCAAGGGAGGAGCTGCTGCCCCTGCTGTGCAGAGCAGCCCTCTGCCTCCGTGAAGTCTGCCCTCCCCGCCCCCACCCCGCCATATTCCAGTGGCCTCTCACTGGATTCCTGAGCTGCTCCCAGGAGCTGGGCTGGGTGGGACACTGGATGGGAAGCAGCTCCCCGCCCTGCGAAGCAGCAGCAGCAGCAGCTGCCAAACCAAACTGGCCCCAGAGCAGAACATTCCTGGGAACAAGCCTTCCCAGAATCCAGAGGAAGTCGACCGAGGGAGCCACTGGCAGGAGGGGCCGGCAGGCCTCCCTCCACAGATGTGCAGAGGCACCTAAGCCCCCTCCAGTGACGGCTGACGGGGCAGGGGGGGGAGGACAAGGAGGAGCGGCAGACGGACAGAAGCTGTCCTGCTGGCAAGACCCCCCCCCCAGCTCTTTCCTTAAGGCTCGGAGGCTTCAGGGGGAGGCTGGGCGGCTGGGCATTCGGGCCAGAGCGGCCCCCACCTACTCCATGCCTGGCCGCAGCTCCCTGCTCCATCCCTGGCAGACCCACCTCCCCACTTCCCTCCTGTACTGACTCATATCAACGACAGCCAGGCAAGGGCTGGATGTGGTCAGGAAGCGGCCAAGAACACAGAGGCAGATCTCTCGGGCGCCCGTCTTCCAGGACTGGCACCCCGGAGGGTTCTTCCGGGCACTCCCATTGTCCAGGACGGCACCCCTGGCGGGGGGAGAGCTGTGGCCGGACACGGACCACACCACTCGAAGAAGGCCGCCTACTCAGCCACCTCTCTGCTGAGGGAGGCAGTTTAAAACCAGCAGCTGGTGCCTCTGCCTGGCTTTCAGCGGCCAGCTGGCCAGCCGGGAGGGGGGTGGGGGGAGTCCCCAGCCAAATTCCCCACTTTCCCTCTTTGCTGAGGGGCTCCACGCTCAGGGGCCACACGGAGAAGTAGCCACACGGTTTAACAGAACCACAAGCCACTAATCCTCCTCAAGTTCAGTTAGAGAGATGGAGCTGCAGCCACATCCGTCTCGTTCCCTGTTCTTCCCCTCCACGAAACACGACTAAAACTGCCCTCCTGGGGATCCAGATCAGCCTGGACCCACAGCACTTGCTAGTTGAACTCGATACCCAAAGCCCACCTAGTAAGGATGGGGAGGGGGGCACTGCTGGGGCCTTCTGGCTGGGAGTGTCTGGAAGTCCCTCCACGCATCAGAGGAGGAGGCTCTGTCCAGCTGGCCCACCTGGGAGGCGCTTTCCTCCCACTCGGCTCCAGACCTTCTCGACTGGGGCCCCCGCCTGCTCTAAACTGGGCAACTGGCAGCCCCCCCCCATCTGCCCAGCACAGCCCCATCTTCTCAGACATGCAGAGGCCCAAGTTCACCCCACGGAGCTGGCTGAAACCTCCCCAGGGTGGAAAGGTTGGGAAAGCACCACACTTGGGGAAGGCACAGGTGGGATTTGGGGCGACTTTGCCTCAAGCCCCCCAGAAAGCCATGCACAGTGCCTGGGTGGGGAAGGGATCCATCCATTGGCAGCACCCCCTCTGCTTGGTGGCCAGCTGACCTCCCTTTCCTACCTATCTCACCTCGGTATGTCCTGCCCTCACCCCCACCCGAGCATCAGCCCTGCCTCCTTGGATGCAAGACAGCCAATGGCGCCCTGGGTGATCACTTCACCTGGGCAGCTGCCTTGCCCCAGGAGGTCTGCTCTAATGCAAATTCAGCGGGGGGGGGGGGGGGCAGGGGTAAAGTGGGAAGGAGACCAGCATGCCCCAGGCCGTTTAGTGAGGGGCAGCCCTGGGAGGACTCTGCTTGTGGGGGGGGGGTGCTTGGCAGCCTGGCGAGATGGCTGGAAGCCTTTTTCTCCCTCCTGCCCCTTCTGGAAATCAGAGGCAGCTGGGCACATGGACCTGCAGCCTCTTCGCAACAGGCAAGAAGGCCGATCCTGCACTGACCAGTGCCCCACTTACGCCCACGGCTAGCCCCTTAAATAGCTTTAGAGAAACGCAGCCCAGAGTCAGATCCTGGGAATCACCCAGAGCCGCCCCACTCCAAAGCCAGGGGGCGTCAGCCAGGGGGCAGGAAGAAGATCGATCAAGGGCTGGGGAAGCAATTGAATCCTACCAGTTTCAGCCATTGGGAGTCTCCAGCATGATGAGAAAGGGGGGGGGTTCTCAGGGCCCCCAGGTTTCCCTGCCCATATCTCAGCCACACTGGCTCCACTGAGGGCACCCCTGCTCCCCCTCCTGCCCTCCAAGATGCCACTCCTGGCTGCAGGGCCCATTCAACCACAGACAGTGGGTAAGAGGTCAGCCCTGGCGGAGTGGGGAAGTCCATTGCCAAGGAAAGGGGGGGAGGCCAGGCTGAAGCACAGCTCTCCAGGCACAGAATCTTTCCCAGAAAAGGGGGGGGGGGGCAGAAAATGCCAGTGCTGTGGAAGACACTCAATCAGGCCGGGAAGGGTGAGGGATTGGGGAGGGGGGGTCACCTCTGTAGCTCCCTGCTCAGGTGAAGCTGGAAGAGCATTGACTAGAAGGGGAAGGAGAGGCAAGGTCAAGCCCACCTCCCACTCTGGGGAAGCCGCCTGGCCTTCTAGCCAGAGTGCCCAATGGGCAATGGCTGTCCCTGGCACCTTCCATTCTATGCTACAACTCCTCCCCATTCCCAAACGGGTTTGGGGGGGGGCACAGAGTGCAGTGGCCACATCCAGGTTTCCCTGCTCTCTGCTGGGGCTCAGCTGCTGCTGCTCTGCCATGCTTGGGTGGCTCTCAGCAGGGAGGTCTTGCAAGGACATTCCTGCCCTCCCTGGCTCCCCAACAAACCACAGACCCACCCCCCCTCTTCTTCAGACCCCCCACAATGACAGGCTGCATTGGGCTGCAGGCCTCAATCCTTCTTGCCAGAAGATGCCGCCCCCAACGGCTTCTGCCCTGGAAACCCCCTTTCAGCTGGAAGCCCGTGGCCAGCTTGAGCAGAGCAGGAAGGGGATCCCCAGTGCCGGTCCCAAAGGACCTTCCAAGAAGGGCTACCCCGGGGTCCCCGGCCCTGCGGTTTCTCCTCCCTTCTTCCCGCTTAGGCTGGCCCGAGAGGGGGCCGCAGCCCTCCTATGGCGGTCCGGGTAGCCTCCGCTGCCCTCTCGCGAATAGCCCCAGGTGCCAAACTTCCAGGCAAGGCGCGGGGCGGGGGCGTCGTGCGCTCAACCCGGACGCTGAGGTTCCCATTGCGGAAAGCAAGCCAGGCAGCCATAGAAGGGGCGGCGGGCAGCGGCCGGGGGGATAATGGCTCCCAGCAAAGGGCAGGCGTGTTTTGCAGAGGCGACGGCTTCCCCATCTGGGGGTTTTATGGTCCGATCCGTCGCGCGCCCCCTCCCTCCCCCCGTCCCTCCCTCCCTGACCGGCCGCCTGCGCACCCGTCGCCTTACCTTGGCGCTGGCCGGTGGCGGAAGGCAGGGAGGCGTCTCGGCGCAGCTTTGTGCGCGCCCCCGGTGGCTAGGCGAGCGGGCGGAGAGGCTGGGGAGCGGCGCTGGGGCTGCCCTCTTTGGGGGTCCTGGCAGGCTTTCACCTGTGCGAGAGACCTCCGGGGGGCGCCTCCCCACTCCGCCTCGCCCACCCCCACCGGCACCGATGGGGCGCACGGCCGCAGCGCCACATCTGCGCCTCGGCAGGGAGGGAGGGCGGGAGGGCAGAGAAGATGCCGCGCAAGCGAGCGAGCGAGCGAGCGAGGGCGGCGGCGGAGGCGGCGAAGGGGAGGATCTCTCTGGCTCCCCTCCCCCGGCTCTGGGACGCGGATGGAGGCGGCGCCTGCTGGAGAGGAGGGGCGCGAGGCAGGGGAAGCGAGCGGCCCCTTCCCCTCGTCTTGATTGACGATCTCCGGCAGCGGAGGGACGGAAGAACGCTCGGCTTCCCGCACCAGGCTGGGCGGAGCGGCCGTCCCGCGCCTTCCGAGCGGGCGGAGGGGGCAGCGCGCCAGCCTGCCTCTTCCGCCGGGGGAGGGGGAACGCCGGGATAGGCGAGGCTCACCCGGCCAGAGGGCCAAGGCCGGAGCAGCGGCCTCGCTCGGCACTCTCCTAGCCGGTTTCCTAAAGGTCGTGTCCAGTCGGCAGCCGGGGCCTCTGAGATTTGCCCTTCTTACTGGCGTCCCGGGCGTTTCCCCCACGCCTCCCCGTCCCTGGCGATGGGCCCCAACGGGCTGCCCAAAGGCCCCTGCGGCCGCCTCCTGCGGAGGGACCCTGCTGCCCTCCCCGCGCCTGATCGGGCGGTTGCCTTGGGGCCCTCCGCCCAGCAACGCAGGGCCGGCTCCGACGGACGGGGGCGGGGGTTCCCTGGCGCAGACGGCATAGCGGAAGGAGCCGGAGCCGGAGGAGGCGCCAGCCCGCCCAGATAGGAAGCGCGGGAGGCGGGCGGAGCTTCTGGTGTCTGGGCGAGCGGAGCGGGACGCCCGGGGCGGCCGTTCGCTCCGGCCTTGGGATGCCGCGACGCCGGCAAGGAGTTCCCCGAGCTTCTCCGGGGCAGGCCGTCCTTGGCGTCCTTCTTCCTCCGGCCTTGGGCTCGGCAGCTTCGTGAAAGGCGGGCAGTGCCTGGCTGGCGTCCGGGCTGAGCATCCCGAGGTTCCCTGTCGCTAAGCGGCCTCTTCCGGAAAAAAGGTCCAGATGCGGCTCAGCAAAAGCCGCTTCCTCCCTTTGCTCTCCTTCCGTCGGGCCCCTCGGTGGGCAGCCCGTCCTTGTAAGAGCAGAAGGCGCTCAGATCCCCGCCCGGCCAGACCTCCTGCCCGACTCTAAGCTCCTGGGCCCAAGCCACCGATCCGCGCCCCTGGCAATGCCTCCAGCACCCGTTGTCCCTGGCCAAAGGAGGGGATGCCAGCTGGCCACTAGGACTCTGCTGGGGGGAAGCTCACTGCCCTTCCTCCTCTTTGGCAGGGAGAGGCCTGGCCTGCAGCAGTGCCAAGAACTACGGCTGCTCTGTAGCCCAGATGGAGAAGTTCTCCAAATGCCCCACCACAGCACTTGCCCCTGGTGCCCATCTTCAGAGACTAGGCACCTATGCGGAACTGGAGGCCCAGAAATTCCTTGGAAGCGTCCCTGTGAGACCCTCCACATTTTGGAGCATCTGCTGGGGGCTTCACGGTGAGTCATGTACCCCTCCTGCTACCAGAGGACTGCTAAGCCTAACCCCAACACCGCAGACGGGGCTTCTTCAGTGGGTTTCTTTTCCACACTGACACCCACCCTCAGGACTGCAGCCCAATAAGCGGCACCCGATGCGCCAGTCGTTCATTTCAAGGCCTTTTTGCCACAGAGCTTTAGAATCTGGTGTGAGGTTCTATTAGCTGATCTTCACAACAGCTTGGCAGGAGGGACAAAGTCATCTGCTCATCGTGCCCTGGCTCTCTTTGGGGCCTGATCCAGTCAACAGCACTAGAGGGCAGTGCTTGGGGAAAGCATCCCGGAGTGGTCCCCTGCACCTCCCCTAACAATTGGGTCATGTTGCAGGGCGCGTGTGGGGCAGAACTGAAATTGATTAATCTGAAACTGGGTTGGAATTGATGGCCTCCCGCTGAAATTATGTCAGTGCTTATGTCTGGGTCCGTCTTTGTCCAGCACAAGCTGCTAATTCCAAGCAAGAGGGGGGGAAATTGATGGTGGTCATGGGGGGGGGGGCGGTAACAACACCTGGTGCTTTGCCATCAGCCCAGATCAAACAGCTTTGGGAGGCTGAAAGGTGGCAGTTGATCTTAAGGCCCGTTTCCCAGCTGAGCTGTGCCAGAAGGGCAGGGACAGGACTCCAGCTTTTTCAGCACCTTCAAGAGGAAGGCTTACTCACTCAAGTAATTCAGGAAGAGAATTTAATCCTTTGCACTTTTTCATTTTGTTGCTGGAATTGTTCTTACGTGCCTGTGATGATTCTGGTTTTTTTCTGCTCTCTCTTCCTGGCACCTTGTATTTTATGTTTGTGATTTCTGTGTGTCATAGAGAGAACTTTGGATCCGGCTCAATTTAAAATGGGAGAAAGCAAATAAATTCTAAAACTAGATGGCTGTGCTGTATTCTCTTGGCCACAAGGGGGAGCGCCTCTGGCTGTGGTGCAGCCCTGCTGACTTCTGGCCCGTCTAAATGGTAGACCCAGCTCTGGGACACTTGGGTCTATACTGCTGGCTACCCCAGCCAGTCCCTGGCCGTGGTGCCCTTAGCTGTGGGCTCGCCTGACCCCCGTTGTTGCATTCGGAGCGTCTTTGGCCTCTTCTTTTACTCCGGTTTGGAAAGGAAGCGAAGCAAAGAGACCGAGACCTGCTTTCAAAGGAGAGAGCAGCGGCTAGGAGAAAAACTCAGGCGCTCATCCCGTGGTTCGTCCATGAGGCCAATGTGGAGAAAAGACAGGACACGATCTTTCTCGGGATGGAGCTCAGGCTGTCCACCTGGAGAAGGTTGTCAGGTGAAGAGCCCAGGAGCTGCATCGTGTGTGGATGATTGCCAGGCCAGGGGTGTGCTCAGCTCAGCTACCAGCAAGCCCCCCCGGGCAGCTTTGGGGCACTGCTGGTCCTGTTCTGGCATCCCTTCCCGAGGTGGGTTGCTCCCAGTTCGGCCCGGATCAGGTGAACCAGGAGTAGCGGCGGCGGGAGGCTCTGCCCACCCACCCAAATGCTTCTGCACCTGCCTGAACTGGTGGTAAAATATGGACAGCCCACCACTGATCCCTTTCCATCAGGCCAAGAATGTGGAAAGGAAGACCAAGCGCCTCGGCCTTCGCTCTTGGGAAGGGTAAACGTGCAAAAGGGGAATTGCAGCCGAAGGCGAGGAAGGGGCTGCCCTTTGACTTCCCGAGACCCTCCAACCCCTCTTGCAGGCCAGGGCTGATCCCAAGCATGCTATCCATCTGTTCTTCGGTCTTGGCTAGCAGAGTGTGACCCCCACTGCGGCAACTGTCTTGGCTACGGCTAAGGGTTCAGACTCTGCCGCCCGGACTACCCTGCTCACTTGAGCATGCGTTGCCCTGGCTGGATCCAACGCTGCTGCTGTTGCCCAGGGGCTCAGATTGAAGCCAAGCATACTCCAGGTGCCCCTAAGCCGGCCTTCCCTTCCTTGCCGTATCTTCCCTGGACGAGCACTTCAGAAAGGAAGAGGCACCAGAGCTGGCCAGAGCCACTCCCCCCCCCCCATCGGCTTTTCCAGTGACCAAGACCAGCCTCTTCTGCTGGCTGAAAGGTGCCGGGTGTCCTCCCCAGGCCGGCATGAAGACTAAAACTGCAGCTGGCCATAATGGTGACATTTGGGCTTTGCATTCACCAATTGGGCGAAGCATCCGGCATGAAACCAGTCAGAATGGTGGGGGTTGGTGGGCTTCTCACAGCACTGGCATAGTTCGCCTTGCTTAGCTGGCCGTGTAAATGTTCATTGAGGTGCTGGGTCATTCCAGCTGGAAGGAAGCTTAATTGGCTGAGCGTTTTGTGGGAGCCCGGCCAGAAGGGGCCTTTGGTCACTTCTTCATGGGGGGTGTGTGTGTGTGCCAGTGAAAGGCTGAGCAAAGACCGCCAGGCTGAAGAGGCCCAGGCAATTCCTCAGTAAGAAGGGTGGCCCAGGGCAGGCATTGCCCCGTACATCAAGGGCTACCCCACTCCCAAGCAGGTAGGGAGTAGCCAGGCTTCTCCTGCCCTGGCCTTGAGTGGCTGGCCCTGGGCAGTGCTTGGCTTGGCCCACCCCTTAAACTGGCTGCTTGAATAAATTGGCCCGTTGCAAGTGCCAGTCAAGGCAGACCTCTGGCCCACCTCCAGTCGGCTGTGTGGGACTACAAATCCCACCATCCCTCCTGAGCCCCCAAAAGACTTCCACGAGTGGGGCAGCTGGGCTGGCTCTGCAGGCCCCGGCCTCCCTCCCTCGCCTTAGCTGCTGAACCAGGCAGGCTTCCAAGTCAGTCGGGAAGCTTCCCCGCGTTTCTCGCCGGTGCCCGCTGGGGCAGCTGCTCTGGGCAGCGAGTCCCTCCTGGCGGGAACAGGCCGGGCTCTTCCTCCTGCCGTCCGCGGCCCTTGGAAAGGCAGGAGGGGGGGGCAGGCACAACGCGCCCCTCGCAGGCTCCCATCTGGGGCCGTTCCTCGCCCCTCCCAGGCCGCCAGGAGCCCCGGACCGCCCGCTGCGAGTTCCGAGCGTCCGGTTAGCGCAGCGCTCGGGCCGGGCCTTCCCTCCGCGGGTCCGCCGGCCGGCACTGCTGCTCAGGGCGGCAGGCGGGAGGGCGGCGCGGCAGCCGCGGCGAATCGCCCTTTGTTTACATGGGCCGGTGGCTGGCGGAGGCGGCGCCGGCGGAGGGAGGGAGGGAGGCGGGCGAGCGGGCGGGAGGGAGGGAGGCAGAGCTGCGCTGCGCTCGCCCAGCTGTTTCCCGCCTTGAGCAGACACGCGCAGGGCCAGAGCCGGAGACGCACCGCGGGACCGGCGGACGCGTGCTCGCCCGCCCCCCGCGCCCGTCACCCCCGATCCCGGCCGGGCATGGAGTACTTCGTGGTGCCCGCGCAGAAGGTGCCGCCGCTGCAGCACTTCAGGAAGACCGAGAAGGAGGTCATCGGCGGGCTGTGCAGGTGGGCGCGCGCGCCGGGCGGCCGGGGGGCTGCGGCTGCGGCGGGGCCGCGGCCGCCGTGGAGCGCGGGAGGACCGGGGCCGCCGTGGGGCGCGGGAGGACCGGGGATGGCGGCGGCCGAGCACGTGGGTCTGTTTGCCGGAGCGCGGCGGCCAGCGGCGGTCCGGCCCGGGCGGCCCCGGAGGGAGCGGCTGGGGGCGGCGGCGGGCCCCTCTTCGCCCAGGCCCCCGCGAGTCCGCGCGCCCCGCCGGGTCTCTCCCCGCCCGCCGCGTGTTTACTGGCAGCGCGGCGGCCGGGCCTGGCCGTGACTGTGCAGCCTCCGAAGGGGCGGGCCTTGCCGCCGCGGGCTGCCGGGACATGTAGTGCCGGGCTCGGCCGGAGAAGCCGCGCCGCCGCCGCCTCGCACAAAGGCTGCCAGCCGCCGCACGTGCCGCCCGGGAAGCCGCTCTTTGTGCGCAGCAGCCCGCCCGGCGGTGCGGGCCGAACGAGCGCGGCGGCGCGGCCGCCCTCCGACCCCCGCCAGCTGGGCCGCAAGGCGGCCTCCACGTGGGGCGCTGATCGGGGCCGGGGAGGCCGCGGGCGCCTCTCCTGCCCGCCCCGAAGGAGCCCCGATCCGGGCCTTCCCGGGAGCGGTTTTTCCCCGCTTCTGCTCGCCGGGGGCCGCCCCTCCCGACTCCGCCGGCATGCGGGGCGGCCCTTCCCCGCTAGGGCCCCGCGGTGCCCGCTGGTTCTTCCGCGCGGTAGGTGCCCCGGCGGTCCGTGGCTGCCCCGGGCGACGCCACCCAACGGCCGAGTAGCCGTGCCCAAGGCCACTGCTGCGCGGAGGGCGCCCGGGTCCCACCTTCCTCCCTGGGTGGCTGTGGGTGAGGTTGGGAGGACTGGGCCCCCGGAGTGCTTCCTCGGGTGGAGACGCCGATTGAGTTGCGCTGCTGCCTGGAGGAGCCGGGAAGGCCTGTTAGCTGGACAGGAGGGCCCAGCGTGGCCTGGGAAGGGCCAAGGACATGAAAAGGGTTGGGAAACGCTTAAGCCCTTTGTGGGGGTCCTTCGAAAGCCCCACCATGACAACCAAATGACAGGGCCCGTCCTGAGGGCCCGTCTCTGACCTGTGCTCCCCTGCTGCAGCCTGGCCAACATCCCCCTGACCCCGGAGACGCAGAGGGACCAGGAGCGACGGATACGCAGGGAGATCGCCAACAGCAACGAGCGCAGGCGCATGCAGAGCATCAATGCAGGGTTCCAGTCCCTGAAAACTCTCATCCCGCACACGGACGGCGAGAAGCTCAGCAAGGTGAGGAGCTCCCCACTGATTGGGGGCCGCCAGCAAAGCCGCAGGGGAGTCAAGCAAGTCCCTGACAGACCCTGAGGGCAGCTGGGGGCCCACTCGCCAGGGCTGGGGGGCCTTGGAGGGGCATCGTGCTTAGGGGAAAAAGATGGGGGGGCGGCGATGGGCCAAGGAGCCTCCGCAGGTCGAATGCTGCAGCTGGAAGGGAGACCCAGGGGGGAAGGGGGGGGACTGCTCCCTGGGGAACAATGGGGTGCAGCCGGCTGCTGAAAGCCATGGCAATACGTGGGGCCTCGGGGAGCAGAGCACGGGAAGGGCTTCAGGAGAGACCTGGCTGTCCTTTTGGGGGGGGGAGGAGGGGGCCAGGTCTGCAGCCTCTGGAGTTCTCTGCTTCCTGTCTCTTCTTTGGTCAGGCAGCGATCCTCCAGCAGACGGCGGAGTACATCTTTTCTCTGGAGCAGGAGAAGACGCGGCTGCTGCAGCAGAACGCGCAGCTCAAGCGCTTCATCCAGGTGGGCACCATGGAGACCTTGGCCGGGAGGGGCGCTCTTTTCCCCGTGGCCCCTGTGCCCCCCCCTCCTTCAATCTGGGCCTTCTTGGCAGGAGTTCAGTGGATCCTCCCCGAAGCGGCGGCGGGCAGAGGACAAGGACGAAGGCATAGGGTCACCAGACATCTGGGAGGACGAGAAGGCCGACGACCTGCGCCGGGAAATGATTGAGCTCCGGCAGCAACTGGACAAGGAACGCTCTGTCCGGATGATGCTGGAGGAGCAGGTGTGCCCTGCGGGTCTGGAGGCCGGGTCGCAGGAGGGTTTCTGGGCAGGGTACCAGCGAACGAATGCCCCAGGGGGCCGGGGCAAGCAGCTGCGTGCAAAGCCTCCCTTGCCCGTTGTGGAGGGTGACCGGGCCTTTCTCTGCCCGGCCGACAGGTACGCTCTTTGGAGGCCCACTTGTACCCGGAGAAGCTGAAGGTGATTGCCCAACAAGTGCAGCTCCAGCAGCAGGAACAGGTGAGGCCGCAGCACCCAGAGGCACCGGAGCACCCGGCCTTTGTCAGGGAGAGCGCATGGCCTCAGCCAGCCCCCCTCCCAGCCTTTGGCAAGCAGGGCTGTGCCATTTCCAGCCCATGGACAACGGGAAGCCGCAGTACTGCCCGACCGTCCCCAGCAGATGCGCAGGGGAGGGTGGCATATCTTGGGTGAGGAAAAGAAAGTCGGGTACCCAGCTAAGATGGCTGTCCCCCAAAGCAGACCTCACTGAAGAGCCGAGGGTGGCTACGGCGCCCACCTTGTTGATTCAGAAGCATCTATGGAGGCTTCTGGCCCTCTCCATCCACAGGGACCTCTAGGTTTCTGTGGCCCTGGGAAGGGCTCCGTCCTTGGAGCTCCCGGTGTGGCTCAGGGCTTCTGCAGCTGGGTGTGGAGGAGAAAGGCTGGAAAGAGAAGGTCCTCCGATCCACCAGGGCACGACAGGGCCTGAGTTGTCCGAAGGCCTTTCGGCCGCTGCCTCTCTGTAACGTTCCCGTGGTTCGTCCATGAGGCCAATGCTGAGAAAAGACAGGACACGATCTTTCTCGGGATGGAGCGACCCAGATTGGGGGTCTGGTAGCCCCTTTTATTGAGATAGGAGAAAGGCAGGAGGAGCAATAGCATGTAGTTAAAAACAGCCTGTAAAAGTACAATTTCTAATCTACTGCTCAGTCTATATATGGTGAAATCCTGGACGTCAATGGTAGGGCACATCTCAGGATGTTATGTTATGCACTATCAGGATGTTATGGCGTTCTAGGAGTTTGTTTTCTCCTGTGTGGTTCAGCGTGGCTCTGCATAGTCTGGTATGAACTGGGCCATGGGGGACACACACCTAGACAAGGAGCTATATTACAACACCTCTCCATTTCTCTGCCTCTGGCCCAGGGTGGCCTTCTGGTACAGGAAGCCGCTGTTCCATGTGCCAGGTGTCCTTCTCTTCTCTCACCAGCTCCTGCCTGCTCATGGCCCCCCAGCACCCACCCAGCACCCAACGGTGATTGTGCCTGCACCGCCTCCGCCTTCGCACCATGTCACCGTGGTAACCATGGGGCCCTCCTCAGTGATCAACACTATTTCAACATCCAGGCAGAACCTGGACACAATCGTTCAGGTGAGAGCAGGACGCAACAGTTCCTCACCTGGAGAAAGGGGGGGGGGCTTGGCCTCCTTCAGAGAGGCTGGGAGGTGGGTCCCTCCCTGGGCATGGAACAGGCCCTGGCAGATCCCCCCCTCCCCCCCGAGTAGCTACCAGCCTCACTACGCAGCCCTGCTGCGCTCACCGAGAACAGCGGCCCTGGGTGCACCCCCCCTCCTGGCCTGGCTACTCCTGAGCCCCTTGGAGGAGAGGAGGGTCTCCAGGGAAATCCCAAGCCTTTGCCCGTCTGGTTCAGAATCTGCAGCCTCCTCCTGGCCAGTCCTGGCACTCCGATTTGCCCCTGACGGGTTCCTCCAAACTGGGTAGAAAAACGGGCGCTGTCCTCTCTGCCTCTGCGGTGCCCAGGCACGTCCACCACCCACAGGCTCCTGGGCTTTCCCCAAGCAGCAGGCAGCCACTCCCAGGGCAGGAAGGGCCAGCGGAAGGCTGCCGGTCAGAGAGCCCACGGGCATTTACCGTGCCGTCTTCCCCCAGGCAATCCAGCACATCGAGGGGACTCAGGAAAAACAGCTGCTGGAGGAGGAAGAGCAGCGCCGGGGCGCAGTCATTGTGACCCCTGCCCGGGCCAGCCTGGACCCTGCGAACTTGGACACGGCCTCTGACCTGGAGGCAGAGGACGACGATTCCATGGAACACAGCAAGGCCGGGGTGCCCTGACCTCTGCCTGGCAGCGGGAGGGCGAGCAGGGTGGGGGCCAGGGGACTTCAGGAAATGTGCTGAAATTTTTACAAAATACCGCAACTTTGGGTCTATTTTGTGACCTTCCAATACTGTAAGTGAGAGCATTAGGACGGGGATGAGCTGGACATCGGGCTCTCCAGTTTGAAGCAGCTGGGGGAGTCAGCAAGCTGCGAGCGGCCAGGCTCTTCCAGGACACGGCTGGGCAGTCGGCGCCTCCCGGCTCAAAGGATGGATTTTCTCTGGCGCCTCTGGCCGTGTGAGGGGTCCCTGGGGGCCTTGCTCCTCTTCGGCCTTGCTCCTGGCCCTAGGAGGGACGAAGGGAGCCCCGAGGCCTTCTCAAAGCTCCAGGGAGAAGGCTGGTGGAGGTAGGCCTTGGGGTTGCCTCTGCCTCCCTGGTCCTCCTGGCACACCTCTTGGTGCAGGGAGAGCCCTGAGGCCCCTCCGTTCTCGGGGGCTGGTTCAGAGCCTGGGAAGAGAGCACAGACCCCCCCCCCTTCCTCTGGGTGGTTTTGTTCTTGGAAGCACTTAAATCCGTTGTTCCGTGGGCTGACTGGGTCCACGCAGAAGGAGGGTCCTGCTCCGTGGCAGTTGCTGTCGTTGCATTCTGTGCCTCCCCGTCTCCCCCCCCCCATTTGGGGAGAGGCCTTGGCCAGGGCTTTTTCGTACTGGTTGCTTTTGGTAGGTTCCCCCCCACCCACCCACAACTGTTCCTTTGTTCTTTCATATTTTTATATGGGTTTTTTTTTTGTTCTTTTTTTTTTACAAGTTTTGGGTCTTTGTGTTCATTGAGATGCTATTATATTTTGTTAAGAAAGTGGGAAAATGAGGCTTGTGCCTTTGTAAAGAAACAAAATAAAGTTTGTACTTTGTTTTTTATACGTCTTGTTTAGTCTTTGACTAAAGTTGGGGGACGGAGGCAAGAAATTTGAGGGAGGGGCTTCAACCCTGTCCCAGAAGAGGGAGGAGCCTCACAGCCCTTCTTCCCCATCTGCTGGAATCCTCTCCCCAGCACCTGCCTTTCTTTGCGTGCAGTGCCTGTGTTGCCCAGCAGAGGGAGCTTGTGCTTACCCCGCCCCTTGGTGGAGCAAGAGGGTGGGGGCAGGAGAGTTTTTGCTCCTCTGGCCTAAAACGTCATGGCCTCAAGTGGCCAGTTAATCTCCCCCCCCCACTTTCCCTGGGGCAGGTTTTTTTTTGGGGATGGCTGATTACACAGGTGGGCATGTTTGGGCAGCCAAAAGCAGCAAGCCGCCTCCTTCATGGGGTCTCTTCAACCTTTGGGGCAGCTTGGCCTCCCCTGCCCCCCCCCCCCCGCCTTTTCTGCCAGTCGGGAGGAAGGTTGGTTGGCAACGTTTTCCCCTGGGTGGCTAGTTCTCTTGAGACACAGCCGTGCCCTTTGTCTTGTGCCCACCAATTTCCTGTTCTTGCCCCCCCGAAAGCTACCAGCTTCACCCACCATCCGCTCTGAGGCATTTTGCAGGCTGGGAGGGCTGCCCGGCTCCTCCGTGGCCATGCTGGTCACCTGAAAATGCTGTGCCAAGGCAGCACTGAGCTGGTGGTTGGATTCCTTCTCCTGAGTCCCTGGGCAGGAAGAGCTGGTCCCTGCCCCTCCTCCCCCCCCCCCCTGCCCGTCCTCTGGGACCTTGGCTCTGGGCTCAGCCCTGGGCAGCAGCTGCCAGGACGCCCCTCCTCTTCCCCCCTTAGTGGCTGCCTCTGAGTGGGGACTGACGGAGGTTGGTGAAGAGGCCGGCTGGGGAGGGGCCTCCAGTAGTCCAGCACCGGCACCATCGCCTGCGTGGGCCCTGCGGCCAAACGGCCACCTGCTTCTCCGGAGCCTTCCCTGGTATAAATAGCGCGGAGGAAGGGGAGAAGGCTCCTGGCAGCCAGCATGGCAGCGCTGAGGCTCTTCTGTTTCTGCCTGGCACCAGTTGTGCTCTTCAGGGCGGCAGGTAGGGCCCCTTGTTTCCGAAGGCCCAGAACTTCCCACGGGGAGGGTCAACATGCCAGGCCTGTGGCAGGCAACCGGGCGGGGGGGTGGCAGCCTTGAGGCGGAAGGAGGGGGCCACCGTGGGACCGAGGGGAGCCAGAGGAAGAGCGGCTGGGCTATGAGATCTGTAGGAGCCGTGCTGGGAGCACCCCGCTCCTCTCCTCTGTGCTTGGAGACCTATTACCCCAGGGATCCCCCGTGTCTTAAGGGCCCCAGGGTTGCCCCTCCCACTGGGGTTTTCCGCTGCCTGCTCGGGGCCCCTGGGCAGAACTATGTGGCATCCGACACCTTCCCCTTGGGTGCCCTTGAGTTAATTTGGTGCTGCTGGCTGGGCGCTGCCTCCCAGCTGCCTCCCAGAGCTAAGTATGGAAACAGGCGTGTAACTGGAGCCCTGCAGCCTCTGGAGCCCCTCCTGCCTTCCCCATTGCCCTCATCAGCTCAGCTGCTGCCTGCTCAAACTGTCACAGGCTCTCTGGACCAGCTGTAGCCTTTTAAGGCCATATTGTATCATCCCCAGAACAAAAGGGAGATGGACAAGCAGGGCTGGGGGCTGCTTTCCTCCCCCTCCCCTCTCCTTCCTTCCCTCCCAGCAGCAGGACGCCCCTGCGGGTCTGGGGGACGAGGGGGCTTGGCCTCATTTCCCAGCTTCTACAGTGGATGCCGCCAGAAGGGGCAAGGCGGAGGGGGAGTCTCTCCTCACCCTGGATGGGGCACATGGTAACCACGGGTGGGCTCTACCTGGACCAGGGGCCCTTCCTTGTCCCATCGGAGCAGTGCAGATCTAGCATGATTCTTGGGGGGGGGAGGCATTCTGTGACCTGGAAGCTCGTTTTGGGGATGCATTGAGTGGGTTGGTCACAGGGCTTCAGCTCAGGACTCCGTCTCAGAACTGGGCTAATGCCAGGGCCAGGCCTGCGCCTGGGGAGGACCAGAGGAAAGTGTTGTGTCTCTGAGTGAATTCATGGGAAAGGCTGCTGGGCCTCCCAAGGACTTGCTGAGCAGCCACTTCCCGCCTGGCTCTCTTCAGCAGCTCCAGGCGGAGTATGGAGGGCTTCCGTCGCCCCTGCTGCGCTGACCCAATTTCGGGGGCGGGGTGGGGGGCGCTTTCCTCCGCTGTCTCACCAGCTGTGTGTTTCCTCTGGTTGGCGTCTGCTGGGGGGGGGGTGGCTGCAAAGCAGGAAGCTCCCCCCGGAGTTCTGGGGTGGGTGGGGGGCAGGAGGCTGGGTCCCCTCCGTACAGGCCCTCGCTCAGCCCGGCCACTTGCGAGAGACCCTGCTGGGCTCCGGATGCCCTAAAGCAGTTCCGAAAGGGCTCCAAACCATCGGAGCCGCAGCCGGCAGGGCCCGCCCGGGGCCGTGTGTGGAGATGGGGCAGCGCTTCTGGCTTCCCACAACAGCCGCTCTGGGGGCTTCGCTCACCGCTTCCTCTCGCGCACCCACCCAGAACAGGCACGCGGGGGGGGGGCGCGGAACTGGCCCCTTTGTCTCCTCGGCCGAAGGGCAGAAAAACAGGCGCGTCTCGCTTTTTTCTCCGGAGTCGTAAAAGGAAACCGGAACGACGCTTCTCTGGAGCGCCCGTCCAGCTCTTCTCAATCCGGCCGCCAGAGGGCTCCCTTGAGACGGGCTGGCGGGGCTGCCGGAGCCAGCGGGAGACTGGCGCCCCCTCCTTCCCGGGTCCCGGGGGCTCAGCTGAGGGAGGGTCCCGTGGGGGCGAGGGCTGCTCGAGGGAAAGGTCCGAAGGATCCCCCATCATGGCGCCAGACCCCTCCCATCCAGCTACTCCCCCCCCCTCCAGCTCAGGTTGCTTGGCCTCCCCCCCCCCCGCGATTTGCACAGCCCTGGTTGGAGCTGCCTCTCCCTCTGGGTGCGTCCCGCGACTGGCGCCTAAAAGCTGGCGAAAGTGAGGCCGCTGTGGCCCTCAGCCTGAGCAGGCCGGACGCTGCTTGGACTGGCAGGGCCAGCCTTGCCCTCCCCAGCTCCCAGCCGGCGCCTTCCTTAGCCTTCCCAGGGCAGTGGGGGCAGCCTGGATCCCTCCTCGGGTCAGGCTCTTGGCTTTGTGTCTGCAGAACTGGTTGCCCTCACCTGCCGCCTCTTCTAAGCCCCGCGTGGCCTGCAGACAAGGGCCGGCTGCTGTAGTGGGCCAGAGCACCCGTCCCTCGTCACTGGGGGTTTCTGGGGCAGATGTAGTTCTCCCCCACCGTCCAGGGTACTTGGGGAATGACGCCCCACTCAGTTCAGGGACGGGAGCCCTCCCACCCACCAGCAGGAAGCCCCCTGCCTCTCCCAGGAAAGCGTGGCTCCCTCGGCCCAACCCCTAGGAAAGACAGGGCGAGGGGCAGGCTCTGCCCCCTCAGAGTCAGCCTTGAGGCTCCTTTCAGCCTGCCAGGCCTGCAAATGTTTCTTTGTGCCGCCTGTCAGCCAGGGGGGGGGGGAGTTTCTTGGCTCTGGGCTTCACCCAAGAGCAACTTTCCCCCCTGCCCTCCAGGGCTGGGGGGATATTTTTAGCGCAAGGAGGAAGCTGCTGGTGCTGAGCTCCACTCCTTCGGCCCCTTTGCCACTCTGTGGCTCTCCCTCCTGGGCGTCTGCAGATCAGCTGGCAGGTTGCTTGCATAAGCCCCGGGGGTGCCTCCCTGCCCTTCAGCCGCCTCCTGCAGCGCTTTGGGCTTCTCCGCTGGGTGACCAGAGGCCCTGCCTGGCCTTTTGGCACAAGGGCAGCGGAGCGGAGGAAGGACCAGGCCCCGCTCAGGAGAAGCTCCTCCGGAGGTTGCCCAGCCAGAGAAAGCGGAGGGGGTCCCATTGGGAGACGGAGAAGCCAAAAAAGCCCCAAGTGCCCCACTTTCTTCAAGGCAGCGAAGCCCCCACCCCCAGCGGGATCTTTTCCTCCCAGGGAGCCCCGAACAAGAGGACCGAGCACCCCTCCCCTTCTCCTGCTGGGCCCCTTTTTAATGCCCTTCAGGGACTCCTGGGTGTCAGGCCCTTCCTCTCTGGGTCCTCAGGCAGCGGGTGGGGCTCCTTGCAGGTAGGACCTGGCTGTCTACCTGAGGGTCAGGTGTGGTGGGGGGGAGACTTTGCCTCAAGATGCAGCGGTCGGAACCATCAGAAAGGGAGTCCCTGCCTGGTTTCCTCTGCTAAAGGCCAGGGACGGTCGGAAGCCCAGGGACGGCATGGGAGCGCCTCTCCTGGGCGACCAGCCAGCCCCTCTTCAGCTGGAAGGCCTGGCTTGGAGCCCACGAAGCAGCGCTGACAGCAACATCTCGGGTGCCACTCAGGCAGTTGGCATCTCCTTTGGGGATCCCCTTTTCCAGGAGCAACGGAGGAGGAGGAGGAGGCTCCCTTGGCATCTCTCTCTTGTAGATTCCGCCAGTTTTGCCTTCCTGATCCACAAGGAGGCTCCTCCTGCCCTGGATCCTGGCTTCTGCGAGTGGGCAAAGGGTGCCGCAATCAGGAGGGGGGGGGTTCTCGAGCAGCCCCGACACTTGAGAAGAAAGATTCCGCCCCCGGTGCCCCGAGGGGAGGGGGGAGATCATTCCAGAGCTGCCTTCTCTGTTTGCATGGCAGGGACAGGGCTTTGCCAAGACGGCTGGTCTTCAGCCTGTGCCAGCCCTGCTAGTCTTCAGATGGCTGGGATTTCTTAACTGCGGATCTGCAGGGGCAAAGCTCTCCTCGACGTCCCTGCGGTTCCCCTTTTTATTCTGCTCGGATTTTTAGTAGAAGACAGGAAGGCAGTTGGGTGGGGAAAGATGGCAGTGTACTTCCTGGCCAGACCCCAGAGGGATGGCCTCAAGGGGACTAAGACCCCTGAAAAGACCCTCGGGGATGCTCCCCCTGTCCCCCCGCCTGTCTTGCTAGACCGAAAGGGACAGCCGCGGTGCTGGTTGGGAGGGGGGTTAAGGGCAACGTCTGTTCTCCAGTCCAACCTGGCAAAACTGTTGGCACACAGTTAGCAGCTAGGACCAGGCCAGGCAAGCGAGATCCTAAATCTGCTGGTCAGGATTGGATTTAGAAGAGCCTCAAAGTCCAGTTCCGTTTTTATACAGAAGCACATTTGCAATTTGGGGCACAGGTGAAACTGACTGATGATCTTCTAACTATCTAGAACTGCAAGTTTCTGCCCTGGAGGGCGCAGAAGACTTTGCCAACTTGGCTGAGGGTGGCTTGTTGCCGGGAGACCCAAGTCTAGTGAAGAAGCAGAGGCTGCTCAATGGAATCCCTCTCCCTCCGTTCTCAGGCGGCCAGGAGGAGCCTCGGGGTGAGGGATCCACCAGTGCAGGCCCCAACGTGGACAGCGCAGAAAGGGGCCCCTTGGAGGAGGACGGAGCACGCGCGGCTGAGCGAGGGGAGGTCCCTGGCCAAGAAGAGGGGACGGCTGGTCACGAAGGAGGCGGAAGCAGCTCGGGGGAGCCGGAGGAGGTTTCCGCACGAAGGGTGGAAGGGTCGCGGGGTGAAGAAAAGGCTCCACGAAAGACGGAGAGTCCTTTTGAGGAAGAGGCCCACGGTCTTCTCCCAGGACGAAACCAAGAGGCGTCTCAGGATCCTCTCCGCCCTTTGGGGGTACAGCTGGATGATAACCTCACCGATTCCCCTGAGGTGGATGAAACTCTGGAAGGGCACTTGGGCAACCCTTCGCCAAGAGAGGAACCCAGGGAGACGCTCAGGGCTGTTCTGCGGGATTTGCGTGAACCGGGAGAGCCGGAGGAGGCAGCAAGTGCCCACCCAGCAGGGGAAGGAGCTACGGAGGACCTGGCAGGGAGTCCAGAAGAGCCGGATGGCAGAGGAAGAGCTGCAGTGGATGAAGCCGGAGCTGCCACCCAGCTTCCCATGGAAGGACGGGGCTTTGGCCAAGGGCAGCCAAATGGCAGTGGGGCAGAAGGCGCAGCAGCTTCTGAAGGGAAGGTTCCTCCTCCGGCAGAGAGAAAGCGGCCCAGAGGTGGTATCTGCCCCCAGATGCTGCGGAGGCAGAGGTCGGGTGGGAGGGCCAGGTAGAGGGGCTGCCAAGGGGAAGGGGAGAAGGAGGCAGAGTCCAAGGAAGAGAGGACCTTCCAGGCTCTCTTTCCGGAGGGGGCAGCCCAGAAGGTGGCCTGTGTGGAGCGGCAGCAGAACGGGCCATCTGCCAAGGGGGATACCCTGCAGGGAGAGGAAGTGGAGGTGCCACACAGCCACCCCCAGCAGAGACCAAGCTTTTTTGGCCAGGAGACTCATCTTCTTGGCCGTGCCCTTTGTGCCCTGTGCCAGCTGCCTTCGTCCTCTTTGGCATTCCAACAAGGAAGGCGGGGGAATTCAGGCTCGCGGGATGGGCAGAAAAGCTGCCTCGGCCATTCACTCCTCTTTCTAGGCTAAACCTTCTAAGGCCAAGGGGGGCACTTGGGGGGGGGGGCTTGACCTGGACTCCCAAGGCAGCTTCTGCAGTGCACCCCCCCCCCGCCTTGTCCACCCCCCTCCCTATTCCTTTCGTCTGGCTTGGTGCTCTTTCAGCTCAGGGTTGCAAAGCCTGCCAGGTCTCGCTTGGGACCTGATTCCTGAGTCCCCGGGGGAACTTGGTCCTAGAAGGCAGGGTGTCCTTGGATCTGGGCGGATGGCTGTCTGTCCTTGGAGGGGAATCTGCTCTGGAAAGGACACCCACAGCCCCTTCCATGCCAGGATCCTCTGGTTCCGATTTCTCTCCTCGGCTGGAGTCAAAGTCCGTGACGCCTGACCCTTCTTGGCTCTCGGGAAACCAGGCGTGTCCCCAACTCCTTCCGATCCTGGGCTAGAGGGGCTCTTTCTGCGGGGTGGGATTGCAAGGCCAGGCGAAGGAGGCCTCTTCCCGTTGGTTGCTCTTTTTAGTCCCAAGCAGCAAAACGGCACAAAGCTCTCCGGGCAGGCAGGTTCCCAGGAGAAACCCCGCGGCAGTTTGGAGGCTAAGAAGGATGATCCAGGCGGCTGAGTTCCCCCCTTTGAGCTGTGCAGTTCCTTCCCAGGGGCGTCTGCCTTGCCCAGAGGAAGCAGCCCCTGATTCTGTCCACTGGTGGCTTCGGCTAAAGCAGGACGCAAGGCAGCCCGTCCTTGGGGGGGGGGCTGTCAGGAGGGGTTCCTGGGAGGGAGAGGTTAGCGCTGGGCGGAGGTGAGGCCAGCAATCCCGAGTGGGAAGAGGGTGGGAAGTCGGAAGGAAGGAAGGCCTCTCCTTCCTGCTCCGTCTCTTTGGGCAGCTGAGGCCAGCGTGTCTCCAGATTGTGGCCGTGGCCGGTTAGGCAGCTGGAGGCAGCCGTCTGTGGAGAAGCTGCCCTGGGAGACGCACCCAGTGGTCACAGTAGAACCTCCCTGGGCGGGGCTCCCCCGAGGCTCTTGGCGAGAAAAGCTGGGCAGCCAGGCGAGGCTTCCTGGAGGGAGATATGGGCGTCCTTGTCTGGACTGACTCAAAACAATGGGCCAGGTGCCCCCCCCCACCCACTAGTTGGGGCTTGGAGGCCCAGGGCAACCTGTCCTGCTTTGGGGGCCCTTCTGAAAGGCCTGCCCTCTGCCTCCCCCTCCCCTCCCGGCTGCTCAAGCCACGGAAACCTTTCTGGCTCCTCTTTCGAGCGGTGACAGGTGTCCTTCCTAGCTTGGCCCATCATTTTGCTCCCTGGCTGGGCCTTTTGTGGAAATCGGGGAGAAAACAAGGCGCTTTTTCCAGACAAGAAAAATCTCTGTACTCAGCTGTGAAGGAAAAGGCCTCTTGTTTCCTTGGGGCATTTGGCCCTGAGTGCTGCTTGTGGGCTGAGGCCTCTGCTTTGCTCTTTCAGCGGAGGAGCTGGAGAACGCGCAGAGGGACCGGTCCCACATTGAGAGCACCCTGAAGCTGAAGGAAGAGAAACCCGCAGAAGACTACTCAGGTAGCAGCAGGGCTCCACGCGTGTCCAGGGCCCCCCCCCCGCAAAGCCTCCCCAAAAGGCAGTGCAGAGCTCTAGCACTCATCTACTGCTCCAAGGGGCTTCGCAGCCCTCTCGGGGTGGCTTAAAGAGTCGGCCTCTTGCCCCCAACCATCCGGGCCCTCATTTTACTGACCCCGGAAAGATGGAAGGCCCAGTCAACCCTGAACCGACCGGGATTAAACTCCTGGCAGTGGGCAGAATCCTCCTGCAATTCTGCACTCCAACCACTCTGTGACCAAGGCTCACGATAACACAGGCGCCCTTTTGAGTCAGTTGCAGCTGTTGCCCCAAGGGAGTCACTTGACTATTTATGCCACTTTCAGCCTGCCATCCACCCGCGTTAGATCCACCCAGATGAGGGAGGGAGCTATACAAACGTTTACGTTGCATGCCCGTAGACAGCCCCCTGGTTTCCAGCCTGCGTGCCCTTGCCACCTTTGCCCGCTAATCTTTTCCCTTGCAAGGAAAGCCATGCCGAGGCTTTGCCCTTAAGCAGCCCGGACCAAAGGTTTTGCCCCCAGGTGGCAGCTCTCCTCCTGCTCCCTTACAGCTCCTCCCAGCCCCTCAACGGCCCCTCTGTGAGGCTGGACTCCCTCCTGCAGAGCGGAAAGGCCCCAAGGCGTGGTGGAGGGGCTGCCAAGGGGTCCGGGCACAAGTGCAGCCTTGGCTCCCCGCATGGCAGGCCCCAGGAGCCCCTAGAGCAGCTGGCTGGGCTGACTTTCTGCCTGGCCTCTTTCTTGCAGCCATCCTGCAGCGGCTGAGGAAAATCTACCACTCCTCCATCAAGCCCTTGGAGCAGTCCTACAAGTACAATGAGCTTCGGCAGCATGAAATTACGGGTAAGGCAGGTGGGCTGGGGGCTTGGCTGCTGTTGTGCTGCCTGCAAGGGTCTGGCTGCCAGAGGTGGTGTTGGGGGGGGGGGAGGAGGGGAGGAGGGGGCAGACTCAGCATAGGAAGCTGAGCAAGGAGAGGTTTTAGGGAAAAGCGGGGGGGGGGCTCTGGATGAGGACTGCACAGGGGTGGGGGTGGGGGGTGCTGCATTGCCACATGGGTCGTTGCATCCTGGGGTTTTTCGCTGCTTCCTCCATAAGGCCCTGGCCTCTCTCTGGCTCTCCTACACACAGAACTCCACACTTGGAGGATTGAAAGGCTGCCCTCCCCGTGGAGTTTCCCTCTTCCTCAAGGCTCCTTGTGTTTCTGCAATCCTGCAGGCGTCCTTTGCCTGCTGAAGTCTCCCCATGGCCGGGGGGGTGGTCCCAGACTGACCCAGAGGGGTCGCCCTCCCAAAGCCGGTGTGTCCTTTGGAGTCGGTGCCCGCTGCCCTGTCTTGCCAGCACTGCTCGGGCCACGGTCCCCAGGGCTGGAGGCCAGTGCGAAGGAACTTTGGAAGCCAAGCTGTGTGGCTCCCCCCCCCCGGCTTCTGTCCCCCCCCCCCGGGCCCTGTTGCAAGGGCTGCAGGTGCTCTGGGACTGGGGGCGCCTCCACTTCATGCTTCCCAAAGGGGGGGGAGAGGTTCCAGCTGATCTCCGTGTGGGGAGGACACGGCTTCTTGCAGCATGACCTCTAACCCCGGGGGCTTCCGGGAGGGCAGCTGGGCCCCTTCCTGGAAGCTCCAGCTCTGCTTTCGTTCTTTCCTGCCCCAGACTAACCCTCCCCCCCTCCCGCCCTCCCCAACTCACACTCCTTTTTCTCTCCCCCAACCCCCCTCTCCTGCCCCACAGCTTACCCTGGACGCACCCTGGGCTCTTCAGCCACAGGTGGGTAGAGCTGCCTGTCCTGTCAGCCAGTCCCGCCAGGCCCCCGTTCCCTGGACCCAGGAAAGGGCACCCTCCTCCTGCTCCCCCTCCCCGCGCTCAGCCACCTTCCTGCTTGTTCTGGTGGAGGAGGACGTGGGCCACCCTTGCCTCTCCTTGGCAGCCGGGGAAGGCAGGGGTAGGGAGCCCCCAATCTTGTTTCTTGTGGCAGCAACGGGGAGCTTGGGAGAAGGAAAGCCTGGAGGGGGCATGTCAGTGGCTCGAGGACGGCATGGCTGCCAAGGCCCCCGGGCTGCTCCAACCTCGGCCCTTCCTGGGCAAAGGAGCAGCCGCCCTCTTCCCTGGCGTCTGTGGGAGGATTCTGCAGCACACTTTGGAAGCCTCTAACTGGATTTTGTCATAATGCAGAAACGGAGCGTCAGGCGCACCAGTTTCCCTTTCTGGAAGGCAGCAGAGTAAATGCGGCACAGGGGGGGGGGCTTTCCCTGGGGAGGGACAGAAGTGCCCCAACCCTTTCCAAGTCTCAGCTGCTCTGCCGTCCTGAGGAAGATGCGCTACCGGCAGCCAAAGCAAATGACTTGCTCAGAGGATCCAGGGGGGGCTGGGCCCCTCTGGCCAGCCTCCCTCTGCTGGAGGTTCATGGGCTGGGGGGGGGTCTCCAGCGTCCGGGCGTTGTGGGGTGGAGAGGGGCTGCTGTTTCACCCACAGCCCAGGCTTGGCAGGTGCTTCCCACAGAGCTGATGGATGGTCTCTGTCCGTGGGGAGCCCCCAGCCCGCCCTGCCTTCCCCACCTTCCCTCAGAGTTGCTCTTGTGGCGCCTTCACCCTCCCTGGAATAGTTGCCCCCCCCCGGGGAGGGCAAGGACAGCTGGCGGGCGGCTAGTGAAGCGATGCCCCTGCAGGCAAACACGGCTGACTTTCAGGGCTGAAGAGCCGCCCTGCTCTGCTCCAAACCGCTGCTCTTCCCTTCCCTCTGCAGACGGAGAGATTACTTCCAAGCCCATGGTGCTCTTCTTGGGACCCTGGAGCGTTGGCAAGTCCACCATGATCAACTACCTTCTGGGGCTGGACGCCACGCCACATCAGCTCTACACAGGTAACCGGAGGCCCTGCTGGTCTTCTGCCTAGAGTAGCAGAGGGTCCAGGAAGGAGACGCACGCTGGGTGACAGCGGGGAGCACCCTTCCCTTTGCCAGCCAGCTGCCCGTCGTGTTTGAAGCCCTCAGCCCCAGCTCTCCCCCTGCTGCGCTGGCTGAGCCTCCTCTCCCTTCAGCTTCTGGCCAAAAAGGCCCTTGCCTTGGCGCTTAGGGCGAGGGGTGAGGTGCCGGCACTTGGTTTCCTCCCTCTCCCCTAGCGGCAGACGGACCCACAAGAGACTCCGAACTTTCTGTCCCGGAGCCCCTTCATTGCAGCAGGAGTAGCCCTTCTTCCCTGCCACCCCTCGGGCCACGTTTTTCCAAGGTGGCGCAGTGGTTAAATGCAGCACTGCAAGCTACTGCTAGATCAGCAGTTCAGCGGTTCTAATCCCACCGGCTCAGGGTTGACTCAGCCTTCCATCCTTCCGAGGTGGGTAAAATGAGGACCCGGATTGTTGTTGGGGGCAATATGCTGACTCTGTAAACCGCTTAGAGAGGGCTGAAAGCCCTATGAAGCGGTATATAAGTCTACTGCTATTGCTACTGCTATTTCCTGAACCGGCTCTGGGTCGAGAAGGTTCCCCCAGTTGCAGACTGAATTAACTAGCCAGAATGTTTGGTTTCCAGTTTTTCTTGGCTGTGGGGAAATTCGTGGCAGCCCCAGAAACTCTGACAGGAGTACAGAGAACTGAAGTGGTCTCTATACAACCCGTTCCTCCTTTCTCTCCCCCCTCCACCCCCCGCAGCTCTCAGGCACCAGCCTGGGTCTGCAAGCCACAAATCATGCTGGGTTTATGGGAAGCCGGCAGAAAATGAAGCATGTGACGATGGTTAGCTCTTAAGCTGTGAGGACGGCCTAGAAAACAAAACTCACAATGGGCCTAATAGACTAAGAGAGTTCTAGAAGGTCAACTGGGTTTTTGGAGTGGCAAACCTGGCCTGTTTTGAAAGGGGGAGGGGGGGTTTCCTTAGAGCGCCTGCTGGCAAGGCAGCGGCCTCCAAAGGAGCATCTGGGGCTGTAGCTGACCTGCACCCGGCTTCCCTTTCTCCACGGACAGGGGCTGAACCCACCACCTCCGAGTTCACCGTCATAATGCATGGTGCTAAAGTCAAGACCATCGAAGGCATTGTCATGGCTGCAGACAGCGCCCGCTCGTTCTCCCCCCTCGAGAAGTTTGGGCAGAACTTTCTGGAGAAGCTGATCGGAATCGAGATCCCTCATAAGCTCTTGGAGAGGGTCACCTTTGTGGACACCCCCGGTATCATTGAAAACCGGAAGCAGCAGGAGCGAGGTGGAGTTCTATTTCCAGATCTTGGGAGGGATGGTTTATTCTGGCGGCCATTTTGGCTGCCACCCGTATGTTACCCTTGACATAAAGCCATCTCGGTCCACCTTTGAAAAGGTGGTTAGAAACTCACTCAGGGCCAGACTGAAGCAGTTGGTTGTACAAATTGATTCCATCCCAACCGTTGCCGGAGTCATTTGTATCCGTGTTCAATATTACTTAAAGGAAGGGAACCGAATGGAAAAAAGGATGCAAATCGTTAATAGAAAAAGCACCCAAAGCAAAACATTCAGATTTTGGAACAGGTGCTTTATTTACACAGAGAAAGCACCAAGTGGGGCCAAGCAGGTGATGCTCCTCCGTGCTCAGAACCCCACAAGTTGGTAGAGGGAGCCGGGTGTGGGGCGCCTGGAAATGGAAGCGAGCCACTAATTGGCCTTTAGGGCCCTTTCGGGGTTAGGACCAGTTTAGAAGAGAGCAAACGGAAGAGACCGAAAGCTCCAGAATGATGCTCTTAGCGGCTCCCGGTGTTAAACAACGGCCAGCCTTGTATCCCTGAGCATCCTAATGTTCAAAGCGTTTCAAAGCTCACTGGAATAACAAACATTTTCCCCTTGCAAATGCTCCTTCTTGCATCCAGCAGATAATCGCTCAGAGACAGGGCCCTTTGCTGCGCGGCCCCCGTGATAGGGAGTCACAGCTGGGTGGCCCTCGGCTCCTCCTCCTCCTCCTCCTCTCAAAGGTCACAAAGCCCCCCCCCTCTTCGTCTTCTCTTGCAGGCTACCCGTTCAATGACGTCTGCCAATGGTTCATCGATCGAGCCGATCTCATCTTCGTGGTATTTGACCCGACCAAACTGGACGTGGGACTGGAACTGGAGATGCTTTTCCGCCAGCTGAAGGGCCGGGAGTCCCAGATCAGGATCATCCTGAACAAGGCGGACAGCCTGGCTACTCAGGAGCTCATGCGGGTGTACGGCGCCTTGTTCTGGAGCCTGGCCCCCCTCATTAACGTTACTGAGCCCCCCCGGGTTTACGTCAGCTCCTTTTGGCCCATGGAGTACCAAGCCGAGACCCACCGCGACCTCTTCTCCAAGGAGGAGATCTCCCTTCTGGAAGACCTCAACCAGGTGATTGAGAACCGGCTGGAAAACAAGATCGCCTTCATCCGCCAACACGCCATCCGGGTTCGCATCCACGCACTCCTGGTCGATCGCTACTTGCAGACCTACAAGGACAAAATGACCTTCTTCAGCGACGGGGAGCTGGTCTTCAGGGACATCCTGGAGGATCCAGACAAGTTCTTCATCTTCAAGTCCATCCTGGCCAAGACCAACGTCAGCAAGTTCGACCTGCCCAACCGCGAGGCCTACAAGGACTTCTTTGGGGTGAACCCCATCCACAGCTTCAAGCTGCTCGCACAGCAGTGCTCCTACATGGGGGGCTGCTTCCTGGAGAAGATCGAGAGGGCCATCACCCGCGAGCTGCCTGACCTGCTCGGAAGCATCGGCCTGGGGAGGAAGCCCGGCCCCCTCTCCTGCGACACAACCGGCTGCGGGGAAACCCCAAAGAACCGCTACAAGAAGCACTAAGAGGCCGCCAGCGTGTGACCCTCCTGCGCCCCGGCTGATGAATGAGCTTATGTCTTATCTGTCCAAGATGCCCTGTTGGCCCCTCTGGGGGCCGCAGAGCGAGCGGCTGGGATCCCAATGGCAGGGAAGTTGGGTGGGCCTGGTAAAGAGAATAAAGCACTGTGAATACCCGTCATGATTTAATCTTTGTTACTTAAAAAAGATGCAATGTGTCAAGGAGAGGTGAAATTGGCAGAGGCCTTGCGTGTATGCTGAGAAGGAAGGACCGGAATGTTGAAAGGAGGCCAAGAAGGCCTCCTGACCACCAGGGGGAGCCAAGCACGGCCCCTGGAGTTAAGGTTCTTGACTCGCGGGAGCTGCAATCGCAGGGGAGCAGCTGGCCAAGGAGGCCCCCTGAGAATTGGCCAAGGGAAGGTCTCAGCTCCCCCTCCTCCTCCTGGCCACCCTCGGTTAGCTCCTCTCCTCAGCAGCGCTTCCCCTTCTCGGTGTGCTTTCTCTGAATGGTCTGGAGAACTCGCCAAGCATTGCCGTCTTCTGGGTGATGCTTCAGCGGGAAGAAGGGCTCCTCCCACCGATTCCCCCAGGGAATGGGGCCTGTTCCCTCAGGAAGCAGGGGGCCCTTTCCTTCCTGGCCTACTTTACATCCTTCATTATATATATATATAATTTCCCTTAGCCGTCTGTTCTCAGGCTTGCTGGATTTCCCTCATATTCCTTCTGCCCTTCCTTTCACGCATCAATATTTTGCAAGTTGCATGGAATGAAAAGTCTCTGCAACTGTGTACTCTAAAGGATTTGCCCAGTTTGGAGCACCTATTGAGCCCATAGGCTGCAGAGTGCAAAGCCTCCTCTGTTGCACTGAGGTGGGGGCTAGGAGGTGGGGGGGCGCCTGGAGGGACAGTGTAGGTTGTTCTTGGCAATGCCGAAAGGGAGGGAAGGGAAATGTCTGGTTTGCTGGGCAGGAGGAGGGCTTTGGCAGAGAAGATGTGGGACGACAGGTGCCTTCCCTGTTCGGCTGCGAGGGGAACCCTGCAAGACCACCGAGCCTTCCTAGGCATCCCCAGCCATCATGGCCTTTGCGCGTGCTTGTGCTGTGCTAACAACAGGGCCGGAGATTGCTTGGCAACCACGTGGACCTCCACAACAAAAGACAAAGACAAAACATCCCAGAAGGTAATTGATCCTGGACCTGGAGGCATCCACCCTCTGCCCACTTAGATGGGGCCGTGATCTGAGAACAGCCAGCGGCTAATCCAGTGTGGCCACCCCTCCCTTCCTGCCTTGGGAATCTCTGCTCTTGTGGTCCAGGGATGCTCGGAGGTGGAAGCCTGAGCATCCTCCCCACTTTGGTAAAAGGCCAGACCCAAACCATCCACCCGTGGTTGTGTGCTTCTTTGACCAGAATTGTGGACAGATGTATTTAAAGGAATTCCATAGCTGTGTAATCCATTTCAGTGGCTCGCAGTAATAGTCTATATTTGGAGACACGATGTACTTCAGCCCTTCTAATAAATTCTGGTATTTTTCAGCCACATTTCTTAGTGTGTCGCCTCTCTTTCTGAGCGGAAAGGATGACAGCGGGGGGGGGGGGGGGGAGCCCAAGGAAGAGGGCCGATGGGCTTTCTCACGGCTGACCCACCCGGCAGCCTTCGGGGGCTTCTTTCCACGGGTAAAAGCCTCTGGTTGACAGCAGGGCCTGCACAAGCGAGTGCCACCGCTTCAGGGAGAAGGGCAAAAGCAGCCTCGCTTGAAATGAGGCCCTTTCACAATAAGCAAAAGAGAACCACCTTCCGAAGCGAATGGCTCCCTTCCTTTCCCCTCCGCGCCTGGATTTGCTTAATGACTTCCTCACTGGCAGGGACATTTTTGCGTGTGGAAAGCCTCCATAGGCCAGGCAGGAGAGCTCAGGCTATGCTTCGGGTGGGGGGGGGGCATGAAGGAGGGAGGTGGCTGGAGTCAGGAAGCATCTCCAGCACAAAAGCTCTTTTCCTAACCCAGCCTTTTCATTTTGTTTCCCCCGTGCTCAACCCCTCCCCCCCCCACGACTTCCTCCACCTTCTCTGACCACAAAACTCCCTTGTTTGGTCCAGCTGAAGCGACAGAGGAGGAAATGCCCACAGGAGGCAAGGTAGTTCCCTCCGCATCAGGAGTTCTCCCCCCCATCCCAAGCACGGCCCAAGATGCTCCCAGGCCTGGGAGAGGAGCAGCTGTGCTACTCTTGGCTGCAGCATCCCTGCCCAGCCGTTGCCGAGGGAAACCGAGAGTTCTGTCCCGCAAGGATACGCAGCAGGGGGCCCTCAAGGGTCCCATTGGTGGGCCTCCAACTTTGGCCCCAGTGTGGTTTGTGTGTCGCCGAGATTAGTTAAGCCGTTTCCCCCTTGAGGAAGTCGTTGGGTTGAGCCTACAAGCTGCTTTCAGGAAGTGGCTAGACCACAGTGAGGCTCGGCAGAGGTGCTTTCGCTCCCCTGGCTTGGGATCTGCTTGGATGGCTTGGAAGGCGGCTTCCTCACTCTTGGCTGCAGACATGGCTCCGGTGTGTGATACAGCAGGGAGGCTGCGAAAGGATCCGAGGCGGCGGCGGCGGCGGCCCCTCTCCCCACTCCCAGGGCTTTCTCGGAAGCTCCTCTCCCCCCACGGACCCCCCAGCGGCCTCAGGAGGAGCTTCCCAAGCAGCCTCTCCGTTCCTCCCCACCAGCGCAACCCCGCTCGGCCTTTCGCTGCTTCCAACGGTTGGCCCCGGAACGGACCCTCCCTCAGCCAAGGCGGCCAGAGGAGCGGCGCCCCATCCCGGCCCCGCCCTCACCCCCCCACCCGCACTACGGGGAAGCCCAGGAGGGGGGAGGGGAAAGGGGGGAGGGGAAAAGGGGGGGCTTCCGAAAGGCCCCCTTTGAGGCGCGGCGGCAGAAGCGGCTTCCCATCGGGGGGACGTCAGGAGCCGTCGGAGCCGCCCTCGCCTCCTCTCGGCAGCCGGAGCCTCCGGAGCCAGCGGGCCCTCCAGCGGGGGAAAGTCCCAGGCGGTGGCCGGGACCGGCCGAGGCCCAGCCGGGCGATCTGGGGGGCCGGGGGCTGATCGTCCCATCCCCCCCTTCGGCGCACAAGGGCGGGGGGCGAGGGCTGCGGTTGCGCACTCGGCCCCCCCGCGCGTGCGCAGACCTCGCCCCCCGTCCGTCCGTCTCCCGCACCGCGCAGGCGCTCCTCGTCCCGCGCGGCAGTGACAGCAGCCTCGGCGTCGCCGCCGCCCCTCCCCCTCCTTCGGCCCGTGAGGCGTTTCCAGGCAGGCGGCGGCGGCGGCGGAGAGGGCGGCGGGCGGGCGGGACAGCCGGGCGGGGGCTCCGGCGCGGCGCCATGCGGCGGAGCCCGGCGCGGCCCGGCGGCAGCAGCAGCATCGGGAGCCCGGGCCTGGGAGGCGGCGGCGGCGGGTGAGGCAAGGCGGGCGTGGCCATGGCGGCGGCCACCGGCTGCCCGCCGCCCCCGCCGCGTGGCACCGAGGTGAGCGTGGCCGGGGGCGGCGGCGGTGGGCGCGTGGCCGTGCGGCTGCAGGCGGCGGCGGCGGGGCGCGGGCGGCGGGCGCGGGGGAAGCCGCGGGGGGCGGCGCTGGGCCCGGGGCTGGGGCTGGGCCTGGGGGCCGGCCGGGCGCCTCAGCTCTTCGAGCGCGCCTCGTCTCGCTGGTGGGACCCGCGCTTCGACTCGAGCAACCTGGAGCAGGCCTGCCGCCAGCGCCGCTTCCCGCAGACGCGCCGCCGGCTCCGCTACGCGCTGGGCTACCTGGGCGCGGCGGCGCTGCTGTGGGGCGCCTACCTGGGCTGGGGCCGCGGCGGGGGGCGAGGAGGGGGCGGCGGCGGCGGGGCGGCGGCGGCGGCGGGGGCGGCGCTGGCCTTCCTGGGCGCCTGCCTGGCCGCGCTGCTCTTCACCTTCACGCGGGCCTACGGGCGCCACCCGGCCGGCTCCTCGCTGGCGCTGGCGCTGCTGGTGCTGGCGCTCCCGCTGGCCTCGCAGCTGCCGGCGGCGGCGGCCCCGGGGCTGGCGGGCAACGTGAGCGCGCGCGCGGCGGCCCCCCCGCCCTGCCTGTCGCCGGTGGGCAGCTTCTCGCTGTGCGTGGCGGCGCTGCTGCTGCTCTACGCCGTGCCGCACCTGCCGCTCTACCTGAGCCTCCTGCTGGGGCTGGGCGGCTCGGCGCTCTTCGAGGCGCTGGGCTACGGCTTCCGCGACGAGCGCTGCTTCGCGCTGCCGGCGGGCGAGCGGCTGGCCGCCTGGGAGCTGCTGGGCAAGGCCCTGCTGCACCTCTGCATCCACGCCACCGGCGTGCACCTCTTCATCATGTCGGAGGTGCGGTCCAGGAGCACCTTCCTGAAGGTGGGGCAGTCCATCATGCACGGGAAGGACCTGGAGGTGGAGAAGGCCCTGAAGGAGCGCATGATCCACTCGGTCATGCCCAGGATCATCGCGGACGACCTGATGAAGCAGGGGGACGAGGACAGCGAGAACTCCTCCTCCGCCAAGCGCCACTCCGCCTCCAGCCCCAAGAGC
This sequence comes from Thamnophis sirtalis, assembly GCF_051295495.1. Lineage (NCBI taxonomy): Eukaryota > Metazoa > Chordata > Lepidosauria > Squamata > Natricidae > Thamnophis > Thamnophis sirtalis. The sequence continues at coordinate 223,374 of NW_028261394.1, read as the reverse complement.
AGGAAGAAGAAGCCGTCCATCCAGAAGACCCCCATCATCTTTCGCCCCTTCAAGATGCAGCAGATCGAACAAGTCAGTATTCTCTTCGCCGACATCGTAGGCTTTACCAAAATGAGTGCCAACAAATCTGCGCACGCCCTTGTGGGGCTTTTGAACGACCTCTTTGGCCGCTTCGATCGCCTCTGCGAGGACACCAAGTGCGAGAAGATAAGCACCTTGGGGGACTGCTACTACTGCGTGGCGGGGTGCCCTGAGCCCCGAGCGGATCACGCTTACTGCTGCATCGAGATGGGCCTGGGCATGATCAAAGCCATTGAGCAGTTTTGCCAAGAGAAGAAGGAAATGGTGAATATGAGGGTTGGCGTGCACACCGGGACGGTCCTTTGTGGCATTCTGGGAATGAGAAGATTTAAGTTTGACGTCTGGTCCAATGACGTCAACTTAGCCAACCTCATGGAACAACTGGGCGTTGCTGGGAAGGTCCATATTTCAGAGGCTACTGCGAAATACTTGGACGATCGCTACGAAATGGAGGATGGGAAGGTGATGGAGCGCGTGGGGCAGAGCGTGGTAGCGGACCAGCTGAAAGGTATTTCTCTCATTTTTGCCTGTGAATAAGTTGATTTGATTTGGAAGTTAACCTTTTCTCTCCCTTATGCTAATGTGAGCAAATTTGGATCAATTTAATATTTTACATGAAACCTGCCATGTAAACGTGGTGCCTCTGCCCTTCCTGGTTCTTTGAAGAGATATTAAAGCTGGAGGGGGGGGGTATGCATTGTAGCTGCAGCGTCCTTTGGTTTCCAAGTGGAATTTTAATTAACTGCTTATTTTATAGTTTGTGACATCTGCTTTAACACTAAAATGTACACTTCCCTAATAAAAAAAAATACTTTTATTGCTATGCAGGTACGTCATATGATGTTTTGTAAAAAGAAAGTATCACTTTGCAAGGAAAAAAAAGCACCCTACAGTATTCTGCAGGGCAGTTAAGACTGAGCTCTTCCATAAGATAGTTGAGCAAGGAAAAGAGTTGCTTTTGATTCCAGCTTTCGGGGGACAGTTTTTAGGATTCTATGACTGTTGTAAACTGCTAGAAGTTGGTAGATAGTCCGCAGATTTTTTATTCTGCTGACCGTAAACCAATTTCTAGCAGTTTCGTATCAATGTTTATTAACGTCACAGACCAGGATTAGTAAAGGCACCTTAAATAAAAGTACAGAGTATTGAGATAAATGTGAGTAGTGGGTGAGACTGGAGTAAAAGGTGCTATAAAGTACGCAAAAACTAGTCTCTTCAGCAGTGAGGTCCTATTTCCACACAATAAGGGAATACTGTGGATGGACTAGATTCAGATTTCAGTCAGGCATTGGATGGAATACAAGACTGCCAACTCCTTCGTAAGAGTGAACAGTGTGGGACAAGCTGTCCCATTACCAGATGGGTTTGGAATTGGTTGACCGACCACACTCAGCATGTGGTCCTTATGGAACGACATCGGTGTGGAGAGAAGCATGCAATGGGGTACCCCAAGGTTCTTTCTTGGGCCCAGGGCTCTTCAGGGTCTTTAGAAATGACCCAGATGGGAGGATTGAAGGGGGGACGCTCATTGGGTTGCAGATGACACAGGTGGTCTTTCAAGTTTGATCATTTGATACAAAAAGCCCTTTGGAAATTAATATTCACAGTGACACTAAAACAGAGTGCTCTGAAATGAAACCAAAATATGTACAGTATTAAAAAAATTCGAAAGTACTGCTGGGTTATATTTCACAATCCTTTAAAAAAAAAAGATAATAGAAAAATAGCCAATGATAAATAAATTACTACCATAGTAGCTGGCCAAGCAATTTATAAAATGCAGATTTGCTGCTAAAAAGTGGATTTGGCTGTTTCCAAAGGAGAAATGAGTCATTTCTCTGCAAGCTGTGATTGCAAGGTTGTAGAATGGCCATCTGTAGTAAACAGCTTTTTGTAGAAGGAGCCCTCCAGGTAAGCTGGGGGAAGTGTGTACAGTGGAAGAATAACAGCAGATATGTTAACTATAGTTTTCCTGTAGGTTTGAAAACATACTTGATCTCTGGCTTGAAAAAGAAGGAGACCCATTGCAGCTGCTCGGAGACCCTTCTACTCCCAGGTCTAGAAGCAGGAGATGGAAGCAAGTTACAGGGAGCTTTGTCGGAGAACATGGATGATTTAGCAAAAACATTCAAGTACTTAGAAAAAAATAAGGTTCGACAAATGCAAATTCTGTACATTTCTGTGGATTTGTTTTTAGAAACCTGTTTTCACAACCTACCCAAGCTTGGAAACTTATATCTGCAGTTAGTTACGTCTTCTCTAAGAAGGCAAATCATAAATTGGTTTATTTTTTTGCTCTGAAAGTCATAACACGAGGAGGTGTGGATTATGAGTTGGCTGTGAGGGGCTTGGTGTAAATCCCATGTAGCTCAGGAGCCCTTGCATTGTTAATTGCCGAAGTTGAAAAATTCTGTTCTAAGCACTTCTGAGAAAGTGCCAGCAAGCAGCTGGCATAAAGGAGCAAGTATCACGGTTGCCAGCATTGGTAGAGTTAGTGACGTAAAATCATGAAATGCAAGTAAGAAAAAAGACCACCATTGTTTGGAGGGGGTCTCCTTTTGCAAAGGATGTATAAGAGCATTTGTTCCGAAAACCAAGCATTTGCTTTTCTAGTATGTATATAAATATTATCATTGATTTAATTGGTTGATATTTACAAATTTGGTTGAGATGTTAGATGGGGAAAAGACAGCTGCTAAATGCTAACTACGTCTTGTTGTGTGGACGATAACTTCTTTCCGTGCCCAAGTGATTTTGTTCTGAAACATTTAAGGGAGGAAAAGTGTCATGTGCAGACTAGATAGCACCCTGGGAGTTACACACAAAATGTGCCATTTTGAAGAGCCTTCAGACACCCGCAGTAGAGGCAGGCCAGGGACAAAAGGAGGAATTCAACCTCTAGTATGGTTTTTTTGTGGTTGCAGATCTGCCATTCGTGCAGTGTTACTTTTTCCCCTGGCTACGCTGTGAGTGCAGAGGAAGGAGCAATTCAAAACGGGTGCCAGGAGGACCATAAGACCAGCACAAAGGTAATTTATTCTCAAGGCACCTTTTTCTCTTCATTCATTCACGGAGCAGAAACTGAGGCAGGTCGGTCATGAGATGAGACAGACTCAAATAGGGTGCAAGTAATGAGGTGGCCTTCCAAGTGCTCGCCTAGGTGTCCTTGACTGCAGATGGTTCCAAACCCTTTTCTTATTCTCAGGACCAGCATGTATGAAATTTGTCCCTAGGATGATTTGAAGAGCACCGTGATGTACAATTGGATATTTTTAAAAGCTCCCCTTGCTATCTTCTAAGTTGAGCTGCTTATTGTGCATTTTCTTTTGCATTCCCATTAATTAGGTCAGTGTAGTTCCTTTTGTTTTAATTTTTCAGTGCTGTACAGGAATTCTAAGAATTCTTTGGGTTTTGGAACTTCAGCCCCTGGTAATATGGCTGTTTTTAAGTTCCTAATTTTTTTATCTTGAAAAGATAAGTTGCACTTTATTTAATTTTGGTTTAAAATGCATTTTCTATATCTTTTAAAGAAATGTTAGCGTTTGCCTTTTCTAAAGATTGTTTTCTGAGCATAAAGAGCTAGAGAAAGCTGACCTCAGTCTCCTGTTTGCTCAGGAGTGCTGAATGCTGAGGGCCTCCTGGTCTGCCCTGATCAGAGGAAGCCCTGAAAACGGACCCAACTATGCTACTTTAAAAAATGTGTATCTCGTATGAGCCCACCTTTGGGATTAGACATGGTGATAATAAAATGATTCATGACATGATACAAATCTTTCTGCTGTTGTTTGTTTGATCAGGTTTGTTAAAAGCAACATCTATAATAATTTATCGGCCTTATGTTTCTTTTTTTCTTGCAAGCGCTGTTTTATACGTTCAAAAATATAACAAAATCTTTGAACAGATATTATTTTTCTACTACTATATACTTGTAGAAACAGACAAGTATAAGCTGACTTCTCTCTGACGTAATCTCAAACCACTTGATTTTTTTTCTCTTTTTGTCTCATTCAGAGTCCTGGGGGAGGCAGCCCAAAGTCTCGGAATGGACTTCTAAGTCCCCCGCAGGAGGAGAAGCTGAGCAACAGCCAAACGTCTCTCTATGAAATGCTGCAAGAGAAGGGAAGATGGGTTGGAGCAAGCTTGGATCATTCAGCTCTTCTGCCATTGCGGTTCAAAAATATCAGAGAAAAAACAGACGCTCACTTTGTGGATGTCATTAAAGAAGACAGGTCAGGCAAAGCATCCTCACCACTTGGACCTTTGCTCTCCATGGGGCTTCACAAGGTTCAGTAGGTTGGGGGCGGATGGAGCGCTTCACGGGCCGCCAGTCTGAGCACCGTTTGCTCAGCCCCCTCCTCCCCCTGCTTATCACTTCCTGTGGAATAGAAAATTGTGCTGAACCAAATGGGCTTGATTTGCCCAATTTTTTTATCGGTGTTTTCTTTTATCAATCTAGTTCTCTTTAAAGTTGTATTATGTCCAGGAAAGTTGAGTGTTAACCTGCGGCCTGTGAACAGACACGCTGCAGTTAAGTCAGCTAATCTCGCCAATTCTTTTTTTTTTAACGTGCACAAATGCCACTTTTCTGAAGCTTGGTGGAGGGCAGGGTCTCAGCAGACAAACAGGAAACCAACTTGTTATGCACGCCTTGTTAAGTTGCAACAAGAAGGAGACCTCTGGCCCTGGCAGGGGGTCTTTTCCTTATTTAATGGTGGTCTCCTTTATGCAGTTTTTATGTTGACAGAGAGAGAGTCTGGCTGAAATGCTTGGAAGAGGGAAGTTCTGTGGGTTTTTTTCCAACAAGCTGCTGATAGGACAATTCCTCTGCGCTGAGGGTGAATGATCTGTTTGCAACAATCAGAAGAGGCACTTTGTGACCTCTGCGGCCTCATTCTTTTTTCACCAATGAGTTTATGGCAGTGCTGAGATTAGAAGTGGGAGCTTATTCTTCACTCCCGCCTTCGACCCAAAGCCAGTTGGGTGACCCTGGGTCAGTCATTTTCTTACAGCCCTAGGAAGTAGGCGTTGGGAAAGCACTTCTGAAAAAGTAGTTTGCCAATCTCAAGAAAATTACAGGAACTTGTCCAGGCAGCCTCCGAGAATCCAGGCACAGTCGGAGGAAAAGGAGCTTATCCATGCAGTGTGGTTGACTGAGGTCCAGTCATTAGTTAAGCAGCAATTCCTTCTTATTTGGAGAGTTAGTACAGCACTCCTCTTTCTCCAAGCCCAGTTAAAGATGGGCTGATGAATAGAGATGCCTACGTCTTAGCGATCTCATCATTGTTTCTTTAATGGGAGAATAAACTTTGCTAAAATAAATCTTTTCCCTCAGCTTGATGAAAGACTATTTTTTTAAGCCACCCATTAACAAGTTGAGCCTGAACTTCCTTGAACACGACTTGGAGATGGCCTACCGGAGCAGCTACCAAGAAGAGGTAAGGTGTTTTTCTTGGGGGGGAGGTGGGGTGGGGGTGTCTGTGTGCATGGAGGCACATGCATGCTGATAGTATCTGAGGAATACAGTAAGAAAATGCCAAAACGATTTATGTTTATTTTAACTGTTCATGTTGACTGGAGAGAGATCAGTAATTGTGATGCTGCCTCTTTTCTACACTGAGATTCCCTCTTTAAAAAAAGAAAGAAGGGTTTTTGGCAGTTACTTTTGATTTAGGCTTAGTTTTAAGTCATTTCAAGTCTCTTTTGTCTCTGTTTTGCCATTGGTGAGGGATGCCTTTGAAAGGGGAAACTGAAATTGCAGTGTCCGCAGCGTAGCAACCAGCCTCCTGTCTAGAGTCTCCAAGCAGGAACATGTGATGCCTGTTTTGATAAACTACGTATTTTTGGGAATATAAGACACACCTCCCCCCCCCAAAAAAAAAAGAGGGTGAAAGCTTGGGTGCGTCTTATACACTGAATGTTGCCCCACCCTCCCACTCCCCAGCCCCCACTCTTCAGCCTCAATTGCCTCCCAGCAATTCACCTCCTTGCAGCAAACAGGGCTTGTGGAGGCTGCAATAGGCCACGGCAATCCCTGCAGCCGGAAACAGCTGATGGTCGGCAGGAACGGCTGTTTGCTCCACCAGGCAAATTGTTGGGAGGCAGATTCCCCCCCCCCCTTGTGCTAATCAGGCTGTTTGCTGCAAGGAGGTTAAGTCAGTAACTATAAAGGCCTGTAGAATGATTAGACTTATTCTTTAAAGGCTGCTTTATTGTTGTTTTAGACAACTTAACAAAATAAAGAAGCTTTTTAAAATAAATGCTTGATCTGAAGAGATGCCCAGTGCTATTTTCTTTTAAAGAGCAGAGAAGAACTCGGATACTTCCAGAAAGCCACATCAGTTTTAACAGCATCTGTACAAGTACGGTCTGAAATGTAACACTACAAGCAGTGGATATTGTCCGTACTGTTGGTTGCAAGGAGGCAAATTGCTGGGAGGCAGAGACAGATATTTTCCCCTTCTTTTCCTCCCCCAAAGCTCAGTGCGTCTTATACTTTGGAGTGTCTTATATTCCCCAAAATACGGTATGTTGGCTTGATTCTAAATTTAAAGCGCTTGCTTTTATGTGTAAACATTCACACCCTTCCTACGCGAACCATGTAAATTAACAAATAAAACTTTTTTCTCTTCTAGCTTTTTACTGCTTTTATTTAAATAGGAATATGAAATTCTGGCAACATATCTGATAAAGTATTTGCTTTTATTCCAATATTATTCCATCTACTTCTGCAGGAGACATACCACCACCCTTCAGGCCACTAAACTTCAAATAGAAATTTGGCCTTAAATTGGCTAACTTCCCCAAGAATGTTTTTATTGATCATTTGTTTTACAGAGCCTTGTCCTGGAAACAGCCCCTGCGGTGACTGCTTTAAATTTCAGTCCTGTATCACTTGTTCCTTTGCGTGTCTATATTCCCTAAGTCGGCTTTTATCCTTGTCATTCCACACAGAGCGGGAAACGTCCCCTGTTTGCATACAAAGATCATAATGAAAAGATAGGTGGTTAAAAACCTCGGTGGCTCGGGGCCCGCAAAGTAGCAGCGAGCGCAGCTCGTGCTTAGTCAGGAAAGGGGCGGAATAGGAGGCGGCAGGAGGTTCTGAAAAAGGTGAAAATAAAGGAAAAATATGAAAGAAGGAAAGAGAAAACAAAGAAATCCGGAGAGTCCCTGAATAGCTCCTGTTAGGCCAAAGACTGAGGTTAATCTGGGGAGTCAGAAGGAGGAACAGAGGGAGTGGCCTCAGATTTACCTCAGTCTCCAGGCAGTTGGGCCGTAACAAGACCCGTTCGGTGACTCCTCCCGCACCCCACCTCGGAGACCGGGGTTTTTAGACAGGGAGGTCAGGTTATATAAACTGAAATGTCCCTCAGCTATCCAAAGTAACAAACCGTGACTTTCCTAATAACCTTGTGCCGTTATGAGGGTCTGGTTTCTCCTAAAGCGGTTTTGAGAATAATTTCCTCTAAGAATCTAGATTCGGTTTTTTTATACTCACTTTTGCTTATTGTTTTCATTCTGGTGGTTTTTAGAAACTGATTCTGAAAACTACTGCTGTATTTTAGTAATTTATTTTTCCCTAGCGTAGCGTGCAGAGAACCTTTGTAAAGAGTGGAGGTCATCTCTGGATCAGATTCTGAAATCAAAGCAAAAAGCATAAAAGAGTTTTTGATTTCCCTGCTTGGGAACTGTTGGGTTCTGAAGAAGCCCACGTGTGGCCAGCCAACCTGGACCTCCTCGCTCTCCCCAGGTGATTAGAAGAGCTCCTGTGAAGACCTTCGCCAGCGCTACCTTCAGTTCCCTCCTGGACGTGAGCCTCTCCGCTACCGTCTTCCTCATCCTCTCCGTCGCTTGCTTCCTGAAACACGGGCTGGCGGCCTCTCCTCCCCCTCCTGCAGCCGTGGCTGTGGCTGTAACGGCTGTCCTGCTGGAGGTGGTCTCTCTCACTGTCTCCATCAGGTGAGCCAAATGCTGCACTTTTCCTCCCTCCCTCCCTCCCTCAATATCTGGGCTCCCTTATTGGGTGCAGGTGACAGCAAATCCCCCCCCCCATGCATTAGAGAGAGGTCCCAGCACACCCCTGTCCTTATAGAGCAGCTGGAGCTGGCTGTGGATGCCCAGGTTCCTCCCCCGGGATCCCTCCCAGTGCCACTACTTCTCCTCTTTCATGCCCGGGGAAAAAGGGGGGCTGTCCTGATTTTGGAAGGGGGGGGGGGAAGTTCTTTTTTTTAATTAAAAGCTTTAAAAAGGTTTTACAAATATTTACCTCCCCCCCCAACCTCCCCCCCCCCCAACCTCCCAGAGCAAATACTGGGTATAAATCTTCAACAACCCTATTCTGAAATAAAGTAACAGACTTCAGCATCATCCCTCACTTGTGCTTTAACTCCCCTTTTGTGAAGCTAACTCTGGACAGATGATGTCCTTCCTTGCGAAGGGGGGAAGTTCTGATGTGACTGCTGAGGGCACTGGTGGGGGGGGAGGCCTTCTCCTGAGGCTGAGGGAAAGCTGAGCCGCTGTCTGTATGCTTTCCAGGATGGCTTTCTTTCTGGAGGACATGATGCTCTGCACCAGGCGACTCTTGGAAGTGATCGCTGGGTGGCTGCCCCGGCACTTCATCGGAGCTGTCCTGGTCTCCCTGCCGGCTCTCGCCGTCTTCTCACACTTCACCTCTGAGTTTGGAACCGACCTCTACGTACGTTGGCCTCAGCACCAGCTCTTGGTGGGCAAGCAGAGCTCCCGAGGGGGAAAGCACAGGGGTGGGGGGGGTCCTCCACCCTGCTTTTGGTCATTGGAAGCTTTGGCTCTAAATGCCAAGTCACAGGCAGAGACTTCTTGTCCAGGGGTGGAAAGAGGCAGCTGGGGGGGGGGGCAGAGGCCCCCTTTGCCCATCCCAGTCACCCAGCTTAGTCCCAAAGGGCTCCACCTCTGAGCCAGAGCTTTGCTCCCAGCGCTGGGAGCCCAGAGGAGCCGGGAGGGGGCGCCACAGATGGCCGTTTATCTGCCACCCTAGTTTGTCCGTCTGCAAAGCCAGTGGATTCCGATGCTGCCTTTAGTGAACTTTTCCCTGGATCAGGAGATACTTCAGCCCGTGGCCCAACCCCCCCCCCCTCCATGGAATCTGCATGGCAGACCGACCCTGTTTCCCTCCTCCCAACACAGAGCGAAACTAGGCATTTTCTGCCAGGCACAGAAGCGGACGGACCTTAAACATGATTTTAGTCAAATCCAAGGGGCGGGGGGGGTGGGGGTGGGGTGAAAGATTCCGTAGCTGATCTAATCTGGTTGCTTATTTTAACTCTGGGAGTTTTTGAGGAAAGGTGCAACAGCTTTGCTCTAATTTGCTCCATTGTTCTGACTAATATTCCTTCTGTTGCAGTCCACCATGTTTATGTGTTCTGCAGTTCTCATCACAATAGTCCAGTACTGTAACTTTTGCCAGCTCAGCTCCTGGATGAGATCCTCTTTGGCTACCCTTGTTGGAGGGGTCCTCCTCCTCCTCCTGTACGTGTCCTGGTGCCCTGACAGGTGAGCCGAGGCAAACCCATGGCAATCCTAAGGAAGATCAGGCTGCCGGATCCAGGAAAGGTCCCAGGGTGCTGGAATGAGGCCCGCTTGCTTCAAGGGAAGTGCCACAACCGTTGCCCCTTTTGCCCAGGAGCGGGTGGCGGCTAAGGGATGAAGGGGAAAGCATGAAGGGGCCTGGTGCGCACGTGTGTCGCAGGGATTAGCCATTTAGCGAGAGGAGGAGGAGCCCTGCTTTGCGACTGCAGCGGTGCCATGTAGTTGCCCTTGTTTTGATCCAGACTCTTGGTTTGTGGGTAATGGGAGTCCCTTCTGCTTCTGTTCCAGTGACTTGGAGGACTCAAACCTCCTTTCATCGAGGAACCTAAGGTATGTTTTTAACAGCTCTTGGGCTTTCTTGGGTCTTTTGTGTGTATTATTTAAGGATCCAAACTGCCAGCTGAGAGTCAGAATAAAAGTTGTCACCAAAATGAAAAAGATTTGAAGAGGCTAAAATTTGGACTGTGAACCACGGATTTCCTTTCTGTGAGTCTCAAAAGAGTGTTCTGAAGCAGTGAGGTGGATTATTTCCAAGTACAGTATTTTTAAAGAGCAATAACATTATAAAGCCAGGTGCTGTTCAAGTGTGAAGCCCAGACGTTCCCAAGTCTCCCACTTGCAGTGTGCCCAGATGTGTTCCTTCTCTTAACTGCTAAGAGAGAACCTGTAATGATCTGAGCTGTGGGACAGTTTCTGTATGTATCAAGATAGGTATCAAAATTGGATGTTCTTACAGTGAGTTTAAGGAAATTCTCTTGGAGTTTGACTTTGAAAAAAATGTTGCATTGGGCAACATTCTCAACCCACACGCCCGATGCCTTTCAGCACAACCCACCTTCACAAGTACCCTCTGTGCCAACACACAGAACCTTTAAATGTTGATACATGTTCAAGTAAAAACTAGATGATTATAATGATCAACAGCACCTGTTTGAGATCCCAAACAGAATGATCTGAAGTTACCTTTAAAGCATGCCTTCTCTTATTTGTTTTGTTCCTCCCTCAGCTTCATAGAGAATGCCTGCAACAGGTCTGCGTCGGAGGACTTCCGTAGGCCGGCAGATCTGATTGGCCTGGAAGTAGTTTTGGGCCTCTTCCTTCTCCTAGTCTTAGTCTGGTTCTTAAATCGGGAGTTTGAGGTGAGTTACCGCCTCCATTATCACGGAGATGTGGAAGCTGATCTTCACCGTACCAAGATTCAGAGCATGAGGGACCAGGCGGACTGGCTCCTGCGGAACATCATTCCCTACCATGTGGCCGAGCAGCTGAAAGTGTCCCAAAGCTATTCCAAGAACCACGACAGCGGGGGGGTGATTTTTGCCAGCATTGTGAACTTCAGTGAGTTCTACGAGGAGAACTACGAAGGAGGCAAGGAATGTTACCGTGTCCTGAATGAACTGATCGGAGACTTTGATGAGCTGCTGAGCAAGCCTGAATACAGCAACATTGAGAAGATCAAAACCATCGGGGCCACCTACATGGCTGCCTCCGGGCTGAACGCTTCCCAGTGCCAGGACAGCAGTAACCCTCACGCCCATCTGCAGACGCTCTTTGAATTTGCCAAAGAAATGATGCGTGTGGTGGATGACTTCAACAACAACATGCTGTGGTTCAATTTTAAGCTGAGGGTCGGCTTTAACCACGGGCCCCTGACAGCTGGGGTCATTGGCACCACCAAGCTCTTGTATGACATCTGGGGGGACACTGTGAACATAGCAAGCAGGATGGACACCACGGGAGTCGAGTGCCGGATCCAGGTGAGTGAGGAGAGTTACCGCATTCTTCACAAAATGGGCTACGACTTTGATTATCGTGGGACAGTCAACGTGAAGGGCAAAGGCCAGATGAAGACTTTTCTCTATCCCAAATGCATGGAGAGTGGGGTGGTGCCCCACCACCAGTTGTCTATCTCCCCGGACATTCGGGTTCAAGTGGATGGCAGCATTGGGCGGTCTCCAACCGATGAGATCACCAACCTGGTGCCTTCTGTACAGAACTTGGACAAGGTGCCCCCTGACACAGAGCTCAAAGATTTGCTTCCCCGCTTCAAGAAGCTTCCCAAAGAATTGGTTAAATTAGACAGTCGCCCTCCGTTCGATGCAGCTGGTGAGAAGGGTGGCTGTGAGGAGGCTGGGCCAGGGGAGGCCAACGAACTGACCAAACTGAACAGCTCCTGGAGTGTGTGATGCCCGTCGATTCTTCTTAGCGAGAAATCTGAGCTCCCTGCAACCGGCCTTTTCTCTTGCACGGAGGGCAGACAGGAGGCGGCTCGGTTGTTACCTGTTTCTTTGGGCTCCTGAATTGGAGAGGATCGTAGCCATGCCGGGCTCTGGCCCCTCCTTTTCACTCCCCTTAAAATGTTTATTTTTTTCCTGAGAGGAGACATCAAGTGCCTTCAGACAGACTCTGCCGGGCTCCTCTCTGGACTGAGGAGGAGCGGTGTAGATTGGGGATTGGAACACATTTAAAGGACAAGCTGTGGTTACTTCATTTTTGTTTCTCTTCAACAGCTTCCTTTGCACCTCCAAGCAGAGTGAATAAATAGGTGTGTGAGTGTGTACAGCACTCACGTTTTATATGTAAACACGGACAATTGCATGTTTGGCTACCTTCTGTGATTGACACTAAGAACTGCTCAAAGGAGATGCTGAGGGCCGGAAGGGTCATCCTGGAACAGGGAAAGAAGCAGCTGAGCTGCTGTTTGCCAAAATCAGATTAAAGTGCCATTGTGCTTTCTGGAACACTGGACTTGCCGTTTCCCGGCAGATCAGAAGGGGGCGGGGAGTGTGCAGCCTGCCTTTGCCCAGCCAGTCGGAGGTGCTGGTGGTTCCTCATTTTACCTTTGCCAATATAAGGGGCAAGTAACCAGGCCCTGCGCCTCTGCCCCGTTTTATTTTCTGCTTTCAGGGCCCTGCTGGCATAATCCCACGTCAGCTTCCTTGTCCACACGCAGGAGCCAGCCTGTCCCTCAGCAGGATTGGCCCCGAGGAGGATTGGAACACCTCCAGTGGGATCCGGGTTAACTGGTGCAGTATTTGAGTCACGGCTCTTTGTGCGTCACAAGATGTCAAAACAAGTGGGCGTAAGATAAGCCCTCATCCCTGCAGCCTTTTGCTGGGGAAATGATACACTCTCTTTATTTGGTACAATATTTTGATTCCAGTATACTCTAGTGAAATATTGGTCTACCTAAAGAAAAGAAATCCAATCAAATCTTTAATATTAATATGCAAAAATGAATAGGGACTTGCCTACTTTTTTCCCAAGCTCAGATAAGCTGAAAATCAAAATGCTTTTAGGGTTAGACAAATCTGGACTACTTTAAAAGTATGAAGTTGTGATGTATCGTAGAACTCTCTTTGGCACTTCTTCACCACCAGAATTGAGGAAGCCTGAAGATGACACCGTTCCCTCTTTTTGTTGATCCGTGACTCCATTAAAACTAGAGTAGGCTTTTTTCCTGCCAATCATTGAACACACCCCAAGGAGCTTTTCTGTACCTCGTTCTTTCTTTGAATCTGCCGTCACGGCTGTGCCAAACAGCACTCCAGTGCGCAAGCCCTTTTCCCAGCAGGGGCTGAAGGCGCAGCAGTGTAGGCTGCCCTCCACACTTTTCAGGGAGGAAAGCGCAATTACAAAGGCAGCCTTTTTTTCTGCCTAGCAAATACTGTGGTTACAGTCCTAAACGCCAGGATTGGGAATTACCAACAATGTGCGTGATACGTTGTAGGAGGAGTAGGCTGCACTCATTCGGATGCATCTTCTTGCCTCCCCTTCAATCGAGCTTCCAGAAAAATCAGTGTCAATTTATATTCCCTATAAATGAATAATCTGAAATTACCCTTTGAATCCTGGTCTCTGTTTGAGTGGCTGTTTTTCCTATGCTAAGTGGATCATGCTTAATGCCAAGCCTCGGCAGGCGGCTGCTAGAAAGAACTTTTTTTGCTTCAGGATGAAAAATAACCAGCAGTGCTAAGCCAGCCCCCGTCCGTTGATTTCTTCCTGGGTTCTGGTCTCATCAGTGTGGATTGATTGTTGGTTGCTTTGGGTTTCCTGCCAAGAGGGATCTGCAGGGTTAAATCCAACCTTTTCAGATAAGAGCACGAGATTATTGCTGAGAGTAGCTCTTTCCTGGGTCAGAAGTGCAGAGAGTTCTGAGCCTTTGTTTCACTTACTTCAGTTCCAGACACGGATGGTCATGGAGAGGGAAAGAGCCATTTTATGTCAGCAAAGTAAGCTGAAAAGTAAATTCTGCACGGAATTGTGCACCTTCCCTTGAAGAATGCAGCAGGCTACCTTGTGGCTTTTATCCATGGAAAAACCAGGGTGTAACGTGCTGGCCTAAGCCGCCTTGGATCCCAGAAAGGGTTTCTTGCTGTGACCAAATAACTCCTTCAACCGAGGTTAGTGGGATATTCTGGTCCTTTCCCTGCCAGAAAGTTCCAGAAGACAAGTTAAACAGGCTTCCACGGACTGTTTTAGTTGCCACTATCCGTAGATAACTAGATGGAAAGAAAGGCCTCTTGGGAAAATGGGGTAACTGTTGGGCATTTCAAACATGGCAAAACAGCAACAAAATTCTGAAAGAAGACAGGTTGTAAATAGTACGACTCCAATACTGTGCAGTGCCCTGTATTTTGGGTTGGAATATTCTGAGAGGAGGGAACTTGACAATATAGTTGGGAATGGCAGGCTGATAGAAGGAATACGCTGATGGACTATCAGGCAACACATTCCTGAAGGGTAGAAAGGGCAGGTGGGATGGCAAGAGCAGCCAAGGCCCGGTGCCTCTTTGTGAGGAAACTCCTCGGCTTGGGCTGTAAAGCGGCTGAAGGAGATGTTGGGGCCTGATGTGGAAGAGGGACGGGAGACACTTGTGCGGAAGAGGGCTACCAAGGAGCTCTGCCCTGCTTTGCTGAAAGGGGGGTTTCATTAAAATTCTTGGCCCTGACTGAAGCTAAATTCAGTCAAATCAAGGAAGTGAGTGCCTGTTTGGCAGTGGATCAAGTCGGCATCCTCTTCTGCCGACTGTAATCTCTTGGTCAAAGTCTTTGCTTTTGACTTCCTCCTTGCCTGTCATCTGGGACTTCTGGTTTGCTCCCTAGTAAATCCCGGCAGGAATAAGTTTCTCCTTTTTCTCCGCAACTTGCATTTGCTGCGGAGCATCTGCTGGTTCTGAATTGTGCAGGGATCACAATGGTGCCAGTGGGGCGCTGCTGCCATTTTACAGAAACAATACCTCCGGAAGAGGCCACGGGAATACTGACCTCTGAGAGAAGCTCCTGAGAACTGGAGAATTTGAGGGCTGCCCAAATGTATGTTGTTCTTCACTGCTGCTGCTGCTGCTGCCTTTTCTGTGCTGCTGATCCACATAGCAGGGAGGTTTGAGCATCTGCTCTTAGATCTCAGAAGAAAGGTACACCAGATCATCCTAATCTGGACATTTTATATGCCTGATGGCTGGTTGCTGTCTGGTTTAGGGGTTTTCTGGCACTGTTCTCATCTTAGCAGTAGGCCCTGGCAATTTTGTCCTGGGAAATAGGAAGTGGTGTGCCTCCTCTGCCACTGTCTTGAGGTCTGGGCTATGCAGCACCCTTGTCTGTCCTCAGCACAGGAATGGATCCTTTGTCATTGTTGCCTCATGTGCTAAAGCGTTAGGGGCAGGGCAAGAGAGATCAGCAATGGAAGCCCTTTCATTGGCTTGAAATGTGTCTGTGCTCAAACCACGTGCCTCCGTAGAGCGAATTGGACTGTGGTGGATTCGGGCCATTTTTGGGGGGTAAACATGATATAATGTATTAACTAATCTTCAGCTGGTTTGCAGGGTACCCGAGGCCACATGAATGCATCAGGGCAGTTGGGCTTCCCTTCAACCAGGCTTCCCGAGGGAAGGCTCCTGGGCAACTGGGCTGGCTTTTAAGACCCATTCCTTGTCGTGGCCTTGACTCTTCTCAAGCCATTCCTTTGCTGGGATGGCCCAGAGGTGCCAGAGGTTAACTGATTGACTGCTGGAAGCAGGGAGAGTATTGCCAGACGTGGCAGCTGCCAATAGCTGCTGAGAATAGGCCTGGGTAGCACCTGACAGCAAAGGTGAAATGCTGCAAGGTGAATGGGGAAGAACGGTAGAAATCTTTGTTACTTAGGCAATGTAATCAATTCTCTATTAAACTCTTCTCTGTATTGGATATGCAGGATCACTTGTTTGTTCAGACACCGGATCCGGAGAGCAACCACACACAGCCCAATGTTTACCGTCAGGTGACTGCAGTAGAAATCATGAAAAGGGTAAATAGTGTTTCAAAGCCAGGAATTTATTTTTAGCACTAAGCAACTGATCTTTCCAATCCTGTCCTCAACCATGATTCTTTGTTTCAGCTGAGACGTTTTAGTACTGCTACCGTTGGACACATGGGGAAAAATAACCCTTGGTAGGCTATTAAAATCACTTTAAGCCCCGTTAGAAAAAAATCACTCATAATTCTCAGTCTACTTCAGCAACATTTAGGGACCAAGAATGATCTCATCAACAAAAGCCGAGGTTTAACCTCTTCATCTTCTGCAACCTCTCTCTGAGCCTAACCTAAAACCAGAGTTGCTCCTACTATGGAAAACGTCAACTGAAACACATACTGTGTGCAAGACCATCTCTGTTGCAAGCGGAGACGAGTTGTCCGACTAAGAAGTATCTAGCAAAAATAAACCTGTGGTCCTTCAAAACAAGTGCAGCTCTTTTGGGGGGGGGGGGGGCGGGGGACGTATTGAGTGGTGCCCTCATACTTCTCCCTGGGAATGTAGGCAATGCTTGTGAAGGTTGCCAGGGTGAGAGAGCAGGGCTGGCCCAACTCAGCTGAAGGGGCAAGGCACGGGTCCTCATTCTTTGCAGAAGCAGCTTTTGGACCTTGTGCTCAAGCCATCAAAATGGGTCCCAGTGACGGTGCTGGCAAGCCCAAAGGTCACAGCTTCCGTAGCTATTGGCCTGCCAGGCTTCCATCTTCTTTCAAAGAAATATGGCCGTCCCCCCAGCATCCTTTGTGCTAGCCAAGGGGGCACGTTAATGTGGTTTATAGGCAATCGGAGTTTGTGTGTAATGTGCGACAAACAGTAAAGAGTAACATCACAAACATGAGAGTCTGGTACTTGCAAGCAGTCGATGCGCTGCAACTGGGAGCTTTTTAAATAAGGCACTTGCTGTTGAGGGGGACCTCGCCCACTTCCCGCCCTTTGGCTCGGTTACAGGAAACGCCTCCAACCTCAGGTGACTCCTTCCACGTTAGAACCGGGGCAGCCCGTGGCAGTGAGGGTTGGCCATGGAGTTGCAGCTGCTCTTTCTCTTGGTCACACTCGGCCACCACTCCAGCCCTCGGCCTCTTTCGGCCACTGCAGCTATTGCACAGGAAGCCCTTCGGCCACTGAAGGCTGCAACCCCCCCCCGCCCCCCCGGACTTCGATGCTGATCATTTCTACAGTGGATGAGATCCTGTCTCTGAAACTGCAGAGAAAATACACGAGGTGCATGTCAGTGAAGCACAAGGGGCAGAGGGAGGCTGTGTGTTCCTTTGTCCTAATGGCACCTGTGTGGGCCCTTCTTTTCTCCCCCCTCCCCTTCCCCCCCCCCCCCCAGTCAGCAAAGGCACCCCTAAGGCTTCCTGTGGAAGTTACAGTTACAAGCCCTCCTCTCGAGCTCGTGAACCCTCTGGGGCTGTTGCGTACCCTCTTTCCACAGCACACCCCCCAGCCTGCTTGAGTTCAGCCAAAGCCTCTTGTGAGAAGAAGACGCAAAGAGAGCTATAATCAATCTGCAGGTGACAGAAGTGCTCCTGATGGTCTCGGCGGCACCAACAGCCAGTTCACTCCCACCCCAGAGTTCCCCCTCATGATTCCGCTTGGGAACTGTGTGCCAGTGGTCCAGGCTGCCCCCTCTTCTTGGGCAAGAAATGGGCAGTAGAAGACTGCCCCCCCCCCTGTTCTTTCCTCACTGTCTTGTTCTCCGCAATGGTCCTTTGTCCTGAATGCAGGTTTTAGGACGAAGAGCTGGTGGGGAGAGAAGAGATGAGTGCCCTCAGCTGTGATGTCTTTATCCGTCTGAAGAAACCTCCAGTCATCGCAGGAAAGGCAACCAGACTGGCACCCCTCATTATCCCTGCTAACCAAGCCAATGAGGGTGAACCAACCTGGATCAGCAGCTGCCTTTTGCTTCTTCCTGGAAGAGGAGGAGATAAGCTGGCTCTCATTCGTCAGCCGCACATCCTGGTCCTCCATTTGGTTGCTGTTGAGCCAAAATGATGAAAAAAGGTCAGAAGAAAGGTCACTTTCGGAGTGGAACTATCTGCAAACCGTACTTCCCTACTATTCCCTTCTCAAATAATGGTCCTGCCCTCCCTCCCCACTATGCTGATTTGATGGGGGCTGGGTAACGCTGTGGCTCTTCTCTTGTCGTCCCCCCCGGGGGCACCCACACCTCTGTCCTTAGGTCCCCAGTGGAAATCAGGAAAAGGGACATGGAGCTGAAAGATGGGATGGGTTTGGCACAGGAACATTCCTGAACCAAAGTGTTCTCTACCATGGAAACCTCTCTTACAGAAGCTCACATCAGACCATGCTTGTCAAATTACTTACCTATTGTTTGCTTCTATGTAATTGTCAGATGAAACATGTGTCAGGCAGAAGGTCTCTTTATGTTACTGATGTTTATTATTACTCGGATTGAAAGTAAGCTGAAAACGATCGCCTGTTCTCTAGAGAGAGAGTTACAAATGTACCTACGCACCTGGCCATGGTGCTCCTCTCCTGCCGGCAGATCTTCTCGTCCTCCGTGAAGAGGAAGGTGTGGTGGGGAATGACTGGCTCACAGGTGGGAAGAATGCCAGGGACCAGGTGGCTCACCAGATCGAGAATGCCATTGTACACCAGCAAATCATCCACAAGGAGCTGGGTCCCCAAAACGGAGGAAAAGGTTCGAGGGTCTCATCATCACACAGAAACGAAGTCGCCCTCTTCTCCCCTCCCCCCCAATGAATGCTGAATTAGTGGTTGAAGGTGAGGTAGTTTCTAAACAGGCACTTACTCCAAATTCCTTGACTCCTCGCTGGGGAGTTTTTGCATAGTTCCATAGCTTGATCATGGAAATGGTAGTTGGCAAGTCAAAGATAATGTAAACTCGATTCACCTACCACCAGGAATGAAGCAGAGAAGAAATAGTCTCAGTGAGGACACAACTGTTTTGCACATGTTTGAAACCAAATCTGATTAACAGATTAAAGTTGCTGGGCTGTGAACTGGATGTGGATCTATGTTTTTCCTCCTCCCCTGTTAATGGAAGAAAAAGGAAAATGAGGCTGCCCAGGATATCACTGGACTTCTTGCCCTTTAACAAGTAAACAAGTGTGGGGGTGAGAGGAAACTCCTTCTTCACAAAGAAGAAGAAATACATACATACATACATATAGCAGCAAGACAATAACGTTTGGATAGTGAACATTGCAATACCTGGAAAGTATAGACTGGGGGGGGGGGGATGAAAAAAAACAAAGTATAAATACCCACAAATAGAAGTTTTAACAACTGTGACAAAAGAAAGCAATGATAGTATCAGTAATAATAATGGGTATCTTGGGTCCAATTCCAGAACATCTGGAGCACCACTGACAAAATCAATTGCAAAAGGCACGTGGAACAGCTGGCATCCTGAGCTGACACCTTTAACACTATCAAAACAATATCTGCCAATCTCAAATTCTTGGGAAGGATTCAATAGGTGGACAAAAATGCCAACTCCGGTCTAAACAATTGGCTGCCTGTGCGACCAATCTCTTTTTCCCTTAAAGACCACCTGCTCCCCAGATCCCTAGAGGATATAGTACTTTTCCAAGCCCTGGAATGCTTCTTCCACAAAAGCCAGAGGAAGTGCCCAAATAAGGCCATTAGAGGCTCATCCATCAGCGATTGGGACAGCTGTTCACCTGGCCTTTCGGACAGACGGATAGGCACCGCACGTGACAATGCAAAAGGGAAGCATACCAGCCCTGGCAGAATTGGTGCAAGCCACATGTGCCTTCCATCATTGCTGTGATTCACATTGTCAATGAGCTTGTCTGGTGTTCGAATATCTCCGCTGACTCCCTCCAGGACATTGACACTGTCTGGAAAAGCTGCAATGTCTGAAAAAGGGCATCCATCAAGGAGAGCACCTGGCCTGCACAGTCTCCCAGCCCCATTGCGATGCAAAGTCCCACAGCCTCTGGGGCATCTGCAGCAGCACACAAGGCCTGGGTCCCTGCTTGGCTCTCCTTCAATCTGAAGAGAAGCCTTTGAGGGCAGAGGAGGAAAAACTCCCCCTGCCCCATAAAAGCCTCACGGCAGGAGCAGCTGGCGAAGGCAGGAAGATCATGGTCCCCTCTTCCTGCAGGGCCCCTGCTCTGGCCAGCTTTCCCTGGCTTGGCTGTGAGTTACAGAGGAAGGGAGGCACCCCCCAAAATGGTTCTGTCTACATGGCAGAAAGGATACTGTTCTCATTTAAAAGAATCTTCTCCCCGTGTTCATTATACAGCTCCAGCCCGTTTAAACCAATGTAATATGGATCACCCCAACTCGTGAGTAGCTGGAACTGGAAGATGACTGATGGAGGTTATTGAGAAAATACGTCTTTGTTAAAATTCTTCCACCCGGCTTTCATTCCTTGGGTACCCGCAGCAGGTGGCAAAAAGCTGAAGAACAAAAGCCAGCCTTGTGGAATACAAAGGCCTCCGATGTCTGCAGTGAGGAGTCTGGCAAGGAGGGGCAGCTGGGCACAGATCAGGGGCAATCAGGGAAGCTGGGAACCCCCTTTAGGAGGGCAGCCTGTAGAGGACCCCCCAGCCCCCAGCGTCATCCAGCCCAGAGGTACAACTGCCACGGCCAAAGCCAGCTTCACGGAGAAGGATACATCCACACGGCATCAGTGGTGCTTCGTACTCCATGCTGCCTTGCTCCCTCTTCTTCACTTCACTCCTGTCCAGTGAGGATGGAGACTGTCACAGCACTGTGAGATGCCATCATTACTTGCCACAAAACCCATTTTGAAATGACCGTTGTCATCCAGTGGAACAATCCATTGCCCAGACTCACCGTTCACGTGCCAGAGCAACTGTGGGACCCACAAGGTAGTTGATGAAGAGGATCTCTTGAGCAAAGTCAAAGTGACAGTTGCCTGGTCCTTTGCGAATAAGGAAGCCCCCTGGAGGGGAGATGCAGCAGCCGTCCAACCATACGTGGACTATCTTAGCCTAGGGAAAAGCAGGAAACGGGAAATGGCCCTCACTGGGGAACTGGAGTCCCCTGCTATCAAGAGCATTAAAAGCGAACTCCCTCGCCCACCACTTGACCGCCCAGCATGCTACCCAAAGGTTGAGCAGAGGGAAGAGGCGGAATGGCACAGAAAACCTTCTGCCGGTGGATCCGGCTCCTGTCTTTCTCCGCCTGGGGTTTCCTGGAAGGTTCTGCATTGGGCCTTACCCCTCGATAGGTGTCCTCAGGAGATTTGTTGTAATTCCAGATGCGAAGCCCTGCAATATTTTCTACTTGGGTGAAATGGATGGTTACCAGGTGATCTTCTCCGGGGCAAAAGGGAATGAGCCACATGTGGTTATCTTCCATAGTGATGTTTTTTCCATCAATCAACCTAGGAGGAAGCACAGGAACCGACTGGGGGGGGGGGAATTTGGATACGAGCACATTTATTGCAGAAACAGATATGCCATGCCACTTGCTTTGCAGTTAATAGCATTTCAACCTCTCCTCCGTTGTGATTACTTTTCAGCTGACTGCAAACTCTGGGAGCTGGGACTGTCTTTCCTGCCCAGAGGGGATGTACCACCCTTCCTGTGCCATGGTCAGGCACTCCACTAGTTTTCAATATCAAGATTCCTTGGAGCTGTAGATTTTATGGAGACCCATCATGCACAGCATTATCCTGAAATACTATCAGTAGCAGCCTATATCTGCCTTATTCATACGCTTCCCGTTTCATGAACGATGCTCACTTATCTAAGGTCCTTGAATCGTCCACATACTCCACAAGATCATTGAGATCCTGAGGAGAAGCAGAGAGTTGATCCACAGAGAATGGGAGTGCTTGGCCATCCTTTCCGACCACTTCAAGCCCTGTCAGTCCAAGGTAATGGGAATCGCCCCAAGAAGCTGTGAAATTCAGCAGCAGGCCTGAAAGGAGACAGATGTAGCACAGGATCAGCTTCTGAGTAGACATTAAACTTACTGCAAGGGTTAAAACAGTAGCACAAAAGGGAACTAGACAGTTACTCCAGTCCTCTCCAATGAAATGGATCCTAATTATAAAGAAATGGTCGCATTGGAATTCTATATTTTTAACTGTAAGCCAGCCAGAGTCTATGAGAGTGGGCAACTATAATAAATTTAAAACAATATTAATTATAAGAATGAGAAAGCAAAGATAGTACCAATAGTCTTAGGCACAGTGGGTGCAATCCCAAACCATCTGGAGCACCATGTGAATGCCATCGGCATTGATAAAATCACAATTGGTCAATTGCAACAGGCAACTCTACTTGGAACAGCTTACATCCTGTGACAATACCTTTAACTCCACTGAACCACATCTGCCTATTCCAGGTCCTTGGAAGGAACCGGATAGAGAAAAATGCCAAATCCAGTCTAAACATCTGGCTGACTGTGCAACCAACCATAATTATCGGGAGGAATCCAGTACCAGAGAAAAGCAGGGCTAAGCTACCTGAGGCATATATTTGGGTGCTATATTTTATGATTAAAAATCTCAGAATGGTTAGCAATTAACAAACACATTCAAAATAGGAAAATATACTTTCAGTCATGTAGCATTCATTCAGAGAAGGGCTAAATAAACAGGAGAGTCACTCAAAGGGCACCCCAAAAGTCACAGGTTTCAGAGAGAATAGCTGATGCGCTGGGTGCTGATGTCATGCTAGGCCTTGGTGGTATGAAATTTGAGGCTCTACCCTTTTTGGCACGCAACAGGACCTCCCCCCACCGCCCAAACCTTAACAATTGGCCCAGCCTCTCTCTGATAAAGCACACGTTATTCCTCTGCTCCACAAGCTGCATTGGCTGTCCACTCCAATTCAAGGTGCTGCTTCTGACCTCTAAAGCCATCCGTGGCACAGGGCTGAGTTACTTGAGGGACCGCCTCTTCCCAATGACTTCCGCCAGCCCTATCAAGTCTGGCAGAAGTGACCCACTCTGAGTCTCATCTGCTAAGGAATAATGTTTGGGGCGACCCAGGAGACGGAACCCACGCGGTGGAACATCTTCCCTCTGACGTGAGAGTATATATAGCTATTATAGCCATTAGTCAATGATTCTCCTCCTGTTAAAACATTGAGCTTTTCTTCCAAAGAGTCCCTGCACCTAGAAATCACATTGAGCGAAGAACCCGTCCACGCAAGCACCCTCCTTCAGAAGACAATGAAGATGGGAAGAGGGGACGTACATTTTCCAGAGTAGACTCCAGGTTCTCTGCTTGTCACGACCTCGGAGAGGGAATCTGACCCTGCAATTTGCTCCTGACTCTAAAAAAGTTTGGATAATCAAGGGGCAAGTCAGAACAGAAATCAATTTCTTTTGACTGCAGTAGAAACATTCTGAGAAATATTGCAGAGTCCTTTAAAATTTAAGCAGTTGGAATAAAAGGCAAACATCTCAAGCAGTGAATTGCACAAAAGTGTTTCAAGTAAGCCCCGGAATAGGACATTTTCAAAGCCCTCTTAAATCACTGCAGCTGTGCCCCCATCTTAATTCCCAGAGAAAGCCCCCTTTCACAGCTGGGAATCTCACTGGCTTGTCTTCTGTCCTGGAACCCGCCTGAGTGAAGGGCCTCTCATCCCCTTCTCCATCAGCTGTTGTCGGCCTCTTCAGCTCCTCCTCGTAGCCCAGGCTGCCCCTGCTTTCAACTTCCTCCTCGCAGGACTCATCGTAACAGTAAATGGCCTCAAGAATGTCTTCATCGGTTGTGAACAGGATGGTGTCTCCAAATTGCTCTGGACCTGAAACATGGTTAACTTTATGGTGACAATATCCACTAGATTAACCACTCCTCCTGCTCCTCTGCCTTCTTGGAAGTAAATATAAAGACTCATGCAAGGAAGGAACGAATATCCACAAATTAAAATTTAAAAAAATCTTAAATCTGTATTAAGATTTTGCCTTGATCCAGCTAATGGAAGTCAGAAGCCTATGTCTGCAATAAAGAACAAACGGCTATAAGGAAAAAGTCAGGATGCCTCCACCCGGTTAGAGTCCTAAATGAACTTGCCTTCTGCAGAGGCCCTGTAGGGTGTCTAGGACTAGTATACGCTTTGGTGGGATTTTACTAGCTTGTACCAACTTCATTTATTTTGACTTCTGCCTGGCCCTGTCTGATTGCGTCCTGTATGAGTGGGCGCAACCACAGAGCATCCCAGGTTCTTCCACCAGGCAACCTTGGATACAAAAGCTGAGCACTGGAATACCAGTCAAACTAAACCAGAATGGATGAGTAAAGTTGTTCCCCCAGCTTACTATTGGCTTCAATGAAAAGTCTACTTCTCATTGGTACAATCAGCAGAGGAAAGGAGAAAGCCCAGCTAGTTGGGTGACCAGGGCCAAGATCTACCCCTCCAATGCCCCTCCCTCTTTGAAAACCCAAGTTTAAAACCAGAGGCAGCCTGCCTCCTACCTCCAGCTAGTGTCCCTGAAGCCTTGGCAATTTCTCCTTGGAAAATGCAGCGTTCATCCAGGAGAATGGAGAGGTCCTTCACCCCCCGAAAGGAATGGATGCGAGACTTGTTGTAATTCCAGATGCGAATCATGGCTACCTCGCATGGCTTTGCAAAGTCCAGGTAAACACAGTGAGACTTTCCTGGAGTGAAGGGAGCCAGCCAGAGGTGCATGTCATCCTGTGTCCTGTTCACTCCATCCAGGAGATTAGTTACAATCCTGGGGTCTTTGCCATATGCAGGCAAGATGTTGATATCAGGTGGGCTGGCTGTGATTTTTACTATCTGGATGGGCTCACCTTTTGAGCTAAACAGCTCGAGTCCATTCAGACCAACATAGTGTCTGTCTCCCCAGGTTGACCTGATGTCAATGTTTAAGTGCTGACCGTGCGGTAAGACGGGGATTTTAAATTCGCTCTCATCTTCCAGGTCTATGCAGCTGTCTGCCTTCTTCTGCACCGGCAGCCCCCGTGTCTGGTCCTTTATCCTGAACTTCTGATCTTCTTGCCGGCTAATTTTCTGCTGATGGAGAAACTCATCAAAAATGTCACCTTGGAAATCCATATTGGAGATTCGACCACGATGTGAATGATTGAATTTCGATAACGAATTCCAAGATTCCTGCAGCATGTGCTCCTGCGAGGTGCCCCACTTGGCTCTCGAGGGCCTCGTGCTGCCCTTGGCCGGGAAGGGCTCCTCTGAAAGGGAAAAATTAGTGTCAGATGATGAAGGGGAGGCATCTTCTAAACAAAATAGGCAAATAAAACAAGAGCAGCAAGCAGCCCGTAACGCTCAGGAAGAGCACGGGAAGGTCAGATTCTGCTCAAAATGTGGGTAAGCAGACAATCCCTAGAAGATCAGAGAGAATTTGACTAGTGGGCATCAGCTCTTACCTTGGTCAAGGGCAGCTTCCTCTCTATAGAAGGGGTGGCTGAATTCTTCCTTCTCTCCAAGATCTCGATCAGGGGGAAGCAGCTCACCCGGACCACTGTATTTACAAAGAAGTGGTTTCAAGAAATCCAGGTCAGGGATGGACTCCTGACTCTCCTCTGGGGCCTCGCTGCTGGGTTGATGTTCCTCAGCTGGAGAGAGACGGAGACCCCCATCAGGTGTTCTTAGACAGTCTCTCTGGATGCTCTCTGAAGGCAGCTGGACTTGTAATCCCAAAGGAGGCAGTTTCTGCTTTCCACAGCTAACCTGCATCTCCCCCTTTGTCTCGGGAGGGGTCAGAATACCAGGGGAGCTCAAACTGTCTGGCTGGGAATGTTCCTCTGTTTCCTCACTGAGGGAACCGTCATCCCCAGGGAAGACACACCTTGCAGCCTCCAGTGAGACGAGGCTGCTGATGTTTGGGCTGGGTTGGAGATCAGAATCACAGGCTCTCTCTTTCTCCTCAAGGCAGTTTTCTTTTACGGAAGGCTTCCAATCGAACAGCAGCAGCTTGTCCAGCTCCTCTCTTGGGTCTGCAGAAGTCCAGTTCTTGTCTATCTTTCCCTTTGGAGGAAGGTTGGTTGGGAGATCAATGGAAGTGCAGCCATTGCCATCAGCATCATGAGCCAAGCAGCCCTTCTGCAGTTCCCCAGCAAAGATCAGACACCCATCAACATATACAATAATATTCCTTGCTCCAATGTTCAGATCCTAGTGAGACAAAGAAAGATGTTCTGATGGGCAAGCAAAAGCCAACTTCCAGATTCTGATGTACGTGTTTCTAATTGGGAGAAAACTGAAGAGGCCCCTGCTGAGATCTGAAGAATTAAACAGACAACGTGCAGAGGAAATGGGTTGAGAAATGGCTAGAAGTCTTCCTTCATCTGGCTTTGAGTTTGGGATGGGTCCTGGGAGACTAGGCAACACGGTTAAGTCTCATTTACAACCTTCCTGTTTCCCATGTCCTCACCACCCAAAGCTGCTCCTCCAAGTTCTTTGCTCAGAAAAGGAGGAGGAGGGCAGAAGAAAGTGAAAGGGTGAACCCATCCACTTTTGGCTCTGGCCCAGCTGGCACAAATAACTCTGAGCAGGAACAAGGTGGTTTGTTTTGGGGGTTGCACTGTAAGGATTCGCCTCAACCTGACCAGCCTTTTCTCCTAATAAGGCAGATCGGGGAATCCACTTTGGGTTGAACATAGTTTAGAATGGCACCCTAAACTGTGCTTGATGACAAGGTGGCTGGATTTTCCCTACAAAGCATTTCATTCTGGGATGACTTCCCTCCCCTTTTCAGTCTTCCATTGACCTTCCCTAAGCTTCTGGAGAACAGCCCCCCCCCCCACTCACTGCCCAAGAGATCTCTCCGAAGTTAGGCTCTCTTCTCAACACGTCGGGAGAGGTCAGTCCAAAGACGCAAGACTGAGCTCAAGAAGCCAACTGGGGGGCTTCTGATTCAAATGCCATTTGAAAACCTTGGAAAACCACATGACAATCCCACGAGGAGCAGACTGAATTAGAAGAGGTACCAACACCTCTTGCTAAGTGCGCAGCTGAGGACAAGTCGTAAAGGATCAGGATTTGCTTCTCTCTAATCCATCTCGTTAAATCCTCTTTGCCATGTGTGGACTAGCTGGAACCAAAGCAAACAAAGCAGCTCTCTCTGCAGAAGACATTAGACTCGGGGCAGCAGGACTTGGATTTTGTTCCCTCCACGAATAAGCACAGCGTGTCACTAGTGCCACTCTTGGGCCACCTGGAGTTCCCAAACGGAAGGGGAAGAAGCCTTCTAAAAGAGCTCAGTGGCCTCAGGAGGCAGCACCTTCAAAGAAAAACTTTCCATGGCCAAACATTTCCAGCAGCAACGTAACATTTCAACCTTGTTTTAAAAATAGAATAATTTCAATCGTGGCCGCTTTGCCCCCCTCCCTTCTTCTTCCCTTGTTCTAGAACACAGGTTAGTATGAAAAAGCGAAGCTCTGACCCCTGAGACTAGAGCAGTCACTTACACTACCAACGGTCGAGTTGTAGTTCCAGATCCTGATCCTGGAGAGGCCAAAGTCTCCGGAGAGGCTGGGGTTTCGGACAACGAAGTACAGCTGCACTGGAGGCTGGAAGAGGCATGACCAGGGGAGAAGCTCTCGGGGGACCTACAAGACAAGGAAGCTGATGGTTGGCCTGTCACCCCGCAACGAAGCACAGCACTGGCTCTGGGACCCCTGAAAGAAGCCAGCGAGAGGAAAAGCTGTGCGCTCCTTCTGGCTTGCTCTGTCTCTGCTTGAAAGTGGGAGGCCAGTTCCAAGGCTGACCTGCTCAGCCTAATCCGCTTTAGTGCTAGTAAGAATGCCAAGGGGCTACCAGTGAGGATTAGCGTTTCCGATCACCTCCTTTTTCCCGGGAAGGAATCCATTCGCCTAAAAAAAAGGTCATAGTCTCACCACAGTAAAACATGCCCATTCAAAATTTCATTATACCTTTTATCATACAACTACTACTCTTTAAGTGGAAGATATGTTGTTTCTGTCTCTATTTACTGCAGTTCTTATGCTTGTTATTAAAACCGACTGCTGAGCTCACAGCCTCTGTGCAATCCACAGGCCCTGGAACTTGACTGAGGTAAGTGGAGTAGGTTTGGTTCTTTGCAACAGGTAGCAAAGCTTTAGTTCCAAAGTAACCATGCCCATCACATCATAGCCACTACCTGAGCAGAATAAGCAGAAACTGACCTCCCACCAAGGGGTGGAAAGCTTTGCAAGAACCCAGGAACACTTTTGTACAGCTTCAACCTGGACGGCAGCTGTTTTAGAAATAAACAACCCCTGGGGCAGATTCACTTGGTTGAGATGGACGGCCATAGAAAATAAATAATTAAACCTGTGTGGAAAATTATGTCTGCTGTTCCTTAAAAATCAACCATGGGAGGCTTACATTTGTGCTTCGGTTAACTAAGCAGCTCAGCTCTCCAGGTGGATCCGCATGTCGGATGTCCACATCGTGAGGTGACACAAACATTCTCTCAAAATTCAAATCAAAGAACTCCACTTCTGTGAGACCCACACGGGACACGTCTCCCCAGTTGGACAGGATCTCTATAGTAATATAGATGGCATCCCGGATCTCCTTTTCCAATCCCACGTGGTCCTGAAAAGAAAAATTCAGGCCATCACTGAAGACCCTGATCTCAAACTGACCTGAACATGACATTGACGACAGTGCCAAAGAGACCTGGAGGGGCCCAGATGGATCCCGTCTGGCTTCCTGTAAGGGATGGGCCCATGGCTCAAGCAAGCCTTCCCCTTCAGGCGTTTACACCAGATACGAAGCGTAAGTATTTCAACCCCAGATTTCTGCTCTCATAGTCTACACAATGGGTTGGAATGCCCTTTTTTTCAGAAGAAAACTGTCTGGAGTTCACATTCTCTTCAGGGCCATCCAACCCATTCTGATTGTTGCTAAGTAACACAACTGGGATGAAGATGAGGAAACTGCCGTTCAAAAATTTGACTTGCTTCCTACCAGAACAGGAAGCTGTTGCTGTCCAAAGCCCAAAGCTGGAGGGCCACAGCAGACGGACGGAGTCTCAGTCATTTGCAGAGCTTTGAAAAGTTTCTTCTGTTGCCTAAACATTGAAGAGATCACAGGCAAACAAGCAGCGAAGTCAGGGCTTTCTTCTTCGGACCCAGAAGGGCCACTGATTTCAACTCATTCAGACGCTCAGAAACTCTCAAGACAAGGAGGTGGAGGGTGGAGGGTGAGGATGAGATAGCAGTGCTGACAGTTGTGAACAATCCAGCCCTGCTTTTCTTGTTAAATGCCACACAGGGACCATCAGCCACTTGAGAAAATGTCCCCATTAGCTTTTCTTTTGACAAAGAATACTGGTGCAAGTCAGAGGTGGGTTGCTGCTGGTTGGGCCGAACTGATAGTAGCCGTGGCGGGAGGCTCCCCCCCCCCCCCGGACGCTTCTGCACATGTGGAGAAGCGTCATGCGCGCCCCAGAAACGGTAGTGAAAAAATCAGCAACCCACCTCTGGTGCAAGTTTGCAAAATATGGAATGTTATAAACCAAGTGTCAACTTCCGTGTTGACATTCCACGCACCAGAAAGCTGAGATGCTGTTCCTTGTATTGCTCAGAGCACAAAGTTTACACTTCAGCATGACAATATTGACATTGTCTCAAATTTTTCTAAAGCTGAGTTTCCGAATCACCTTTTGCTATCTCCCACTCCAGCCTCCGCAGGGACCCTTTGCAGATGAAGAGACTTGCCTTCCGGATGCCCTACTAATCAGAGGCAGTGGAGAGCAGGACTAGCAAAGGAGTCCATTAGAGACATCTCCACGCTGAGATAAAAATATATCATTCTGCACCTGGGAAAGGACTCAAAGGATTCAAAACTGCCACCTGTTTTCCAGAGGTCCAGTCTGTTCCAGAGCTGTGGAGACAACTGCATCCACTGTTGCAGAACCAGAAGCCAGCACTGACTGTACAGAAGAGAAATAAGGAGAGATTCACGAGAGAGCTTCAGTTTCCAGACAATGGAGCTGGGGACTGCTCTGAATTGGGAGGCCAGGTTACGTGCGGAACTCCCATGCCCTATTCAAGCAGTCGACATGCCTCACCAAGGACTCTTGGCAGAGAATATTCTACCAGTCTTTCCTTTCACCGACCACAATCAGCAGCTAGATGATTATGGACAGCGATTCTACAAATATCAGCAAGGTCAGTTTTTAGTAAGATTCTGCCATGGCCACACAAAAATCAGTTGCTTGTCCACACAGGAGTTTCCTTGTCGGGTATGGAAAAGATTCACAATTCAGCCTTATCTCCAGGCAAACATGAGGGGCTTCTCTTCTTTGAAAGTTACTAAACTACTGCCTTCCTGTCACTAAAAGCTTCTAAAAAATGTGAGTGAAGTAAAACCGTTATAAGTAAGCAAGTAAGTGAATGGGTATTCTCTCATCACAGGCAGATT
The DNA here is from genome assembly GCF_051295495.1 of Thamnophis sirtalis. Lineage (NCBI taxonomy): Eukaryota > Metazoa > Chordata > Lepidosauria > Squamata > Natricidae > Thamnophis > Thamnophis sirtalis. Next base: position 193,087 of record NW_028261394.1, on the reverse strand, counting down.
TATCTGATTTCAATCCTTACTGATCTGGTATCCACTGGTCCAAACGTTAAATAACAAGACTACAAAAAGAAGACAGGAGAATCCTTAAGAAAACTAGCCTCTATTTCATCGTCTGAAAAAAGAAAAGGAAAATTATGGGAAGCCAAGGAAAAGAAAACCTTTCTTTAACATTGGGCAGTGCACGTGGCCCATTTCAAGGCAAATGATTCCGAAGCAACATTTTGGAAGAGCCTCCTGATCCTGTCAAATCCCTCTGTGCAGTGGCCGAATTGTCCACTTCCATGGCAGAGGCCAGATGGGGCAGGGAAGTCTATGCTCAGCCGTCTGCTGTGGCTATCTTGGAGGGAGACCGGTCCCCCCGTGCCACTGACCTCTGCAGAAGCCTCCAGCTGCCTACAGAGCAGCTCCTTTTGTAGCGTCTCGTTTTCTGCTTGCATAGCTTTGAGGACCACGGAGGCAGCGTGTGCTGGATCCTTCTTCTCGGACACGTTTCTCCGAACAGCTGAGAGTGGTCTTTCTGATCGGCTTATTGGTCCTGGCAATCAAAAGAAGCAAAAAGAAGCCAGAGGGAAGAAAGTTGGGCCTCCTATATTCCCATGCTAAGATTCTCGAGTCATAGGAGTGGAAGCTCCTAGACAGCATAGAGACTGACAAGAGCAAAACCTAGTGGCAGCCCAAACAGATGTCAGAGAGGCAGATGGAGTCTTCTGGGAAGGAGTAGGTACCTGGTTCCAGCCACTTGGGGGGGGGGGCAATTGAAAAGGTGTGGCAACTGAAGACCATGCGACGCCTCCTGTGTTAGTCCCACAGAATGGGATAAGCAAGACCTGATGATGCTGGGCAGCAATATTTCAAGAGCAGCAACAGAATGTAGTGAACAATTGTAGAGAGGTTGAATGTGGGAACAGCTTTACCAAAGGAGTATTTAAGGTGGTGGGAAAAAACAGAATGAATAAGAAACATTTCAGTGATTTTGATGCTGAACTATGTTTATGCACCAAGAAAAATAAGGAGAGTGACAGGCAAAGGAAAAGAAGAAATAGTAAAAGTCAAATGCTGATTAACAGAAAGAAAATTACGTAAAGTGGCACATTTAGCTGGCCAAAGGCAGATTCTCAAACTAATGTTCCTAAATGCAGCTGCCACCCTAAGCCCTGGCATTGACATCTAAGAAAACCTGCCACCCCCTTTCCAGTGAATCACACTGGACACGATCCTCTCCTTGTCTCCAGGAGGGTGTTCTGCCTAACCAAGGAGGTCTCCCAGGGTGACCAGCATCAGGAAAGCAATATGAATGTCAACACCCAGAATTATTCCAAGCATGGGCTTGTTGAGAGAAGTGACAGGCACGTGTCTGCTGCCTTTCACCACTGCAGCTTCTGTCTGCCTGTCAAGCTCTTAAGGGGGCCACTTAGAAACAATCTTCTCTTACTAGAGGTGGTTCCTTCCTGTTCTTCCAGGCTCCGACGACCTGCAGCTGCCGGACTCATGGGCTTGATGGGCAGGTAGGTTTCAGCAGTGCCCTTCCTTTTTGCAGAGAGACTTTGCTCCTTCTTAATGCCTGCAGGGAGAGCAGATGCCAAAAGCAGGAACTTATTCTGAAGGCAGTCGGCATCCAGCACAGCCCTATTAGGCCCTATTTTAGACTGGGGGCTGTCTTTAAATGCAACTGAGCAAAAGGAAAGGAAACCACCATCTCAAGAACTGATTCCAAGACCACCTCTGCCCTTGTTCACTGGGCAGATAAAGGGCCCTTTCTTTTGAGGATTGCTTCAGAGCCAAGCCAGCCAATGCACTCTTTGATTCTGAAGATAAAAAACAATCAGCACAGTACTGGATTTATCCAGGAAATTTTTAAAATACTTTTTAGTGAAGATTTAATAACAATGGCAAAAGACAATATACACTAAGCTCTCTCTCTCTCTCTCTCTCTCTCAAAAAAAGGAAGCATAAACAAGGGAGAAAAAAGATCAAATGAGAAAAGGAAAAAAATATATTTAAAGAAGTGACTTCTAACCTTCATCACAAAGAGGTCAAAGTTAGTCATTCTCCACCCTGCTACAAGTGGACCCACCTGGGCAGGTTGGCTTGAACTCCAACACGAGAGGCTCAGCGGCCGAAGCAGAGTCTGAGCCGGGCAGAGGGGGGAGAGCTGCTGCTGCCTTGGCGAGGAGCAGCTCAGCGGCCCTTCCCAGATGTTCAGCGGGTTCTTTCATCTCGGAAACTTCAGTGGGAACCTCCTCCTCAATGGAGTCAGAATCCTCGGAACAGTCCCCTTTCACCTTGTTTCGGCTCCTGGCAAACTCCAAGCTTTGCCTGAGTTCCTGGCACAAAGAGAAGGATCTCAAACGTTGCATAATGGCTTGGCAGATTTCAGCTCCAACATCTTCAGATATTACTGAAGAAAAACTTGGGAGGGCCACTGTCAATCAGAGCAGATGTAGACAACTCAAAATTTTGTCATAACTTCTTTAAACAGGATTTCTTCTGCTCTGAAGAAAACATCTGATTTAAAGTAAATTCTGAATTAAAATATAAATGAATGAAATTTGCATTCATAGTTACTTCAAACTTAATTATCACCTATTACCAAATGAACTGAGAAAAAAGCACACAGATATCAAATAGTTTGGTTGCAATCTCATGTATAAAAAATAAAATAAAAGGAGAAATGATACAAAATCTGTGTAATGAGCACAGTTGGAAAGAGGTTGCTTTCTTATTTTGAAATATCAGAACCCCAAAACTTCTCATGCCCTTACCAAACCATAGCTAAGATACAGAAGATGTGACAATGGCTGCCAACTAGAACAGGACAAGGAGGTTGCTAAAGGTTGTTCTCCATGATGGCTAGTTAAACCCACCCAGATGAGAATCTGAATGTCAACTGTTGGGCTGGAGAGCTTGAAAAAATATGCCTTTGATCTGATCTGCAAGATTCCCTTGATATCCTTCTGCTCTCTCTTTCTGGCATGGCTTTGAAAGCAAGGAGAAGCAAGGCTATTTTGCCCAAGGTTACTTTCTAAGGGGAAGGAAAGAGTGCTCCCAACTGCCCATGCTGGTGATTCACCTTTAATAAGTAGCCGATTTGATCCAACAGATCTATTTACCTGGAAAGTATCATTCTCTTCACAGTCAGTTGTCTGCAGATCTAAACTTTCCTCAGATTCAAAATCCTCAGAATACTCACAAGGGGGAGCAATGCAGAGTCTAGATCCAGTTTCTGTCCTGATCTGCACAGCTTTCTGAAAGATTGAGAAAAATCAGTACACAGTACACAATATTACACTATTACAGCCTCGAGAAATGTTGCTTTTAGAACTGTAGTCATCACAAAACTCAGGAACCGTTATAATCAGACTTGATCCAGACTGGCTCCACAACTCTGTCCTTGTTTTTGTTTTGGGATCACCTTTACGTCTTCCAACAGATATTAGTTCTCAGTGTTTCTCTCTTAAGTCTTTGTCTATGATTGGACCTCTAACCTTAAGGGTCTTACAATTGCCCTGTTAACAAATTGAAGAATGCTGCACACCTGACACATCACTTCATTTATTTATACTTGTTGCATGCTGCTATAATCCAAAAAGATGCCAGGATGGGGGCTCTGGTGCTGCCTCCTCTTTTTCATACCTGAAGCCATTCCCGACGTTGGATTTTACTAGGTGCACTTTGGGTGCTCCTCTCTCGCTGCTCTCCTTGTTTTAACAGGTCTTTGGTACTCACAGCTGAAAGGAAATGGGAAACAGAATGAGAGAAAGGGTCAAAGTCCAGACACCCTGCATAACGGAGGGATTTAGCTTATTTATTAGCATGATTTCTATGCTGCCCCAATTAGAGAGACTGGTCAATAAACCATTTTCGGGATGCCAGGATTGCTACTAATCCTTTCAACTTCAGTATAGACCTTTGGGAGTGTATGGCGCAATATGGTGCACTACGTTATACAGTATATGTCTAGTAGCTCAGTGACAGCAATTATTCTGCTGCTGCTTCCTCCTCCTAAGCCTTCTTCCAGGCAGGGGAGCTGTCTGTGAAAGCGGTCACAGAGGAAAAAAGCCTGACAGAATATGTCAACTTTCACAATTCACACAGCTGGTTATCACTACCAGGAACCTCATGACTGAAAATAGAAACTCTTGAGGAAAAGGATTTACTGGAAGCGAAGGAAAAGTTCACCCAAACTGACCAGTTCGTGGCTTATTTCGGGCCTTCCATAAATAATTGAAGGCGTCTGCTCTCTGAGCTGAAGAAAACGTTTTCTCAGACTGGTTGCTATGAGCCAAATTCGTTATTTACTGTATAAAACTGCGTTTTATGTTCGAAAAATCCCAGAGGCGACGCTGATCTGAGTTTCTCCCCTTCGGTGGAGCCTCCGGGTGGAACTCACGGTTCGCTCTGGGGGTTCGCGCGCCGCCGTTCCCGAGAAGGGCCGGAGGGCTGACTTTGCGGCCGCGGCTCGCCTCCGAGTTGGCGCCGTTCACGTACAAAGTGAAGCCCTGCTCTAGCTGCTTCAGCCGGAGCTGCAGCGGGTCCTTCCTCTCCAGGGCCTTCAGGATCCTGGAACCGAAAAGACGGGCGGTTCCTGGCGACGGCCGGCGGGCGGACGCCCCAGCCCAGGCCCGGCCCTCCCGCAGGCAGGCAGGCAGGCGGCCCACCTGTTTCTCTGCTGCAGCAGCACCAAGTGCTCGTCGTGCTTCTCGTCGAAGTCGGTCACCATGGCCTCGGGTTCCCCGCGCCTGGAAGGCAAAGCCTGAGCAGCGCCTTCCCTCGGGGCCTGATCCTCGCGGCCCTCCGGCGACGCAGACGGCGGGCGGCCGGGTCTCCGCGAGAACCGCTGCCGCTCCCTCCCGTCCCCAACCGGGCCGCCGGGCCCAGCCAGGCGCGGCGAAGCTGCCTCAGCGCCAGGCCCGCCGCCGCCTGTTGGGACGTTGCCGTGGTTACCGCGGCGGCCCGGACGTCGCGCGCCGAGGCGTCACTTCCTGCGCGCCGCCGCCCATTGGGCACCCGGCAGCCATGGAAGCGCTGTGGGTTGCCCTGGACGAGGTGGCCCTGGAGGGGCTGGACGGCGTCACCCCCGGCGCGCTCTGGGACCGGCTGGCGGGCCGCGTGCCGCCCTTCCCGCTGCCCCTGGAGCCGGGCGCCCGGCAGCTGCTGTGGGCCACGCTGGCTGCGCAGGCCGAGCTCCGCTTCCATCTGCTGCCCCAGCCGCGCCCGCCGCTGCACCTCTTCGACCGGTGAGGGCTGGCCTGGGCGCCGGCGGGGGACGCGGGCGGACGCCGCAGTGCCCGGAGATGGCTGCTTGGGCCGCGCTCAGCCGCGGGAGGCGGCGGTTTTACCTTTCCAACGCCCGGGAAGGGAGGGGGGAGAATTGCGGATCGTGGCAGTTTCGCCTAAAAGGTTTTTGCTCGTTTCCAGATATGAGGAAATCGATCTTGAGACGGGAATTCTGGAGACCAAGCGGGATCCCGTTCCATTAAGCGACATTTACCCGGTACATATGATTTTGGACGAGGGCGTCCAGGGCTCCTGCCAGTATTTGAAAGAGAGGCTGGACATTACTGATATGATCAGGACGAAGGACATGCAGCCCTGTTGCACCTACGTGGAGGCTTATGAAAAGTAAGCTTTGATTGGTTCTGCCCTCTACTTTTTAATATCCGCGTGCACTTTATTTGCTTATCCTGTTTAGAAGTAAACCGAACCCTGATCAAGGAACGCCAAATAAGTAAAAATAAACAGCCCAACCAACAAATCGCCAAGACGATTTTCACCAACACTAAAAGGGAAAGAAAGCCACCACAAATGAGGACAAACTGCTCTCCCTGCTAGCACTAACACCTAGTTACCTAGTTTAGGTAATGAAACGTCTGTAAGGAAAGAACCAAGCTCAGAGGGCACCAAGGACCACATGTCTCTCTGGAGGCAGCTTATTCCAACGGGCAGGAATAAGCCAGACCCTGGGTGCCACCAAATTGTATTTTTTAATTTACGGAACCTGAAGTGTACCCACTCACCTAGATTGAATAGGCACCTGAAGGTAAGTGATTCTTCAGACAGCCATGGAGGGCTTTAAAGGTGTGATCACACCAGAACAAAAAATAACAATTGCCCATTAATGGGTGGGCTGTAGGAGGAATTGTCATTGCATTGTCTGCTTGTGGCTGACATGGCCTATCTACAGTTCAGGAGGCTGGCGACAATATTGCTTGGGCACAGAAAGTGCTGTCTTTCTTTTGGGGGGGATTCTCAAAATGACTCTTCTTTTTGCTTTGCAGTTGGGGAGAGAGGCTGGTTATTGTTGCCTCCCAGGTATTGCGCCACAGGGCACTAATCGGTTGGGAAGGGGATCCAGACTTAAAGCTTCCTGACTTCTCCTACTGCATTTTGGAGCGATTAGGACGAGCTCGTTGGCAAGGAGAGCTCCAAAAAGACCTCAGTGTGGCTTTTAAGTAAGTTGTAAGTGTTGTCTTATTCTGGACTAGCTGTTGTTATAATGCCAGAAAGGAAGGTTCTATGCACAGATATTCCCACAGTTGTGGAGAGCTGCTTATCTCAGGGATTAAAGCTTAATTTGGTTTGCCACTGAAATATTTGGTAAGCTAATTATGACTGCAACTTCTCTGTTAGCCTGGAGGATGCCTCCCTTTGGAGGGAAGCATAAGATGCTGCTATAACAATGGGAGAACATTATCCCCGGGAATTTCCTTACTCTGAGCCAAGCTTCAGTTTCATTGTAATCCAAAACCTTTGAGGCAAGGGACCGTAACCTTTCTTGGCTTAGCAATTATCACCTTACGATTTAGGCTATTTAAGAAATTCAGTTGATGCAGAAATGTAGGTTCTTATTTGCCTTCTTCCAGTTTTTGTTATAAAGGAGGAGGGTTGTGGGGTTGGGGATAGCTGTTGTGCCATCGTTATGTTCCAAACATGATGAAGGCTCCTCTTTTATAGGGTGGATGCTGGAAAGCTTCACTATCATCGAAAAGTCCTGATCCAAAATGGGCTGATCTCAATGCAGTCCCACGTGATTAGATTGCCCTCGGGGATCCAACAGCACTCCATTCTTCTGCTTCTGAGCCGCTTTCACATTGACAGGTATGCGCTTTAGCAAGTTCACACTTGAGCTTTCAGTTGTGCTCCTCTCGGCTGTTGAGCATGTTTGAAAGCCCCAAATGTCACTACTCCCACTCTGTCTCTAATCTTCTTATCAGGTTTTATCATATTTGAATTGCTTTTTGGATCTGAGTTTCCTTTTCTTATGCATTTTGGAGATAGGGGACTAACTGATTGCCTAAGGGAGATACTTCAAGAAAGAGAAGGCCTCTTTCATGACATAAATTTCCTTCCTGGGGTCCCGAAGACCCCTTGGGGTGGTTAGCAGAGGGCCACGAGTCTTGGCAGCAGTCAGTTTTTGCAAGTTGTGTGTTTCCTTATGAGGGTAGACAAGACAGTGGCAACATAGCATTTGTTCATTGTTGCATCTTGGGTTTTAGGAGGAGCAAATATGATATTCTTATGGAGAAGCTCTCTGGCATGCTGAGCAGCCGGCCAGGTCAGATGGAAACACTGGGCAACATAAAGGAGGAATTGGTAAGGTTGAGAGCTTTTGAAATCAAAGATGTTGCATGTGAGTGCAGGATATCTATTGGCAGCATCTGCCCCTACAGTGGGCAGAATCTTCCGACCTGGCATCTGTTCTTCAAAGCATCCGAAGCATTAGAGATGTCTACCTTTGAGGCCACACAAATCCTGGGGATTTTCTGCAGCTGTAACAAAAGCTGAGGTGGAGGTTCAGTTATAGGATCTCCAAGAGTGCCCTTAGTTTATTTCTCCCTGCCCGAGATTCCGCACGTCTTTCTGCTTTTCCCACTTTTTCCCACGTCTATCCTGTCGCCAAACCTTGGAAGTCACGGGTGGTGCGCCAAAGAATTCCCACCTCCATTTGTTAGGGTCTAAGCAGTTGTTGAATCCTTGCTGTTGCTAGGCCCTTGGTAGCCAACTCAAACTGAAAGCAAGATTCTCATCTTTAATACAAGTTAAGGAAAGAGTAAAAGATAAGGTTATAGGTATCCTAGCAGCTAGGTTCCTCTTATTTTACAACCCAGGGCATAAATTGGAGATATATCAAGAATGCAAAATAATATTAACTTTTCATTTACTTTGTCCCAAAATGCATGAATGTGGGAAAATTATAGTTTGAATGTGTCTTGGTTAACTGATACTGGGGAGGCGGGAAAACCTGGCTGATTGGGAAAAATACATATTTGCTGAAGAGTTCAATGCCCCTCTCCTCTGGCTGCCGTGCAGGGTGTCTGTGAAAAAACCTTTAAGCGCCTCTATCAGTACATGCTGAACGCCAACTTGGGCAAGATGGTCTCTGTTCCGCTGCGGGACATGTGTTCTGACGGGAGGCCTTTGAAGACAAAGAAGGGTAAGTGAGGGGAAAGTCATGGGGCTCCCTGGGAAAAAGGTGGAGCGGGGACCTGTGATTTTCCCGAGGACTTAAAGCAATTGCGGGGTTGGAAGAAATGCGTGGAGAGGAGCCTCTCCGTGCCCAGTTGCCTCTCTAGCATTGAAGAGGCTCCTCCTCGGGGCCTCTGGGAGATGCTGAGACGGGAACAAGCGGGTGGGGCTGAAGCAGGGCTGCCAGGATGCTGGGCAGAATCAAATGGGGCTTCAGTGCCGCGTCTTCAGTGCCCGGATCTATGCCGACTCTCTTCAGCCGTTCCATGACCCTTTGGGGTTTATTCATTCTCAGGAACTCAAGTCATGGTCCGTTGTTTAAAGCTGGTGAAGGAATATCAGAAGAAGGTGGCTGACTTCCACGATGATGACGAAGAAGAAATGATTGCCAAAACTGTGCAGCCAGTGGACGTTGTGTATGAAAAGGACATGCTGGCACAAGCGTATGAGCTGAGTGGGTATCGTCTGGGTTGCTTTTTCTGTCCCTTTCAGCTGATGCCACTTCGGTTGCAGGGCAGAGAGAGAAAAGGGGGACAACTCGGTGCTCATGAAGCCTTGCTTAATGTTTCAGTGCAATTTGAATTTGGACTTTCAAAGTGGAACAGATTCTTGCTTATTTGTTGGGTCTGTAAGCCAGCCAATTCTTGGCAGTCCACAATGCAACTTCACAGTAGCCTAACACAAATAGTATGTTGAAGTTTTCTGCTTATCTAATAAGGCTCACGAACGTGTGGGGATCAGACTCATGACATGAGTTTGGCACTTCCTACATCTGGCCTTCTTAGGTTTCTGTTCTACCTCCTGAATGAGCCATTCTTTCTAGCTGAAATGTTTAACCCCAGACCCCAAATGGGATAGAGATTTTGGAACACGACTGCCCAGATCTCACGACTCTCTGTGAGAGACCGTATGAGCAGGACTACCAGCCCACTCCCACTCTGGCTTTCTTCCGAGCTTCAAGGGCCAAACTTCCCTCTGTAGCACCAGTGAGGGTTTAAGGCCTGGCAGCCCACCTTCAGCAGAAGCAGGGCTGATGCTCCAAGAGGACATTCCTGGCCATGACCAAAGCCAAGTCTACCTTTGGTACCCCCCCTCCCCCCCCCTTGCAGGAAGAATTGGGCCAGTAGCTAAAGGTGGGCCTGGCATGGCTGAGCTCTGGAACGTTGCTTCCTTTTTCTCCAGATGAGCTGACATTACTTTAGGCCCAGTTCTTGCTAATGCTGGAGCTTGGTGCTCAGTGTTCTTCCAATTTCCTCATCCCCACTTCCTCTGCCTCACAGTTGAAAGCTGGGGGACCAAAGGTATTTCTCAGGCAGAACTTCGAGCTGCGATGAACGTGGGAAAGCTGGAAGCCCGGATGCTGTGTCGCTTGTTGGAGAGATATAAAGTGATCAAGGTAATACTCTAGGAGCCACTTTGTGGCCAGTCAGAACTGGGGGAAGGATTGTCATTGGCTTTGCCCTGTTTCCCAAAGGCATTTTGAGAGCTTTGAGGGCAAGGCAGAGGTTACAGCCGTGCTCTTTTCCGTTTAGGGATTCATGGAGGACGAGGGCAGGCAACGGACCACCAAATACATTGCACGGATGTATGCAGAACAGAGCGACCTGAGCCAGCAGTTTGAACGGGAGAAGGCTCGGAGCGAGAAGCTGGCTCAGGCCAGCATGGCTTTTGCACACGAGGACCCTTTGCCTGGAGAACGGCTCCCGCTGGCGGAGGAGGAGGAGGAGGAGGAGGAGGAAGAGGAGGAGGAAAGGCAGGCAGTCCTCCTGGAACTGGAGAAGGAAGAGAAAGACAGAGCAAGGCGGAAGAAGGGCAGTGCACAGGCCCTGCCCGGCCTGGATTTCAAAGGAGGACGTGGCCAGTCAGCAAGGAGGAGAGGTACTGAGTGAGCTTGGCCTGTTGCCCAGGCAGAGGGCGCCAGAAGCCTTTCACTCAGGCTCCCTTGGGCCGTCCCCGTCTTACGCAAGGAACGCCTGTTGGGCTGCTCTTCGTGCAACCAGCGCAAACCTCCCTCTGAGTTTGGACCACGGGGGGGGGGGGGAATTGGCAGGCTCTGAAACGGGATATTAACCGAGATGAGCTCAGGAGAGAAACCTCTCAGCACTTTCCGGAAATTCGGAGTTGCTCAGAGCATTTTCTGATATTATGGCCAATACAAGATGGTAAATGTACCTAAGACTCCCCCCCCCCCCACATTCCCCCTCCCCCCAACAACAACACTGTGAGGTGGGACGAGAGAGAATGAGTGGCCGAAAATCACCCGGACACCTTTCCAGCCAAAGGGGAGCTTAAAGCTCCTGGTTTTTTTGGCCAATGCCTTCTCCGCTACCCCAGATCCACTGACTATATTAAAGTGGAAAGCTGTTCACAGTGTTTAAGGGCTGTTTGCCCAATACTTGTTTTCTTTGGATTCAGTTCCTGGCTCAGCAAAGAGGAGGCTTGGAGGGGGCCCCTCCCCTTCTCTTTCAGCAGCAAAGCTCTCTGGGAACTGCCCGAGGAAGCCTTTCACTCACAGGGGGGCCGGTGGGGGGGGGGTGTCCTTCTTCCCAAAGCAGCTAAGAAGAAGAAGTCGTCTCTGCTCCCTCTGGAATACTTGGAAGGCCGGGATTCCGCTCTGGACTGGCTCCGGTCGGAAGCCAGCCGCTCCAGCTGTGCCCGTTTCAAAGCTGTCTCTGGGGATGCAGCTGTGGTTGAAGAAGTCCTGCCCGGAACCCTCAAAGTAAGAGTCCAAGAGTCCTCGCGGGCTGCGGATGGCAAAGCCGGGAATGCAGCTGCGGACGGGGCCAGGGTCTCCCTTCGGCCCAGGCTTAGACAGGCCCCCGAAGCGGCCTCCCCAGGCACAGGCAAGCTGAGCCCAGCGGACCGTGTCCCGCTCCAGGTTGGGGAGGGCTCTGGCCTGGGCTTCCTTGCTGCCTCTGGTGCTGTGGGGAGCTTCCTCGGGGGGCTCCTTTCCGGGGTCCTCTTGACGATGGGGCCTCACCGGGCTTCCTTACCGACCGTTTTCTGACTCTGTCCTAGAAGAGCTGTGATGAAAAGAGAAGAGAGAAGAGCTCCCAGGCCCCCCCAGGGGAGCGATCCCATGAGACCTACCGCCTGCTGAAACGCAGGAACCTCATCATCGAGGCAGTCCGAAACCTGCGCTTGATCGAGAGTTTGTTTGTGTAAGTTGGAGTGGCAGAGCCCGCCAGTCAGGGCCAGCTGGGCAGAAGAGCTTGGCAGAGGCGCCAGCCCTCTCAGGCCGTCCTCCCGAGCCATCTCCAGAACAGTTGCCCCTTCTGCCACTGCAGAGCAGGCCCTTCAGTTGCTTCCTCCTTCCAGGCTTCAGAAAATGATCATGGATCAGGAGAAGCAAGAAGGGGTTGCCACCAGGTGCTGCAAGAAATCCATTGTTCGCTTGGTCCAGAAGCTCTCCCAGGAGGGCCTCCTGCGCCTCTTCCGCACTACCGTGATCCAGGACGGCATCAGCCGCAAGGTAGCCCTCCCTTCCCCAAAGGCTGGAGGAGAAGCTTCCCGGGTGGGCGGAGCAAGAGAGCGAGGAAAACCCGGCCCTTCCCCTCTCAAGGGGTCACTTCTGCCCTTCCGGAGAAGTCTCGGAAGCGACCCTCCTGCCAAGCGGCTGAACTCAAGGAAAGGAGGCCGGGTGTCCTGGGCTCAGCAGGCATGGCAGTCCAGCCCCCGCCAGCTCCGGCAGAAGCTTCCTTCTCCAGGGCTCGGGATTTTTTCCTTTCCAGATAAGGAAGAGTTTGACTTTGGAATGAGGAAGCGGCCAACGTGCCTTTTACAGGGCAGCCTGTCCTCCCCAGGGAGCCTGGCCAGCCGCACAGCCACGCACCCTTTGCAGCTTTCAGCCCCTCTTGCTGGAGCTGCGGGGCAAGTTGGAGGATTTGCTTCAGCAGGGCCTCCCCCCACCCCCCACCCCCCCTGAAGGCTCTGTCCCAGCTGGAGAAGGGAAAGGCCAGGGGACTCTTTCATAAGGAGAGAGCCAGTTTGGTTAGTGGTTAAGTCACCGGGCTAGAAGGTGGGAGGCCGTGAGTTCTAGTCCACCGTAGCCATGTAAGCCAGCCAGGTGTCTTTGGGCCCTTAGCCCAATCCACTTCACAGGGTGGTGGTTACGGGGAAAATAGGAGGAGGGAGTTACCCTGATAGGTTTGCTTCCTTGAGTTTTATAAAAATAATAAAGGTGATACGTGAATGAATGTGTTCCCTCTGGATTCTTTTCTTGACAGGTGGAATTTGTGGTTGATCCATCTGTGACTCCAGGTGACCCATTGGTGAAAAGTGCCATCGAGCAAGTGCGTTTCCGAATCTCCACTTCAAGTTCTGTGAACAGGCAAGTGAACAGGCCACCCGAATGATGAATGAGTGTTGTGTTCTATTTTTACATATGTATTGTCTCATCTCTTGTCTTGTATTCCCCTCCCCACAAATTGTAAGCCGCCCTGAGTCCCCTCAGGGAAAAGGGCGGCCCATAAATAATAAACAAAAAAAAAAAAAATCAAATCAGAAGGCCTGGCGGACGAGGGTAACCGCTGCCCAGTGCTGGCTGGCAGGGGCGGGACCCTTCTGAGGCCCAGGAGGTTCGGAGAGTGTCATTGACTCCTCCTGGCGGTGCTCTTTCCCCCGCAGACGGGCCACCCTGCGTTTCGGTTGCAAATCTGGCTTTCCTTGCAGAGATTCTGAGTGTCCTCCCTTCAAGAGCCATTTGCCAGGCCAATTGACCCTTGAGAATAGACGGGAATTAGCTGGCAAGGGCTGCCCTGGCCTTGCCGTTCCCTGACCATGGAGGAATTTCTGTCCAGGCAACCGATTTTTGAAGCCAATGTTTTGCTCCTCTTTTCCCCCCTAATTTCCAGGGTGAAAGTTCAGCAGGCCCCGGTGTCTCCGGACCCAAAAGGGCAGGAGTCTGGAGCTGAGACCCCCCTGAAGGAGAGGAAAGGTTGTACTTTTTCTTGCCAAAGCGACATAGCTGGGGAGAAGATGTGCATTGCCAAATTCAACTACCATCCCGTGACAGGTAAGGGGGTGTTTTCTGCTCTGCCATGGTTTAGTGGAAGTGGATTGAGGGCTACAGTTTGAAACATCCCAGCAGGTGTTTGACTCTGGATTTCTTAAGGGGAAATAGCCGAGGTGGCGCAGTGGTTAGGGGTGCAGTACTGCAGGCCACTTCAGCTGACTGCTAGATCAGCAGTTCAGCGGTTCAAATCTCACCGGTTGACTCAGCCTTCCATCCTTCCGAGGTGGGTGAAATGAGGACCCGGATTGTTGTTGGGGGCGATATGCTGACTCTGTAAGCCGCTTAGAGGGGGCTGGAAGCCCTAGGAAGCGGTATATAAGTCTAACTGCTAACTGCTATTGCTTCTCAGTGCCAGGCCTTGGTCGCTCCCTGGGTTTCCTACCCAAAATGCCGCGCTTAAAGATGACTCACCTCTTCCTCTGGTACTTGATCTACGGGCATCCTGCCAGCTCGCAGAGGAGGAGACCTGGCTGTGACCTGTTAGGAGAAGACACGGGCGGTGCCTCCTCTGGCTCTCCCCTTGATGCGGCAGATGACAAGGGGTCTCTGCAAAGCCCAGAGGTTCCTGCCCAAGAAGGAGATCTGGAGCTTGAGGAGCAGAAGGGTAAAGACCCAGCTCAGAAGGAAGGCTTTGCCAAGTTTTCAGAACTCTCCGGAAACGCCTCCCAACCTATTCACAGTCTAGCTAAGGCAGCCCTCCCTGACAGAGCAGCCTCCTCCTCCTCCTGGCCTGCTCTGTTTCAGCAGCAGAAGGACACGGTGGCCCCCATAACTTGTCCTCTCCCATTCCCTCTGGAGCCAGTTAGGCAACCAGGCCTATCGGAACTGCTGTCATGGTCAGCACAGCTTCCGGTGTCCATCTGTCTGTCTGTCTGCAGCAGCAGCAGCCTATTTCAATAAAGGCAAGGTGAAAACGGGGACCTTCCGTTTCCGGAGGGGGTGGCTGAAGAGCAGACGTATCCTGAACATTCCCTGGGTGAACATCCACGGAGCCCTGCACTCCTTCCCTTTTCCCTTGCAGTGTATGTGGATGAGGCCTCCTGGAAGCGTCACGTCCCTCCTCTGCCAGTCCACCGGGAGTTTGGACACGGCTGGGCACTAGTTAGTGACCTCCTTCTCTGTCTGCCTTTGTCCATCTTTGTCCAGATAGTGCAAGTCAGCTATAAGGTGAGAGGCTTCAAGCGCAGAACTCTTCAGGGGTGAATGCACTTGGCCCGGGGCCTTTTCTGGGAGGGCAGAGCGGGGGACCAGTGGGCCTTCCGAGTCCTCGCCAGCTCCCGCGTCGGAGGCTGGAGTCGGTCTCCTCGCTGATGAATCCCCGTGCTTAGCTCTCGGCTGCAGGATGGAATGGATGGGGGCCTGGCTGCCAACCTTGCCTTCTGCTGTATGAAATTAATATAGGTAGAGAACCTGGAGGATTACCTGATGGACTCTCTGAGGAAACATACACTCATCAGGAACCTTCCCAGATCCGTTCGGCAGCAGCTCGTTTACAAGCGGTGGGTTCTGATTCATTGGGGCTGTTCCAGGAGAGGGGAGAGGGTGCCACTGTTCAAAGCGAGGCTCTCCTGGCACTGCCGGGTTCTAGTTCAGTGTAGAATTTTGGCAAGGGTAGCTCACCAATAGGACTTGCCCTAAAATGTCCTTATCTTTGATGGGGTTTTGGTGGTCGCAGAATGGAATGTTACGTTACCAGTACTTACCCTTTGACTAGCTTGATCGATTAGTTAACTGGTTGGTTGATTATGTGCCATCAAGTCAATGTTGTTGGCTGAATGACCACAGATGTTCTGTATGAAGATATCTCCTTCAGACTTCGAATTGCACCCCCATCGCCACCGTAGCTGCTAGTTGTCGTCGCGTTCTCTTTCCGTCCACCTTTCCTAGCACTAGAGCCCCCTCCAGAGTTCTGGGTCTTTACGTGACGCTGTGCAGAGCAGGTTAACTTGCGCCTGGCCGTTTGGGCCTCAAGGAAGACCTCTGTGGGTAGAGGGTTTCTGCGCTGCTGATCCCCAGAGCACTCTCCTACCATCAGCTTCGTTCATGTGGAAATTCATCAAGCAGAAGAGGCTGCCACATATTGGGTCATATATATTGCATGTTCAACCCTTTATTTGGATTTGAACTTAGACCCTGCACTTTGATAACTATACGGTGTGTTCAGCAGCTTTTAGAATTGCCTTTGATTTGAGTCAACAATAGAGACATTCGGCTGTTTTCTTACAATTGACAAGCAGTCCAATAATTTCCAACTGCAATTTATCCCTACAGGAGATACATCTTTTCAGTAATGGAAAGCCTACAGCGGTTGTGCTATATGGGATTGCTGCAGTTTGGCCCCACAGAGAAATTTCAAGAAAAAGATCAGGTAATGTGTGTTGTTATTTCTGTAGTTTTTCTGAGTGCTCTGCTGCATTACTTAAATGAATGCAAGAGAAACGGTGTTCTTTGGGGGGGAAAGGGTTTCCTACAAAAACAAGGGTGTCCTGTTCTAAGTTGAAGACTTGAGCGCTGATTGTGATAGACGCCAGTCGGAAAGAGGTTCTCTTCATCAGATGCACAAAATAGGAGATTCTAAAGAGGATTCTGACTACAACTGAAATGTGTTCTGAATAATTAAGCAGGAGCTGCTGTTGGCATCATCAGCAGTTTATGCTTCATGAGGGTAATTGATTTATGAAATGCCATCAAGTTGGCATTGCCTTTTAGGAAGCGTGTGGATAGGATTCTCCCCCAGCATGCATCTTCAGGGCCCCCAACGGTTCGCCTGTTGCTGCTGCGAAAGAGTCCATCCCTTTTGCTTCTGCTGCTGCTGCTGCTGGCCATTCTCTTCTTCCTTCCTTTCTTCCCCCTCACACAGCGTTACGAACCTCTCGGGAGGACAATGCGCACGGGGCAAAATAGGGCAGCTTGGGCTTAGTCACTCAAGGTGAACGAACCTTTGTCGTATATAGGAAACGATGCTCCAACCTCAAATGAAAGTGGGGCTTTCCAAGAAGCAGGTCGAAAGGGAAGAGCTGGAGTGACGAGGCGCCTTTGCTTATTTCACCAGGATTCCTGGTCTGCCCCTTTTCTGTTGCCTGAATCTAGAAATCTGCACCTTTGCATCCCTCCTGACTGGAAGGGGCTCCGGTCTGAGCATTTCCAATCTCACGCAGGTGTTTGTGTACTTGAAGAAAAAAGCGGTGATTGTGGACACCACCATCTGTGAACCCCATTACAACCTGGCTAAAAGCAGCCGCCCGTTTGACAAGCGCCGTTACACCCTGGGTGCCCTCCAGGATGTGGAGAACTTCTGGTTTGACCTGCAGTGCGTCTGCCTCAACACCCCCCTCGGTATGATGACGGCAGCCGGCCCCAGCCCCGCTTGCAAGGTGGATGGCTGGCCATCCTGCTCCTCTCCATCCCTGGCCTCTGGCTCTCCCTCTGTTCCCCCGCTGCCACTGGGTCGGTTTGCGTCTGGCTGCTGGCTCCACCTCTGCTGATGGCATCTCTTGGTGGCTTCAGGGATTATTCGCCAGCCCCGGGCGAAGAGGAGTGGCGCCCCAGCTGGGGAGGCCGAGGCGCTCTCAGACGTAGCCCTGGAGCAAGAATCAGCAGCCCACAAGCACAACCTGGAGCGCAAGTGTGCCATGCTGGTGTACACGACGTATGTCTCTCCTGCTGGGGAGGTTTGGCGGAAGGACTCGGCCTTCCTTTGCCTGGAGGTGGGGGGGGGGTGCGGAAGCAGGCTCTGCCCCCTCTCTCTCTGTCTCTCTCTCTGAGGAGCGAGGTGCTTCCCCCCCCCCCCCAGTCGAGTGACAGCTTACCCTTTCCGTTCTGCTGGGGGGGGTGGGTGTCCTGGTAGAAACGTGGCTTGGTTCCTGGGAGGGGGCAGGCAAAGGACCCCAGATTGGATGGAGGATGAGTGAGGGGCCCTGGGAATCGGGAGTTGCTCACCTGGCCGTTTCCCTCCCAGAGGATGCCGAGAGGTGGAGGACGAGGGCTCCGTCCCGGGGGATGGGCTCGGGGCAGGCGGTCTGGACTCCAGCTTTTACAGCCACTTGAAACGCAACTGGATCTGGACCAGCTACATCATTAATAAGACTAGGAAGGTGAGGCTTTTCCACACAGCTGTCATTTTTCCCTGCCCTGCTTTACTACGTGGCTAGGAGACTTTCGGGAATGGCAGCGACCCTTTTTTCTGATAAATGTTTGGAAATCTCTTTAATTGCCCCAATTCTGACTGGGGCAGGTAGAAGGCAGGTTATCCGGATCCTTTCCCTTGGTGAAGGAGGCCAGGCACCAAACAACACACACACCCCTCCCTTCAAGGGCTTTGCAGGCACCTGGGGGCAGAGCAGCCTCTTGGTCCTGCTAGACTTCCCAGCTGTGGGTGAGGGCTGGCAGTGGGGGGGATCCTGTCTCATTGGGGGAAGGGAGAAGCTAGAGGAGGAGGAGGAGGGGAAACCCTCCTCATTCAATGAGTAGCTTTTCCTCTTCAACAGCCTTTGCTCTCTTCTTCTCCTCCTCCTCCTCCTCCCACTGACTCCCTCTCCCCCCATCCTTCCCCACCAGGAAAATGCCGTTTCTGAAGCTGGGCACATGGTCAGGCTGCAGACCTTCCTGCCCAAGCGCTCCCTGCCATTTGGCCCTGCAGGTGAGGGGACAGGACGGGTGTTGTGAATGCAAGAGCTGCACGGATGCTAAGCACCCGGAGGGCGGTTTAGGAAGGGCTTCCTACGATGCCTCGGCTGCAGAGTAGAGCAGCAGAAGCTGATCTCGGGGTGGGTTTTACGCTACAAGGAGATCACGGGGCTTCCTGCTAAACATGAAAGGATTCAGTGACCAAATCCTCCGCCCATTTTGATTTGGGCTGCCTCTGTCGGATGCCAGGTCCGCCTGTTCCTGCGGCAATCGGGGGGTGGAGAGAGGTTGTTGTGAGTGTCTCTTCCACCTTCCAGTTCCTCATTGGAAGGACCTCCCGGCCAGCAGAAGGCAGCCAGGACGCTTCCCTCCTCCTCCACGCTTCCCTCCTGTCCTCCTTGTCCCCTCAGGTGCCCCCAGTGCTCTTTGGAAAGAGAGCCTGTTCACTTCGGAGCCTGCTCTGCAGAGGGAAGACCTGGCCGTTGAGAAGGAGGCCAACCTGGACAGGAGCCAGCGGGTGAGGGGGGGGAAGAGCCAGAAGAGGAAGCGGCTGAAGAAGGACCCGGTGAGGAAGGCAAAGAGGAGGAGGAGAAAGAGAGGTAAGGCGGCAGCAGCAGCAGCAGCCGGAGGCTCTTGCTGCAGAGAGCTGCTTTGAGGGCACGGAGGACCTTGGCACAGGGGAGCCGCTTGGCGTGTTCTTGTGGGGGGTCGGCCTTTCTCTTCAGTTTGCCCTTCCTTTGGATTTCATTATCCATGGCTGGAAATCCAGGACAGGTCTGGGCAGCGTGCAGCTGAAAGCAATGGGAGGCTCTGGCGAATTGAGCTTTCCCTCCGTCTCTGCTCAGACGAAACTCCGGAGGCAAAGGACCGGAAGCCACGCTACCACGATGAGGTGGACCGGAGGGCTCTGCAGAGGATGACCCGCCTGCGTGTGATGTGGACCGTGCAGGAGGACAGCCTGCTGATGCTCTGCCGCATTGCAAGCAACATTCTGAATGCCAAGGTACCGGCTGGCATCCGCCAGGGGAGGCCCAGCCACTGCCGGCCCCTGCTGCCGCGCTGGGAGGGAGTAGAGGCGGAACTCCGAGGTTGAGCTGCTCTCTTGCGTCCGGCAGGTGAAGGGGCCCTTCGTCCCCTGGCAGGTGGTCCGAGACATCATGCACAGCAGCTTCGAGGAATCCCTAGACAAGACTTCTCACTCCGTTGGGCGGAGGGCCCGCTACATCGTCAAAAACCCCCAGACCTACCTCAACTACAAGTGAGGCTTGACTCCAAGCAGCTCTGAAAAGCTGTGCCCTTGTGGAGGGGGTGGGGGGTGGGATTCTGAACTCCCCTGGGCTGCTTCTCGCTCCCTCGGGGCTCTGATCTCCAGCAAACCACTTGCCTGGTCTCCGAGTGACCCCTGGCTCCTGTCCCTGCCTGGCATCTGCAGAGATCTTCCCCGTCCGCTCAGAGTGGGACCTTGGCTGCCGTGGGGGAGGAGCCGGGATGGAGCCCAGCGCTGCGGCCTGTCCGTCCAGGGTGTGTGGAAGAGTGCGGCTCCTGGGGCCGCATATGGGGAGGGAGGGAGGGAGGGAGGGAGGGGGTGCTTTCCCCAGAAGGACAGAGCGGCCCAGGAGAAAGTGGCTCCTCAGGTTGGGCCCCTGCCTCCTTCCGCAGAGTTTGCCTTGCTGAAGTCTACCAAGACAAAGCCCTGATCGAGGACTTCATGAACAGGAAGAGCGACTATCAGGACGCCAAGGTGAGAAAGGGTGGTGGTGGGGGAGTTTGTTCTCCTGGATTCTTTCCTCGGTGGGTCTCAACACCAGGAACCAAGCAGGAGCCATGAGAAAGAAGGTGGGGGGGGGAGGAGGGAGGCAACCCCCACCCCCGGCCTGCTACCCCCCTTCCTTCCGGCCGCCCCCGGACTTCTTCAGGTCCAGACCCGGCATGTTCCCATCTGCAGCCAAGACGCCGAGCTCTCAAAAGGCGCATTCCCACAGACTCTGCCCCCGTTTTCAGCTCTGCTGAACCTGCTCCTGGGGGTGTCGGTGCTCTTGAGACAGAGGGGGGGGGGAAAGGGGGGGGGCAACAAACACTGGTTGCCTGACCTGTTTAAAATCTTCTGGGACCTTCGTTGTCTCCAACCTGGGATTCCTAGGCAGCCCAGCGCAGCAGCCGGTTCTCTCTCCTCTGTTGTGAAAGTGAGGAGGGGAAGGGGCTTCCAAGGGTCCCTTCCCAGAGCTGCATGTTCCTGAGACGGGATTTCTGGTCTTCTTGTGAAAGGTTTGTGCTGAAGAGTTCAAGGACTTTGTTGAGAGGCTGAAGGAGAAGTTCAGCTCCACGCTGGGGATTCCCAGGGCTGCCATTCCGGACACCTTGCAGGACCTTTTCATCAGGTGGGTGGCAACCTTTGCCAAGGCTGCCCGTTTTTAGGGCTCTCCGTGGCCGGGGGGGGGGGGGAGCAGCTTTCCTTTTCATCCCCTTGTTGCTTTCTCTTTCCCAGGCCGCCTCTTGGTTCCAGGGGAGCTTCACTAGGCGGCCCAGGGGAGAACGTGCTGTGCCGTTGGGCAGCCGGGGGTGGGGGCGTCTGTCCCAGGGAGCTGGGGTCTTTTTCAGTCTGGCTGCAGAGGCATAGCTTCGTCTAGACCCCCGGCAGCCCCTCCGCCGCTGGCTCAGGATCAGGGCCCGGCATTTCTCAGGCCAGGCCCCCTTTGGCCTCCAGCCTGATGAGAGCTGGCTTCCTGCTGGCCTTTCCGCAGGTTCCGGGTTCTGGCTATTGGGAATGAAAGTAGCTGTGGCAGAAAAGAAGATGAACTGTGCAGGTGAGGCAGCTGGTTCCCCCTCTGCTTGCAGAGCCCCTTCCTTCCTCAACACCCGGCCCCCATGGGAGGGGCTTCCTGCCTGTCTCCCTGGTTGAGAGGCGCAGCCACAGGAAAGGTCGTGGAAACCCAGACAGACAGAGCGGATCGGCTGGTGGGCAGGCAAGCCAAGATGGCGGCAGGGCTAAGGCTCTCCCCTTCAGAGAGCCCTGCGGGGCCCCTGCTGAGCCTGCCGGCTTCTGCCTTCGGGGCCACGGGGATGCTGAACTGAGAGCCCAGAGGCTGAAGCTGTGGCTTCCCTCCTCTTCCTCTTAGCGTGGGTGACATCCACTTCCTGGTGCTGCAGAACCTGATTCAAAGCACGCTGGCTCTCTCCAACAACCAGATGAAATCCTTCCAGTCCTTCCAGGTGAGAGGAGCAGCAGGCCGGACGTTACGGGGCTGGGAAGGGCCCTCCTGCCAAGGGTACCAAGAAGTGGGGAGGGAGAGAGAAACCGGATTTGCTCTGCAGCAGAGAAAGGTTTTGGCCGCTCTGCCAAGGTCGCTATTCCGACCCATCCCGGAAGCGCACCTACCGGTCAGCACTCCTTCAGCCTCCCTCTGTGACACTGGACCTACTAGGGGTGGCCCTGACTCTGCAGAGGGACCGGGGCCTCGGGCGAAGGTCTTGACCAGGCTCCCCCTCCTGCCCACGGCTAGACATACGAGGTGGTTGTGGGGAAGGTCGCCTGGGGAAGGGGGGGGTTCCACCCATCGGGGGAGCCGGGGGCCATGCAGTAGGGCACTGAAAGGGGCCTTTCTATCGGCAGACCTTCCGCCTCTACCGGGACTATCAGGACGAGATCCTGGTGAAAGCTTTCTTGGACTGTCAGAAGAGGAGCTTGGTGAATCGCCGCCGGGGTAATCACAGCCTGGGCCCCAAGAAAAGCCGGGCACTGCCCTTCGTGCCCATGTCTTACCAACTCTCTCAGAGCTACTACAGGTGGGTGCCTTGCCTCTCCTTCCATCCTGAACATGAAGGATGTGTAGCCAGCCGAGTGGGAAGCGGTTCTCCCCGGGGGGCTCCGGCCAAAAGCTCCTCTTGCCCAGCCACTGGGGAGCCCCTGGTCTGCCTTGCAAGTCCTGCCTGGCCAGTCCCTTCTTTCCCGTTTCCCCCAGAGTGTTCACCTGGCGCTTTCCCAGCACCCTCTGCAGTGAATCCTACCAGTTTCTCTTAAAGCTCAAAGAAGCCGGGAAAGAGGATGCCGTTTCCAGCTTTTCCTTTAAGGAGCAAGACAGCCTCCCTGGGGCCGAGATGGTGACGTTTCCTTTAGATGGGCCGGGAGGCTACTGCTCTGCTCTGCTGGCCCTCTTCTCTCTCGGCCTGGTTTCTGTAGACGTTGCAATCCCAGAGCAGATTGTCGTGGTTGACAGCACCATGGTGGAGAATGAAGTCATCAAGAGGTAGGAAGCCACGGTGCCTTCAGTCAGATTTGGTTCCAATCAGTAATGTTTTACTGAACTGAATTTCCTAGACCTTCGATTGGGCCTTTCTCTCGGAAGGTCGGCTGGCTGCAATCTTCCGTTTGCTGAGCCAAACATAAGACAAGCCTTCTTACTCCAGCCCTGCTGAGATTTCACTCCTCCCTGCCTCTTGTAGCCTAGGGAAAGACGGGCTGGAGGAGGAGGAAGACGAGGAGGAGGAGGAAGAGGAGGATGTGGAGGAGAATCAAGCCAACAAGCGCCAGATTGAGGTGAAGGCCCGGCAGGCTTCACGTACCAACTACCTGCTCATGAGAGGCTATTGTGCCCCAGGGATCATCAACACCCGGAATTTGAGTCCCACAGACAACATTGTGGTCGATTCCTGTCAGGTGAAAGTCAGGCTGAGAGCAACACCTGCCCAAAACGGCCTCTTGGCTGAAGGTCAGTCTCCTGGGGAGAGGCGTTCTTGGATAGTTTCCCCCTGTCCCATTTCAGAAGCAGCCATCATTGTGGTGGCCCCTGCGTTCCCTTGCCCAGGCCTGGGGAGCAGGCGTCTGGCTCTGTGCTTCCTGTCGTCTGAAGAACTTCTGTTTTCTGCCCGCAGACCCACCCGACCTGGAGAACATGCCGGTTGGAGCCTCTTGCCTCCCCAGCTCCTTCACCAAATGTCTCAGGGTCCCAGAAGAGGGTGACCCGAAACTTCAGTTGCTGGATCATTACAATCACAGCCCTGGAGACGCTGCTGCGGCCCTTGAAATCTTCTCTGCTATAGAGGCCACTTCACACTTTGGGGTGGACCAGGTGAATCTTGCCAGGCAGTTCCAGCATTACGAAGAAGCCGTTCCTGGGCGCTCCGGCTTCCTGCAGAAATATCTTCAGGTTGGTATGTGCGAGTGGGAGGTCCTATGCAGCCTCCTAACCGAAGTCCTGGAGCACTGGGGTGCTCTATGAATCCCCTCCTCGCCCCTTCTGGTTCTTAGCTGTGCCGGCTGGGGTAGGATGGATGTGGTCCCATTGTTAGATGGCTGTTCTGGATACGTGGATACGTTGATTTCTTTTACATTTTATCATTACATTTTATTAGTCAGGCAGCCTCTAAATCTAATGAAATAAGCGAATGCTTCAGCTGAGCGTTTCCTCATCCTTTGTGGGTCACAATGCCCCCCCTCCCTCTCCCCCCATTTAGGATCTCCTGGATTTGGAGCAGGTGTTGGAAGTAGGTGGGAAAAGTACTCGGCTGGTGGCAAAGAGATTTGCAAGCCCATGGCTGTTGCATTCTGGGGGCCTCAAGGACATCAGCCAGAGTCTGCCAGGCCAAGAGCCGCGCCCAAAGAGGGACCGTGCTGAGCGGGAAGGAGAGGCCGCCGCCTGTGCCGCAGCGGCACAAGAAGACGAACCAGGCAGGAAGAGGCCGAGAGGAGAGGAGGGGGGGCTTCCAGAAACAAGGGCTTTCTCCTCAGACTCCTCCTCCTCCTCGGAGGGAGCCAGGACTGCCATGCAGAAGTGCAGGATGGGCATCCCCTCCTGTAGGCAAACAGCCGGGGCCCTCCCTGGCAGAGAAGCCTTGGATGGGGGAATGTCCAGCCAAGAGCCCCAGGAGGATTCCTCCTCATGCCAAGAGAATAAGGAAGCTCTCAGCGGTAAGCTTGAAGCCCCCCCCTCAACTGTACGGAGACCCTCCAGAAAGGAAACAAGAGTTGCTGGGAGGGGCTTACATGTTCCACCCGGTGGGGAGGGGGGAGGCAGGCCCTCTCTCCCAGAGACAAGAAAACCTCTGTCAGCACATCTCATTGGTGGACCCCATCTCGATGCTGTTCCCTTCAACACTAAATGGAACATAGGACCCTCCCTAGTCAGCTCAAACTTGTTCAGTAGCAACTCTGATGGTCACACTAATTATTCGGTAGAAATAAGACGGGCGTTTGTGTGTCTTACCATCTTTCTTGCTCTTCCCTAGGATGTGCGACAGGACAGCCTCTTCAGGCTGAGACAAGACGGTAAGCATGCAGATAAATTACACTTTGTAGCTATTGTGTTTGTTGTGCAATTGGGAAACAGCAAGGATAGCCTGAAAGTAAGAAGTGCTTTTATTCCAGTCGCACGTTAAGGTCTGGAATTCCCAAGGCTGAGCCGTGGTCTTTGGAACTCCAGCAGGAGCTTCTATTTCTCGCTTAGTTTCATGCAGACCAAGCCCTGTATGAAGAAATAGCTTCCTCTGGGTTAATTTCCAGGATTTTATGACAGGCGTTCTGTGCAGATTATGGTAAAGAGGGCAAAGCAGAGGTGGTTCGTGGCTTCCCACATGCCACAGAACCTCTAATTAGATGCAGAGATGGGGGTGGACTTAGAGGTGGTAGGACCGACGGGACATAAAACCGAACGGCAATGTCGCACCGCAATTACTGGAAGCATCTTCGCAAACATTTCCCGATACCAGGAGAGGGGGGGCTATCTGCACCCGCAGTGAATGGCTCGTTTTCCTAAGCAGGGAGGGCATCTGCTTTGTGGGGAGACCTTGGCGCATTGTGGACGGCAGTCTGAACAAACCGGTCTGCAAAGGGATCATGGAGGGGGTGCTCGGCCACATTATGACAAAACCTGGCATCACAGAAGCAGCCCTGCAGCACCACTACCTGGGTGTCCTGCAGCCCGTGGCTCTCCTGGAGATCCTACAGGTGGGTGCGCTTGGGGAGGGACGCACGACTGTCCAGAAGGGCGAAGAGATTTGGGGTCTGGCATGGGCACCGCCCAAAACCAGCTTCCCGGTCTGGGGCAACCCTTTTTCTGAGCCCCAGAATGCCAGAAAAGACTGGATCTTCCCCAGAAGCTGATGGCCTCCTCCTCCTCCTCCTCCTCCGTCTCTCATATCCCAGTAGAGGTGGAGCTATGGGACAGTTCCTAACCGGAGCGCGCCCCCCCCTCCCTCCCTGACTCGGATTCCCCTTGCTCCCTGCAGGCTCTGGAGTCTCTGGGCTGCATCCGGAAATTCCACTTCCAAAGGCCCGGCGCCGCCTCGCTCTTCTCCCAGCCTGCCCGAGAGGAAGTGGTCCCCGGCGGCAAGCTGAGCGACGCCCCGGCCGCCTTCTACGAGCCGACCCTGGACTGCACCCTGAAAATGGGCCGGGTCTTCCCCTACGAAGTAAACTGGAACAAGTGGGGCGCCGCTGCGAGCCAATAAAGTCGCTTTATTGAAGCCCCTCCGTCTCCCTCCTTCCTCCGGCCGCTCAGTCGCGCCAGCGGTGGCCGCAGGGGGCGCTGCAGCACTTGTAGAAGGTGGTCATGGGCTCGTCGGCCGAGCGAGTCTGCAGCTGCATGAAGTAGGCGCGCGGGTGGCCGCACTTGGGGCAGGGCTCTGCGGGGGGGGGGGGGGGAGAGAAGGGGAGGAGTCAGTTGAGGGGAGGGGCGTCCGACCCACCTGCCCCGCCCGCGCGTCCGCCCCGCCCGCGCACCTGCGGTGGAGTCCACGTTCTCCCAGGCGGCGGCCCCGCCCAGCACGTCGTCCACTTCCTTCAGCTTCGGGTAGCGCCGGCTGGTCACCTGGCAACGGGGGAGGGGGTGAGCGGGGGCAAGGGAGCGGCGGCGCGCGGGGGAGGGAGCCCCCCGGCCCGCCCGGAGACCCACCTTGCGCGTGACGTTGCGCACGTAGGGGCAGGTGGTGCAAGCGAAGCGGTGGCAGCGGGCGCCCTCCTCGGCCACCAGCACGTTCCCGCAGGCCGGGCAGAAAAGCAGCATCGCGGCGCGCCTCCAACGTCCCCCTGCGAGGTAGACGCCACTTCCGGTTCCGGCCGCGGCGATGATGGAGGAGGAGGAGGAGGCGCACGCGGAGGCGGTGGACCGCTGGCAGGCCGGCCTGGCGCGACTCGTCAGGGACCCGCTCCTCTGCGACCTCCCGGAGCAGGTTAGTGGCCGCGGGGACTGGCGGGCGGGCGTGGGACGCCGCGGGCGGCGTCTCAGGCGGCGTGTACGTGTTGTGCCCTGCAGGTGACCCCCGAAGAGATCTGCTCGCAGGTGGCGCTCGAGTACGGCCAGGCGATGACGGTGCGCGTGCGCAGAGTGGACGCCCCCGAGGCACCCATGCGTAAGTGGCGGGCAGCGAGGGGAGGGGCGCCCCCTTGCGGCCGCCGTCTTAACCGCTCCTCTCCCCGCAGCCGTGGTGGTGGTGCAGAGCGCGAGCGTCCTGGAGCTGAAGAAGGCGCTGCGGAGGTTCGTGCAGCTGCGGCAGGAGCGCCAGAGCGGCGCCAGGCACATCAGCTGGTGAGGGTGGGGCCTGGGCTGCAGCCGGGCTGCGGGTGGGGGCTGGGGAGGCCCCGCTCATCGCCGCCTTGCTGCCCCCCCCCCCCGCAGGAGGCACGTCTGGAGGACCTACAGCCTGACCTTCGGTGGAGAAAAGCTGGCCGACGACCGCAAGAAGCTGCGGGAGTGAGTGGCGGGCTGAGGCTGGGCGGGAGGCTGTCCGGGGAAGGTGCAGGTGGGCTTGCCGCCACCATCGGCACTCTTCTGGCCCCCGGGTGACCCCTTCGCCTGCCTCCGCCCTCTCTAGGTACGGGATTCGCAACCGGGATGAGGTCAGTTTTGTGAAAAAGCTCCGGCAATGAAGTCCCAGGCAAGTCCGGCTTCTCGTCCCTTCCTTTGGCCGCTGCCGGCCTAGCCTGGCCATGTGGCTCTGGATCCCGACTCCTGCTGGGGCTTCCGGGCAGGATTCCTCGTTGCCCCAAAGCCTCGGCAGCTGGCCTGGAGAAGCTGTTGCCCACCTCCATCTTTCCAAAGTGGCCTGATTTTGAGGGGGTCTTTGGGGTCCATTGGGAAGCTTTTCTCATTGAGAGGCAACCCTCCTGCTGCCCTTTGGGAACCTCTTTAAAAGGCTCCGGAGAGGAGGAGCCGCTTCAGATCGGCTTTGCTTCAGAGAACCACCCCCCCCCCCCCCCGGGCATTGGTGCACAATTCTGCTCATCTGGAACAGTGGCCCATTATTTTTTTTTAAACAATGACAAGAATCTACATTTGAAAAAGTGCTGGATCTTTTTCTGAATACGAAAATATCAAATGAACCTGAAGCAAGTAATAGCCAGCCAGTAACATTAAAATTTCTTAAATTATAATAAAGTACACTGAAAGTTTTTTCTATTAATTTACCATCCATCCAATTCACTCTCTCGCGCACACACACACCCACACACACTTCCTCTGCACTCAGGTGCAAAGCGTGTAGCATCAGAATGTGAGCCTACAACTGATACCAGCGGTTATCATTTTTCTTTGTACTTGATTGATTTCAGGACATCGTGTGATTGTCAACTCTTATATTGACCATGGAGATTTTCTTCGCGATGATCTAACATCTACACTGGTTACAGCTGCTCCCTCTGCATACAGCTACACATTCCAACAAAATATAAGCCATTCTATTTTTTACAGGAGAGACGCTGTGCTTGATACTTGCCTATAAAGTTGCCAATAATGAGACAGGACTAAATGGTTAAAAACGTATTTTTACAGGGCACTAAAGTCAGCTGTTGAATCCAAGACAGGCAGTCTTTCATTTTAAATGTTAGAATTCATCCAAGTTCAGTGTTTGTACGTTAGAAATGGAATCGACACTGAATGAAGAACAGCTCCTTCCTTTGAGAGGCACTTGATCAGCAATCTCAATTTTGGCACAGATACACACTCCAAAACTTAGTGGAAATGTAGCTAAAACGCTACCCTCACTTTTAATCACCACCAGGGTAACAATGAACAAACCTCATGAAAAGGGTCGCTTTGAAACTAGCATAATAAAAACATGGCAGCAGAAAAGGTTCAGTAAAATTGAACAAGGCACCAACTTTCTGTGTGCTGAAAAAGTTCCAGTCGCCAAGATAAGGCAGCACGGGAGAAGCAGGGATCTTAAGACAGCTGGCATTCTGGCAAGTAGCACCAGGCTGGCAAGTAGCACCAGGCCAGCTTTGCCCAAGGCCGCCGGTGACTGCGCCCCCCCTCCCTCCCTCCCCCCCCCCCTGCTCAGTGGAGCTGCGCATCCAGCTCATACTTTTCGCAGAACTTGTCGGTGAAGGGAAGGCAGGTGAGGAGCTCGCACCACTGGCAGCGGATGGGATAGAAGTAAAACAGCACCACCAGTCCAGAGAGGAGCCCCACAAAGACCGACTGGAAAACGATGATCTGACACCGCTTCCGGTACAGGTCGAATTTGCCAAAGCTGATGTACGGGAGGAAGGCGAAGGACAGGAAGAGGCCACTGATAAAGCCACAGATGTGAGCAAAGTTGTCTATCCAGGGGAGGAGGCCGAAGGCAAACAGGAACAGCACAATCGCCAGCAGTTTGAAGAAGGCCCTCCAGGGCCTAGCCAGGATCTGCCAACTCTGGAAGAGCTCCACAAAGAGGCAGGCCAAGATGCCAAACTGGAGCCTGCTGGGCCAACCTGCATAGGGGGTAGCCGTTAGACACCTGCCCTGCAGGGAAAGCTGGTCGGGCAGGGTAGGCCCCACTCAAACCGGGTCAAGGCTTCTCCTGCCAGCCGCTCCCGTGAACCGCCCGGGGGGAGGGGCTGCCAATGGGGAGGGGGAGCACCTCAACTCGTCAGTGAACATTTGCAAGGCGTGCCAAGATAAGACCCAAAGGGAGGCAGGAAACGCCCAGGAGTCTCAACGGGGTTCTGCCCCCCCAACCCCGTCTGCTTTGATCCAGCCTTGCCCGGAGGGTAGCAACAGCCCTTCGACTTCTGCTTTTGCAGCCCTTTCTGAGCGGTTTACAGAGTCGGCCTCCTGCCCCCAACAATCTGAATGTTGCCCAAGTGAGCTGTCCCAAGACCTGGTCCTCAGCTAGGAGACGCTTTGCTTGGGAAGGAGCTGCTAGCGAGACCCACCTCGGCCCGGTAGGGGAGGAAGATCGCGCTGGCTAGGTTGCCCGTGATGCCGCTGAAC
This sequence comes from Thamnophis sirtalis, assembly GCF_051295495.1. NCBI lineage: Eukaryota > Metazoa > Chordata > Lepidosauria > Squamata > Natricidae > Thamnophis > Thamnophis sirtalis. The sequence goes on along the minus strand of NW_028261394.1, from coordinate 163,795 downwards.
AGGTAGATCAGGGAAATGCGGTGCCAGCCAGCCAGCTTCTCCAAGTCACGCAGGATGGTCATCTGGAAGCAGACGGATACGAGGCAGTGCAGGATCCTAACCGGCAGGGGAAAAGAGCGGTGACCACGTGGGACGGGGACTTCGGTTCCCAGGGAACGGAGCTTGTGGCCCTGGGCCGGCCTTACCCGGCATGAAGGAACAGCGACAGCCACAGGCGGTAGACCTGATCTGGCACCTCGGGGTTGAGGAAGGGGAGGAGGCCGCAGACGTCGTCCATGCAGTGCACCTGGCAAGGCAGAGGAGCAGCCAGGTCAGAGGTGGCCGCCTGCCTGCTGGAGCCGGCCGGGAGGAGGGTGGGGGGGGTACCTGGGAGCAGAGCGTGGCCTCTTCGTGGAAGTAACCGTGCATGAAGGTGCAGTATTCCCGTGAGGTGATCTCACACCTGGGAGGAGGGAACCAGATGCCTGGAAGTTAAGCCCAGCCAAAGTGGGGAGGATGCCAGCAGAGGCACAGGCTAATGAGAAGGAGCCAAAGCCTGGGGCAACTGAGCCCCCCGTCCCAGAAGGGCTGGTCCAGGGCATCTTCCCAGCGGAACGGAATGGCCCCCCCACCCTACCTTCCCTTGGTGCCGATACAGCAGGGCCGCCCGGTGATCACACAGTCCATGTGCAGGTGGTTGGTGTGGTTCCCAGCACTGTTGTTGGTGCAGATCTGGAAGGAGATGGGGAGGCCTCGCTCCTGGTCCCTCAAAAGAAGCCCCCCCCCCAAAAGCCTTCTCCACCCCCTCACTCCAGGTGCAGGCAGAGTCAGTCCCTGCTCCCTCGTCCTCCGGAAACCTACAGGCCACTTGGTGATATCATCGGGCCACTCGTGAGGGTCCATGGATGCCGGCTGCTCACACACCCTGTGGAGGGAGAAGTCCTGGGCAACTTTCATGTGTTGGACGCAACAGCAGGCCCTGCGCCCTGCCAAGAGCTGCAGCCCCACACACGTGGCCCCCCCAACCTACCTGGGGTCTTGGTGGCACACGGAGCCAAACTTCCTCTTGCCCCCAGCCAGCAAGGGGGTGCTGGGGTGACTTGGCCACTTCACCCACACGGCCAAAGTGGACTGCAAATCAGAGGGGCAAAGGTGGGTGGGAGCAGGGTCCCCAAGGGGCGCCCCCACAAAGGCAGGGGACGGGCGGGTGGGAGGGAGGAGGCCGGGAGCTTACGGAGCACTCCTCTTCGGCCGTCTGCACACAGCCCGATTTGTCGTTGCGCACACAGCAGGCCGAGTGTTTCTCCTTCTCCCGGGCGGCGCTGATGAAGCTCTGCACCTGCTGGTCCTGGCGCATGCAGGGGGCGAACTTTGCTCCCAGGTGGATGAGAGCTTCCTGAAAGGCGGCAGAGTCCCAGCTGAGGCCCACGGGGAGACCGACTCCCAGGGGAGGCTTTGGCCAGGGCGAGGCTGAGCCACGGGGGGGACGAGGCGGGCGGAGGCCAGCACTCACCGAGCTGGGCCCGATCCAGAAATTCTCTTGCTGGACGTATTTCACGTTCTCGTATATCCCCCGGTTCTTCAGGACCTACCAGTGAAAAGACCCACTGAGCAGAGGGGAGATGGGAAGAGTGCCCACCTCCAGCCCCTCCAGGAGCAGAAGAGGGGGGGGTCAGGTCCACTAGGAGAGAAGGGAGACCTCGGATGCTGCCGCTCACCGAGTCCACTGTCTCGTGCTGCGAAAACCCCACCGGAGCAATCCCGTAGATGGACACCGCCAGGATGGTAATGAGTGAATGCACGAAGGTGACCCAGTAGGTGAAGAACGGCCTGTGCAGAGCAGAGGGTGACGGGGGCCGTCAGGCCACAATCGGCTGCTCCCCCCCTCCCCCCCCAGGCACCCGGGCCTCCACCCACCGGTGGTCATCCATGTCCTCAATCTGCCGCTTCACAAAGCTATCGATGCGCTTGCGGTACGTCCGGTTGGTCAGCCGGCCCACCATGCCTAATCCGTAGGGGCGCTTCTCTTTGGAAAAGAATTTGTGGACAGGGACGGTGATGCGCTGGCCACGCCGCTGGAGGCCCAGGCTGACCACCTCTTGCCGCAAACGGACCTTCGGTTGCACGGAAGCCCCCTCTTTCTGTTTCCGCCAGCCACGCTCCAGGGGGCTGGAAGACAGGGGGGGGGCAAAGAGAGGAATTAAGCCCTGGAATCTTGGACCACATCCCCAGGCGGTGCGCTTAATTGTGGCATGCCCGCCCGCTTTCCCTGGCGTCTGAGTGCATGGTTTCCGGGTCATGCCAGACCCTGAATCGCGGATGGAATGGATGGATCCAGGTCAGCCCCGGAAGGGTTGGGACCCTGGAACACCCGCCTTGCCTTCTTTTAGGACCCCCCCCCCCCCCCCGCTTTCCCAACTGTACGTCCCCCGTCCAAAGGGCTGCAGCTTCTGGCAGACATCAGAGGAATCTGGGCGCAGGGCAACTGCAGTCCTTCCCCCCGAGGACTCCTGCTTGGGTCTGTCTGCCTCTGTGCGTCCCCTGCAACACTCACAAGAGCAGGTGGCTTCTCTCTAGCTCGCTCCGGTCCAGAGCCCCCCCTGTGAGGGCCGGCTGAGCCTGCAGAGTCTTTGCCTCGGGGACCCTCAGGGCTGCTTCCGAGGGAGACTCAAAAACCTCGTCGGGATACGTGGAGGGCTCTTCCGGCAGGACCCCTTCCTAAGCAAAGGAGGGGAGGCCCAGCTGTCAACAGCTGCCGGGGCCCCCAGCAGTTCCTTCCCCTCCCCCTCCTCTGCGGTCCAACTCCTACCCTGGCGAAGAAGGAGGTGTCCAGCTCATCCGGGAACTCCGTGGTGGTGAAATCCTCCTCCAGGAAGCTGGCCGGAGTGAAGCTGCGCTGCCGTGTCCTGCGCAGGGTACCCTCTCTCGTGGAACGGCCCTGGCACAGAGACGGGTTCAAGAGACGGGGAGCACCTGCCGTCCCTAAGCAGCCACCATCCATCCAGGACACGCTGGCCACTCTCCAGCTGCACGGCGGAAGGGGCTAGGGGGTGGGCCTTCAAGCCCTGCAGGGCCTAAGGATCCCGGCAGGCCTTTTCCTCCTGCTCCGCTGGACCAAGGACAGAGGCCCCACCTGGCCACCAGGCTTCCAAAAAGTAATTAGAAGTCAGATACTTCTGCCAGCTGTGGGTTGATTCCGGTCTGTTCCTCTTGCTTATTCTCAGACGGAGGGCTGTTGCCAGCCCCGGCGCAAGAGACCGGCCACAGCCGCGGACCAGACCATGCGTGCAGAATGTGGGGAAGGCTGCAAGCGCGGGCCTCCGTGGGTGTGTGGAGGCAGGAGCCCCGAGGTGTGCTAGTGAGACGGCACATGCCCCCCCCCCCTGGGTGAGATCTCCCTCCCTCCCTCCCTCCCTCCCTCCCAGCCCCTCACCTTCACTAGCGCTGCAGCTGCTCGGAAGCTCATCTTGGCCACTGACTCCCTTTTCCGCCGCCGAGGCCAGCGGCCAAAGCCAGAGCGAGAGCTGGTGAAAGAGCACAGCGAGGCTGCTCCGGGCGTGGCTGGGGTGGCGGGCACACTGCAGCCATCACAATCCTCCGCCACTCGGAAGGCCCGTCCACGCGCCAGGGGGTCGATTATCTGGCAGCAGAGAGAAGGAAAGAGCCCTGAGGGCAGCAGCAGCCACGGGAAGCCCCTCCACCAGCTGGGCTTCAGCCGGGTCCCACGGGGAGGATGGGGGGGGGGGAGGCCAGGGGAAGGTGCTTCCCGTTCAGCACCTGCCGTTCCCTTTAACCCTCTTGCCACCCTTGTAGGGAGGGGCCCTTCCTCTTCCAAGAAAGTCAGCCTGGGGGGGGGAGGGGAGGGGGGTCATGGGACCCGAGGCTACCTACTCTCTGCATGCCAGGTGGGCAAGGGGGCAGATAGAGCGGTGGGGGGGTCTCCGCGCTGGCCAGGGAGATATTGTCCTGGCTTGGGAGGTCCATTTCGCGGAGGGCCTGGGGCTTCAGCTTTCCGTAGCGCAGGCTGCAGTGGCGCAGGCTCTTCCGTTGCCACTTCTGGGTGGCATCGCTCTCCTTGCTGACGCCAAACCAGTCTGCGGTGCCCCTGAGGAGAGAGTGGAGGGCCAGGAGGAGACCTTGCTGAAGCCACAAGGCCTTCCAGCCACCGTCATTCCTCCCTCGTCCCCCAAACCCTCTGGGCCCAGAGTCAGTGGCCAAGGCGGGGGTGGGGGGGAGCAGGGGGGGGCTGCCAGCGGGAGGGGAGCCGCGGAGCTTCAGGAGTTGTTAGCAGCCCCTGCAGGGCAGTGTCAGGAGGGAGCCCTCGTCCTCCGGCAGAATTCCCTGCCTGTGGTGGGGACAGGCACTCGTGGGCCGGGGACAGGCTCACCACAGGACTTGGCCCAGCTGGACTGAGGGGCAGCAGGAGGGAACAGCCAGGTTCTGGGGGGGGTGGGGGGGTGTCCGTGTCTCACAGGCTGCTTGCTGGCAACTGGAGCAGCTCTGCTGCCAGGACTCGCATGCAGCTCACACGCATGCAGTCACTGGTACCTGAACAGTGTTCTGGGCAGTGACTGGCGCTTTCTCAGGGGCCTCCTGCCCACCTGGTGCCCCCGAATGGGCAGGGTCTGTGTCCTCCCAAAGTGCGCCTGCCTGCTGCAAAGGAGAGAGTCCTGAAGAGGGGAGGGGGGAGGAAGGGGGCTCCGGTGCCACTTGGCTCGGCTAGAACAACTGACTCTACCAGCTGGTGACAGCTAGGCAAGATGTGGGCTGGAGAGAATCCCTGGCACATAAGCCATGTCCCACTTGGCCGGGTTCCGTTGCATCAACACCCAGCTCAGGCCACCCATAGGGGCCACTGGAGGGCTGGGGGCATCGGAGCTGGCCGGTGGGCGAGGTGCCCCTTCCCAGCCTTTCGTCCTCTGGGTCACACACTCCCTTGCTGCTCAGGGACACTGTCTCCGGATGCTTTCTTGGATTTCCAGGGTTTGGGCAGAGGCACCGGGGGAGGGGGGGGGGCGAAGGTGCCCCATCCTTTTTGCAAGAACCGGAAGACCATGCAGCCCTTCTTGGGCACAACTCTCCGGCTCCTGCCCCCCCCCCTTCAGATGAGCTGCTGAGTAGAAGAAGAGCCGTGGAGCCCCTTCCCTCTCCAGAACGCATTCATTGCCAGGAAATGCAGCGGCAGAGAAAAGCTGCCCCCCAGCAGGGCAGGGAGGACATGTGGCAAATCCAGCTGCCAGCGGGGCCTCGGCAGGGACCCGGTCCAGGTGTCCAGAACTGTGCCAAGGCTTGGCTTACCTCCAGATGGTCTGGGTGATGGACGTCTGTCGCTGCAGGACGGGTCTCCGTGCCTCGCTGTAGGCGGCAGGGAAGAGGCTGTTGTCGGCAGGCATGCTGACGCTCCGGAGGAAGGCCTGGCGCTTCAAGGGCTGCAAAGGAACCGTTTCCTGGGCATCACAGCACTGGCAGGCGAGGGCAGAGGGCCACCGCTGAGGCCAGAGAGGCCCTCCCATCCCTCCCCCGTGGAGGCTCCAGGATGGGGCGCCCCTCAGCCGATTTCCATGCAGGCCCCCCCCAAGGAATTCCCCAACCCTACGGAAGACCAGCCTTTGGGGAGGAGGAGCAGCTGGAGAGCCAGGCGTGGCGGAAAGGCAGAGCGGAGGCCAGCCGGGTACCTGCAGCGCGGCTGGTTCCTCTGCTGCAGCCAAGAACGGGACAGCCGGAATGTCCAGTTTCAGCCAAGGCGGCTTCTTCCTCTGCAAGCTGCTGGAGCTCATCTTCCCTCTTCAGAAGCCCAGCCTGCAGGGGGCAGAGTTTATGGGCACACCAAGCGCCCAGGCAAGCCTGCTTGTGGCCACCAGCACGGGCTCCCCTGCCCCTCCACTGGGAGGCCTAGCCTGGGACCCGTCCTGTCCCCTTCCAGCCGCCTGAGCGTGGGGCCACGTGGCTTCCCAAGAGCTCTGGGAAACAAGCCTGCATTGAGCGGCTGAGGCGGCTGCACTTGGCTTGAAGCCAAACTGGGTTTGCCTATCTAGCAAAATGACCCAACACCAGCGCAGACCGCCAGCCCTTCCGAGCCCCCCTGGCGGCCAGAAGCCTCCCAAAGTCTGTGTGGAGTCCTTTGGGCCGACCGGTCAGCTTCATCCGACAGATCGATCAGGCAGGAAACACAACAACTAAGCCCCGTCCACTTTATTGGTTTTGCAGGCCTGGAAGTGGGATTCTCCCGCCATCCCCTTCGCAGCCCCCTAGCCCCCAGGGACCCTCCTCAGCCTCTCGCCCCTCCCGCTCTCCAGCTGTGGGCTCTGCTGCCTCTTCTTGTTCCCTGGGCAGCATCTCTTCACCCCCGTCTCCCACAAAGGTATTTTGGGGCATAGCACGCTACGGGGGGGGGTCAAGGCTGAAGAGGCCCATCTGGACAAAGAGGACCCTCAGCAAGGGGGCCATGCTGCCCACACTGACATCACCACAGCCCCCTCCTCTTCCAGGCCAGGAGTTTCCCAGGAAGAGGAGGAAGCAAGTACAGCAGCCCAGCTCTTCTAGAGAAGGAGAGAGGAGGAGGAGGGGTCCTGTCCTAGTGGGGCCCTTCCAGCAAGCAGGAGAGGGCTGGGCCAAGAGTTTTTTGGCACACATAACCAGCCAGCTCCCTTCCCCTGGTCAACTCCACAGCTCCTCCATAGCAGAAGTTCTCACACACACACACACCCCGCCTCCAAACGTCTTTTCCCTGCTTTGCCTACCGCCACCCTGGGCCTCCCTTTGCCACCCACTGCCACCCACTACACCCACATCTGCTGCCAGGAGGGCCTCCCTGCCCCGCACCCTCAGCCTCCCCCTTTCCAGCTGCTTGACCCACGGCAACATTTCCTGCCAGGCAGGGCATGGCCGAAGGCAGAAAAGAGCCCTGAATGGAAACCACAAAAGGCTCAATGCTGGTTTCCTGCAGATCTTTTGGGGTTACCCCTCCCGTGCTCCACACACCCACTGATGGGAGGGGGTCTCCTCCCCCTCTTAGAGCTCCCCAGCCAGCCTGCCTGACCTACATCCCCCCCCCCCCCCTGCTGCCCCAGATGATGGAAACGTTGAGAAGGCTGCTTCTGCCCGGCTGTCCTTCTCTGCTGGGAGTTAGTGGGAACCGTTGGCCTATGACTGGTCTCTGCAAACAGGCACCAGCCAAAGAGGGAAACCAACCCGGTAGGAAGCAAAGACCGCAATGAGATGGGTCTGAATTTGCACTCCAGTCCCTTCCGCACAACACTCTGATGGGCCTGGGGGTTCACGGAGCCGCCCGCCCTAAATGGGGCTCCGGGCTGGGGGGGTGCCGCCCTCTTCCTTCCAGGGGAGGAGCAGCAGCAGCCGCCCCAGGATGAGACAGTCCTCAGCACTGGGAAGTTCCCACTTTGGCCAGAACCAGAAAATCCAGTTGAGGCTTCAGATTCTTCCCACAGCTTCCTGGCTTTCAGATCTTCTCCAGGGAGCCTGCAGGAGCCTGGCTGCAGCTGAGCCACCGCAGCACATTTGTTACGGCTCCAAGGGAGAGGCGCCAGAACAACGCGGCCCTCCTTTCCTCCTTGCAGCTGGCTTCCCTTCTAGGAAGACAGAAGGGTGGAGACCTTGTCATCCATGGAGGCCCCTCCCCAGGCAGAGCCCGTGTGCGCACACACATCATCTGGACCTCCGGCTTTCCCCTTGCAAGAACAGGCTGTTCTCTGCCTTTTGTTTGGAAATGCAGACTTCTAGAGCACTGCGTGGGGATGTGCGGGAGCGGAAGTCTGCACTCCTCTCTGCTGGAGGACAAAGCCAGAAAGGAGGGCAGAATTCCAGTTCTTGGCCCAGCCATCCCACTAGAGGCCTTTTGGCGCCAGAAGGCCCTGCAGGACACCCCCCCCCACCCCCTGCCTTGAGCGGGAGGCTCAAGGCAGGAATCCAAAGCAAGCAGAGCCCTCCCCACCCGGACTCTTGTCCAAGCGGAACCTGCCTTCTTTCCGCTCCCCTCCAATCCTCGGGGCTCTGGCACGCCTGACCTTCGCCTCCGCAACCTCCAGGACAGTGCTGTGATGCTGGGCCCTCCTTTCTCCTCCTCTCTCCAGGGGTTCTAGCCTCATGGCGGCCTTCCCACCCCTCCTGCTCAGAACTACTGGTGGGAGGCCAAGTAAGAAACCTTCCTGGCATTGGGAAACGAGGCCTCTGCCTGCTTCTCTCTCCTACGGCCGGTGGCTAGGCGCAGCCTCAGCATCCTCCCCCCCCTGACATTGCCAAGCACTGGCCGCCGCCCCTAGGCTGCCATGATGCCCGGTCAGTCTCTGGAGGACAAGGCACCAGCAGGCAGAGTCTCCCCTCCCCACCCCTCCCCCTTGCAGGCTCTGGGAACTGCGGGCTACGTTTAGAAAAGGAGGGGGGGGAAGCTTCCAAGGAGGAGCATCAGCCCAGCCCCAGCAGAGCAAAGCATCCCTTGCTGGTCCCAGCCCCACCGGATGCCACAAGAGGAAACCCAAGAGAGAGGGGGGGGCGGTCTGTGCTGTGCAATTCTTCCTCCGGTCCAGCCCAGCTGGGCGTGATGGCCTCCCTGGAGGACCTCGCTGAAAGAATTCCCTGGCCGGTTGGCTAGAGGGGGCAGGTCCGGATGCTCCCGGAGCAGAATCGTCTTCCTTCCAGGCCTGGCTGTGGGGTTCCTATGACCGGTACCGGCAGCTCTGGGCGGTTTCCCTGCCTTTGCCTTGGTCTTAAGCTCCATCAGGCAGATCCCCTCGGCCACCTGGACGCCAGCCAGACTTCCAGCCGAGGGAAACTCCTGGGAAGGAAGCCCAGGGCGCAGGCAGTGACGGACGAAAATCACACACTCCCCCCAGTCGCGGGAACCCGCTCCTGGGCCTTCGGGACGGAAGCGCTGGGCGCCCAAGACCCCCTAACGGCCGCCGCCGCCACCGAGGGAAGCTCCGGCTGTGCAGGTGCTTGGAAAGCCCCACCCCGCGACCGATAAGTGAGAGTTCCGCATGGGGCCGGGAGGAGGCCGCAGCACTTCCCAGCCTAGCCGGGACGGCTCCCAAGCGACCCACGGAACCAGCCAGCGGCCGCCGGCTGGGTCGAGGCAAGCCCCTAAGGCCGCCTAACAGGCGCCGCCCGCCCGCCCTCCCTCCGGCCGGCTCGGAGGGAGAAACGGGCCGGAGACTCCCCGCTAGACGCGTCCCAGACGCCACCGCGCCGGCAGACGGGCTCCCCGACACGGGCGCCCAGGCTCCCTCCCGCCGCCGGAGCGCCCGCCGGCAGCTGCCGAGTCCTTGGAGCCCGTCCGGAGGGGGAGGCCCGCCGCCCCCCGCAAAAGGGGCGAGGCGGCCTGGGGGCGCGGCGCTGCCCTCCCGCCCCGCCCGGACTCACCGTGGTGCTGGGGCTGCCCGCCACTCCAGCCGGGGCCGTCCAGGGAGCTCTGGCCGGGCGGCCATTCAGCGGGGAGGGCCGGCCACGGCGCAGCCGGCCTGCAGACCGAAGGGCGGCCCGCGGAAGGCGGGTCGGGCCGGGCCGGGCGTGACTCAAGCCTCAGGAATGCGCCGGGCGGAGAAGCGGCTCCCTCCGCCCGCCACCTCGCCTCCGACCGGCGCCACCGCGGGAAGAAAAGCGCCGCGCTGGAGTTTGGCCTGGCGGGCGGCGGGAAAGGCCGGGGCTGCCGCCGGGCGAGCTTCCCCCTCACCTCCCCTGCCTCGGACGCGGCCCTGGACCGCTCCCCGCTTCCCTTCCGGCCTAAGCCGGGCCGCCCCCTCGGCGGCTGCCTCCGGAGGCCGCGACCTGCTTTCCGGGGCCCTTCTCGCCCGGCCGGCTAGACAGCTGCTGGGGGAGGGGCCGCGCCTGCTGATCCTTTGGGCCGGAGAAGGAAGCGGGAAAGCCCCCCGCCCCCGGGCCCTCTCCCCACTCGGGCAGCCGCCCCGTCCAGCCCTGGAAGAGCTCTTGCCAAGAGGCAGCCAGAAGACGCTGCTGGGGGGCTGCTGACAGAGAGCCCTGAATCCCCCTTTGTAACCAGTGCTGGCGCAGCAGAGAAGGCCACCCAACAATGCCCCCATTGTAGGCCCCACACTGTCCCTGAAGGATGTTTGTGTGTCTCCATCCCCAAGGGGGGCAGCATCAGCCTTTCTGCCCCTGCTCCTCCCCAAATGCTGAGTGCTGGGCTTTGGTGACACTTCGTGGCCTCGGAGAGGAAGAAGGCGGCCAACTCTGCCACTCCCCAGGGCCAGCTGGGCACCCAAGGATCCTGTAGCCCTCCGCTTCTGCCGCTTGTCAAGAGGGGCAGAAGGCCTGGCCATTTTTTGTAAGGCGGCAGTGAGGTCCGAAGCGAGGGGGGGGGAGCTGGGGGCAAAGGACTCACACCTACAGGCCTCCCCACCCTTCCCTCTGGGGGAAGCAGCAGCAAGATGCAATGTTCCAAGGAGGGCAAAAAAGAAAAGGAAATTTGGCAGTTGATATCAACACCGTTCCCTACACTGCACAATACTTTTCTCAGGAAAGCCTGAATAGTTTATTGAGAAATGGCCAACTTAGGGCACTCCTGCAGTTTTGCATCCTTCAATTCCTGCTGGAATTGAAAAACCGAGTGAAACCTTGCTCTCCTCCGGCTGAATTAGCCCCACCACCCACTGAGCCACGTCTGGTATGTTTTCATTTAAAGGTTTCTGACAGTCCATCCTGCCATTTGCATGCTTAAGGTTTGCCACCACTTCAGATTATTGGTTAGTATTTGATAAATTCATTTTGCAACTCCAGCCTGGCTGTAAATTGTATATGCCTGAATATCTCCCAACCATTCCAGAATGCTTCTAAAGACAAAGGGCGCAATGGGTGACCAGCCAAACTATCCCAGGTAAAATAACAACATCAGTCCCCTTCCTCCCCCTTTGAGAATAGCTGGGAATTCCTTGGCAGCCAGCAAGGCTAGCCACGAGGCTGCATCCCGTTCTATTTCTTGCAGCAGGAGACATGGAATCTGGCGGGTTCCTGGCAGAAGCCAGAGGGTCATTTTTAGACAAGAATATCAATAACACCAAGCAGCTTCTCGCACCAATGGCAGAGGTTGAGCCTCGGAGAGCAGGTCTGACCCACGCTGCAGCAGGGATGGGCCCTCTCTGTGCAATCAGCCCACCCCATCCAGGTTTTTGGCCTACAGCTCCCTCTGCAGCTGCTGCTGGCTAAGAGCAAACATCCTTAATCCTGAGCGGGCGCAGTTCTTGGGTCTGCAAAGGGAAACATTCCTGCAAGTGTCCTGTTAAATGCTGTGATACAATTCATTTCCACGCACAAATCCACTGTGCCGCCACCTGGATGAAGAGGTTCTTTGTCCAAGGATGACCAAGTGCAGGGATGGAGGGCAGTTTTTGGGACACGGAATAGCTTAGCCTGGGTAGGAAGAGTTCCCCCACCCCCAGATGTTCAAATATGGCTAGGATCTTCCAACAGGAGTTATATTTAGCCCCCCTCCATGTCTTCCAACTTAAACTGTCAGGCTCGGCAACAGCTGCTACTTTTCAGGGCTTTGAAAAAGCAGGCAGGCCTTTCTTTCCACGTTTGCTTCAGCTATTTCTGAGAGGTGGGGTGGCCCAGCTCCCTCCTTTCTTTACAGCAGTCCTGGAAGAAGAAGAAGAAGAAACGGGTTTTGTACCTGGCGGTTCCTTCCAGCCATCCGATTTTCACAGCCGACCTTTGTAAATGAGGAGGGCAGAAGGGGAGCAGAGGAGCTGCCTGGTGCCGATGGCATGCCCGCTCCTAACAAGGCTCTCCTAAGCGCAAACCCAGAGTGGCTGCTGCCCTGCCAGGGAAAGCGGGGGGGGGGGGCTCCCCACGTGATTAAGTGGGGGGGGGCTTGTGCTGGCAGCTGCTGGGTGGGTTTTGCCTTGGCTGGGAGACTAGTTGGCAGACAAAGCGGAGGTTCCGGGTGGGGAGTAGGACGATTCCACCCTCGGGAGAAACTTGTGCCCAGAGAGCCTCCGCATCCAGCTGCTGGGAGGAGCCTCACTGCAGGCTCCGTCAGTTTCTGAGCTGACCCAGGCCGCTTAACCAGGGCCCGGCAGCCGCAGCTGGATTCACGGGCACATGCGGCTGAGGGGAGCCGGGGAAGCCTGGGTGCTTGGACTTCAGAATACGCGGCGACTCTGCGGCTTCTTAGGCAACTGCCAGGGCGGCTGCTTCGGATGAAAGTGGGGCAAGAGCCCCCTCCGGCGCTCCGCCCTTGGCGGGAGGCTGTCGCTCGGCGTCTTCCTTGGAGAGAAAGCCCCAACCGCCCCCCTCGGACTTCCGGACGCGTCGAAGGAAGCGGCGGGACGGGGCGGCACTGGCTCCCGCAGGCCCGGGCGAGTCCTTCCGGCGTTGGCCGGCTCCAACCGGCCGCCTCCCACGACGCCCCAGTTTGCGCGAGGGTCTCCCTGGGAAGAGCGCGGGGGGAGCCTCGCCTCCCAGCCAGCAGCCATGGCCGCCGCGCCGAGGCCGCTTCAAACCGAGGCGGCCCGCCTGGGCGCCGCCTACTTCGACCAGCCCTGCATCTCCCTGGCTAAAGCCCTGCTCGGACAGGTGAGCTCGGCGGAGGGGCGATAGGCGGTTGCAAGGGCGCCCCTAGACGGCCTGGTCAGCGCGGGCCGCCCGCCAGGCTCTGCCGCCAGGTGGAAGGGCCTCGTGCGGGCCCTGGCAGCCGTGGGGGGGGGGGCACAGGGGCGGGGAGCCGGCTGACCTCCGGCAGTCTCGCCCGACCACGTTCCAGGTTCTGGTTCGGAAACTGCCCGACGGGCGCGAGCTGTGGGGGCGGATCGTTGAAACCGAAGCCTATTTGGGAGGGGAGGACACCGCTTCGCACTCCCGGGGCGGTCGACGGACCGCCAGGAACGCAGCCATGTTCATGCGACCCGGCACGCTGTACGTGTACCAGATCTACGGGATCTACTTCTGCATGAACGTCTCTAGCCAAGGTAAGCAGGCGCCCCCCCCACTCCCCCCCTTGGGTCAGGGTGAGTCCTGGGATGAAACCGTTCAGCCCTTTGAGTCTCCCCCCCCTTTCCTCCCCACCCCCCTTCCAGTCCGCATTGCCTTTGAAGCCCCCCTGCTTCTCCCTCCTTCTGCCCAGGGGAAGGGGCTGCCGTCCTCCTCCGTTCCCTGGAACCCCTGCGGGGGCTGGAGACCATGCGAGAACTGCGCCTGGCCCGCCAGCAGAAAGCCCCTGCCCGCCTTCTCCAGGACTGGCAGCTGTGCAACGGGCCCTCCAAACTCTGCCAGGCCCTGGCCATCGACCGGAGCTTTGACCAGCAGGACCTGGGCTGCAACCCCTCCCTGTGGCTGGAGCCTGGCCTGGAAGCTTCTGGAGACCAGGCCCCCATCTGCGTCCCCCGCATTGGCATCAGTGGGGAGTGGGCCCAGAAGCCTTTGCGCTTCTACCTCCAGGGCAACCAGTGTGTGAGCGTCATTGACAAAAACGCCGAGGGGAGACGGCCACGTGGGGCCGTGGCAGAGAAATGTCTTTAGCTTGCCGCACGAAGCGGGCATGAACACAGATGATGCCAACAAAGGACTAGAAGGGCCGTTTCAGATTTATGTATGTAAATAAACATGTTTTGCTCTCTTCCAGTGGAGCCAAATGCCCAGTGCAATCAGCAAGAGAGGGAGTGCACGGCCCCAGGCCCTCTTTACTAGAACAGCCCCCTCCTCACCCAGGGCAACTGAGCTGGCAGTGCCAGAGTGGTAGGGCTTAAGCAGACAGACACGCCCTTCAATGTCTCAATTCGTAGGGGGCAGGGTGGGTGGGCTGTGAACCCACTGCTTCACCTGTGGCAGAAGGGGAGTCCTTGGGCTCATCCCTGGGTCTCCGTACTCTTCCTGCTTTCAAAAGTCAAAGAACAGCTTCTTTCCCGCCTCCACAATTTGGGGTAGGAAGCCCACACTCTGCTGAGCCCCATCCCTGAAAGCCCTCCTTCCCTCCAAAGAAGGCTGCAGCCCCCAAGGGGACAGAGTGCAAAACCGCCGGAAAGCGACCCTTGGAAGGGCGTTCCTGTAATGTCCAACAGGAGGCGCTTCCTCAGGTCCGGGAGCAGCATCTGGCCTCCATCGGGGTCCTTCCTGGCTCCAAGCAAGCTTCCTCTCCTCATTTATGGAGGGACTGAAAGACCGAGATGACGGGGTCCTCGTGGTTCGTCACCACCAGCACGCTACGGAACTTGTCAAAGAGCATGAGCAGATGGGAGCGGCGCATGTTTTCGTTGTACATGATCTCCTCCAAGTGATGCCGTCCACGGAAATAGTGCAGCAGCCTGCAAAAGGGGGGGGGGAGGCGTGTTTCTGCCCTGCAGCCACAGCAAATGGCTACCCACTCATTGTGGCCCAAGGCCCGAGATGCCTGCTCCTCCCCAGGGGCCCACCCAGGAGGGGCAGGCTTGGCCCTGCTGTCCAAACATGAAGCTTCCCCCTGGGGCTTCGTGAAAACTGTAGAGAGTCTCGGCCAATGGCACCACTCCTGGACAGCAGCCCCAGAGAGCAGCCCTTCCGCTACCTGGCAAACATGCGCAGATCGTCTGGATTGTGAGCTGCAGGGACACTGAGAATGGCTTCGCGCTCGTGCTCCGAGAGGCTGGTCAGGAGGTTCTCCGTCATGCGTTTGTTCACGGGAGACTCCCCCCCAGGCAACAGCTCTGCACTGGAGTTGTCCATGCTGGGACTCGTCAGGGTCATGTCGTCACTGCTAGCTGTGAATAAACAAGCGTGTGAGCCCCCCCACCCCACCCCCTTGCCCTGGAAAGCAGCCCCTTTGCAAAAAGGAAGGCCTCCGTGGGGGAAGAGAGGCGATGGGGTCCCCAGGACGACAGCCGCCACCTTTTCCTGATGGAAAAGACAGACGCAACAACGGGACTGAAGGGCAAGACAGCTTTCAAAAAACTGTTGGTCAAGCCCTCCTCCACTAGCGATAGCATTTAGACGTCTATGCCTTTGTGTAGAGCTTTGCAGCCTCCCTAAGAGGTTTACAGAGTCAGCCTTTTGCCCCAGCAATCCGGGTCCTCATTTTACCAGGAAGATGGAAGGCTGAGTCAACCTTCAGCCAGTCAGGATCCAACTCCTGGCAGTGAGCAAAGTCAACCTGCATTCTAACCACTGCGCCACCATGGCTTTTCAGAGCCGGAAAATACTATTCCAATCCCTCCGTCTCTCTCTCTCTCACACACACACACGCACACCCACAGACACACAATTCCATCGTACTGCCCTTTAGAAATAAGCAGAAGAGAAGAGATTATCATGATATGAGCCCAACTTGGCTATATGTGAAACTAAACTCCATTAGGCATGAAATAGGGCTGAGGGTCTTTGGGCCACTCCCTCTCTAAGCTCAACTTCCTCAGGGTTGTTGTGAGGACAATAGAAGGAAGGAGTATCAAGTATGTTCACCAGCTTGGCCTCCCTTTCATCCATCCATCCATCCATCTAATCCTCTTCCTCTTCCTCGCTGTATAGGACTTGAAACCCAGAAGTCAACCACTGTTCTGGCTGGGCTGAGCTCTGGGGAAAAGAGGCTGCCACTTACTGGGAGAACCAAAACTGAGCGCGCTAGGAGTGCTGAGGCTTCGGCCCCCAACTCGGGCTGGGAAGGACAGCTCTTCTACTCTGGTGCGAAAACCCTCCTCTTCTTCCTCCTCCTCCTCCTCCTCCTCCTTTGGGGGAACCATTAGGCAGGCGTAGCTGTGCAGCTGAATGAGAAGCCGATGCTGGAGCATCCAGGCCACCATCCGGATGAGATGCGTCTGGGAAAGAAGGAGAGGCCATCAGAGCGGCCTAAAGTCTTGGCCGTTAAAGCATCTTGACCACCTTGAGGGTTGGGGCAGGGAGGACGAGGAGCTGGAACTTGCCTCCTGAATCGCTGGAGCAAGAGGGTCCTTGAGCTCAGAGAGAGAAACTGGCCAGGAGAACTTGGACAGAACTGCGGGCAGGTCCTGGCCTGGGAACTGAGAGGAGAACTCCTCTGCCAGAGGGGAGTAACTGCGGAAGGGAAGGGAAAGGGAGGGGGTGAGCAGGCCGTCCTCCTACACTGCTCCTGCCTGGCCTCTGGGTGCCCCAGGTCTACCTCATCAGCACCTGTGAAGCCCAGGAGACGGGAACAGACACACAGCCACCCCTGCAGCAGAAAAGAACAAGCTGAGCCACTCACAGGCAGACGTTGGCATTGGGGGACAGCATGTAGACGTTGTTCTCACACAGCGGATAGACCATGAGGGCCTTGCCCCAGTAGACCAGATGGGCAGCCAGCTGAAAGACCTGCCAAGAAAGAGGAAGCAGCTGTGCGGGCAA
Source organism: Thamnophis sirtalis (assembly GCF_051295495.1). Taxonomy (NCBI): domain Eukaryota; kingdom Metazoa; phylum Chordata; class Lepidosauria; order Squamata; family Natricidae; genus Thamnophis; species Thamnophis sirtalis. The sequence continues at coordinate 147,520 of NW_028261394.1, read as the reverse complement.
TTCAGCAGCCCCTCCAGGCTGGGCTGGACCAGGGTGGCACCGAGCTCCCTCTCCAAGGAGAACAGCTACGTACTATTCTGCTTATGCAGATCCCATGAGGAAAACACACAGAGGCCTCCTGGCGGCCAAAGGAGGAAGCGCCCGTTCCCCCGCTGCGGGTTGAGACCAGGGGTACAGCTTTCATCTATCGCGAGGGCCCCCGAATCCCAGCTGGTGGGAAGCAGGGGGAGGTGAGATTCACTGCCCTCGAGCTCAGCCTGTGGATGCAATAAGGGGAGGTGACCCATTCAGATCCCACCGGGCCTGATGCAGCTGGCTGGCTCTTCCGGTCCTCTTGGGCAGGTACAAGCAGGCAGAAGGATGTGCTGCTCCTATTACAAAGGTGGGCTTTAAGGCCTCAGTTGTTGCACTGGAAAAGATCCCCCCACACACACACAACGTTTCCTTTTTCCTGGGAGGTCTCACTGTCTATTTGGGGGTCAACTCGGCTCCTGTGTTTTGGAAGAGAAGGTCCACCTGTGGTAATCAAAAGGCTTTGGAGCCCCCTCTGAGCTCACCTGGAGCAAGGCCAGGTCTGCATCCTGAGCGAGCTGCTGAAGGTTCTTCACCGCAGAGGCCGTTTTGATCACTCGCACCAGGGCAGGGGAGCAATCCAGGGGCAGTTCGCTGAGGAGGGGCTTCTCATCTTTAAGCAGCAATAAGGCATGGTAAGGCCTGCAGAGAGATGGCAAAACAGGGAGGGGGGGGGGCGTTAGGATAACCTATAGTGGCTGGGGAAAAGCAGCAGCTGCTGGATTATTTTGTACAGTTTCTCTATTTCACAAGACTTAAGACAGGTGCAAAAACCTTGGTGTGACAGAAGTGGTGACGGATTCCTCAAAAACCAGAGCAACTGAATGTGTATTGTGAGAAAAGTGATTTTCATGGGATTTATGAAAAATCACAATACCTTCAGGAGTAAGATGGGAGGCCCGTTTATATCTATTTATAAATAAATAGATATACAAATAAATGAATAAATAAATAAAAAACAGTTCTTCAGGTGAACTAGACTGAGACCCTCCCTTGCACAGGGTGAACATCATACAATCCTGTTTGGCAGAAATCCTGGGTGTGAGTTTGGTGAATGAGTAGCTAAGTATTGGTAGACGAGGCAACAAGGCTGGGGTTCAGACTAAGCGTGTGAGATGCAGGACGTGAAAACATTCTGAGCACCGCCATAAGTAAGTGTACTGGGATGATGCAGGCGCAACTAAGGAGCTTGTGATCGAAGAACGAAATGCTTCCTAAAGATTTGTCTTTGGGCTTGCAAACCATGAGAGGATCATGGAGAGAGAAGGGGCAGACGAGGAGGCCACGAATTCTCAGGTCCTGCTTCCAACTCTTCATCTTTCAGAGCTCCGAACCTTCTCGCCCACAGAGACACATTTTCAGCTCCCAGGCAGGCTCAGCCTCATCTCTATCCCCAGAGGCCTGACTGACGGAGAGAAACGATTCTAAACCAAATTGCATATAAATAATCAATGTCTCACCGAATAGCCTTCAAGCTCCTTTCAATGGCTTCCGGAGGGATGAAACTGGATGCCACATTGTGGATCTTATGAGGCAGGCAGAAACTCACTTCCAGCCAGTTGTTGATCTGTAGTTGGACCAACCCTGTTGTGCACAGGCTGAGAGGAACAGCGGGAGGTTCAGGAACCGGCCTTTTTGCAAAACGTTCTCCAAGGTCCCCTCCAGCCTTTTGCCTTCCGCAATTCTTCAGATTCAATCATGACTCAATAATACGGTATTCTTTCGCATAGATACGGGCACTGCCCCCTGCTGCCCACCAAGAAGCTATGCAAGTCAAGTCAAGTGCTAGCAAGCGGCTCCTTGCTCAGCCCAGGGGAAGGCTGCTTGCCCACCAGGTGGAGCTGAGCAGCTGTCTCAGAGTGGCATCTGGCTGACCTCCCCGGGAAGGCTTTACCTTTGCCTCCTGTGCTCTGCTGTTGGGCCCCTCCAGAAACGAGGGAAGGCGACAGGCGAGAGGGGCGGGGCCAGCCTGAAACCAGCCCAGGAAGGGGAACTAAGGGGCTCCCGGGGCCTCTCGGCGTGAGTCGGTGGGTGGGAGACGAGGGTGTGGGGCCTCCAAAGAGCTTGCAGAGCCTCAAAGGGAAGAGAGAGCCTGGCCTGCTGTGCGAGAAGCAGAGGAGCCAGAAGGGACTTCAGCTTCTCGATGGATAGTGACGGTTTTCAAAAAGAAAGCAGCCAGTTAGGTTTAGATAACTATGAGAAGATGAATTGATCTCTCTCTCCTTTAATCTCCCAATTCTAAACCGAGGGGTTTCACATAAGCCTTGCCCCAATGGAGAATAAAAGAGATGGGGAAGTCAGCTGAACACCCAAGATCCTGAAGGTTTCATTCCAATTGCCTTGTGTGTTGAGGGGCGGGGGGGGGGGCTGCAGAATCAGACTCTGCACCTCCATAACTGTCTTGCAGTGAGTTCCCTCCCCCCCCCCCCCCGGGCTCCCCAACTTTGGGATGAGGCTGTCCTCTCCTCACCATGACAAGGCCTGTGGCTCCGTAAGGAAGCGGCTGGGGTGACCTCCGGAGACCACAACCTTCCAAGAACTGCTGACGGGGGTGGCAAGGGTATTGTTGTTATTACCTGTCGTAAGCCTCTTTAAGGTCTCTGGCCAGCTTGCACTTGGGAAGGATGTGAGGGAAAGGCGACTGAGGCCCCTCCCTTGCTGTAGAGGGAAAAAGTACTTTTGGAGCAGCTGACGCTCCGGAGGACCCAACCTCTGCCCCCCTCCCCCCCCTCTTCCCAACCCTTCCTTCCTGGGACATTCCTGATGCCGGACTTTATTACTGATCTAATTAATTAATCAAATGTGTAGAGCTGCCCATCTCACAAAGACATGCTACTTTGTGTCATCCTGGCTAACCGCTCCATCCATTGGCTGCATAGGAAACGGCAGCCGGTCCAGCCTGGGCCATTGCGGAGGTCAAGGGAGGGGGAACAAAACAGCCTTCCTTCGACACCGGCTCTCAGCTCAGGAGTTCAGGCCAGCAACTGTCCCCTGCAGGAACCACGTCCTCGAAAGTGGCCTCCCAAGTGGACGAGACCATAGACTGCTTGCAACTTACTTTCTGACATGGCTGAAACTTCATCTTGAATGGCCAGAATGAGTTTGGCCTCCCTGGTCAGATACTGGCAGCGTCTCTCTTCATGCTGAAGCACAATGGCGATTCGCCGGGAGAGGTTATGCAGGCAACTGATCACGGAGGGGTCTGCAGTGGCCTGCAGGCAAAAGCAGAAACCATCCATCAAGGGTGGCCTGGAGGAAGGCAGCGGCGGCATCCACCTGGGACCAACCCAGCCCCTTTCCCCCCTCCAGCCACCCAGCAGCAGCAGGCTGCCTCCCACTGAAAGCCTCAGGATGACAAGAACTACTCCCACAAAATGTGTGACTCAGTGGGAGCCTCCCTTCAGCTGCTCTTATTTGGAGAGTGTCTTCCTCCAGCATCTTCCTCTGGCCTCCCCCTGAGCCCAAAGAGTCCCTTCCCATCTAGAGGTGTCCTAACGGGAGGACAGCGGGGCAGGCTCACCGCCCTGGAGCAAACCCTCCTCTAACACCTCAGTCTGAGCCCTGCGTAGCCTTTGGCTAGAATAGGTGACATGAGAACCTGATGAAGCACCAACCCTGGAAACTCTCCGCCATATATCATGCACAAGTGACCACCATGCGTAGCCCAGAGAGGCTGCTTAAACCACTCTGAGCCAGGAGTCCAGCTGTTATCAGCCACACCCAGTTGAACAAGTGCGGCCTCAGAGACTTGGTAGCCAAAGTGGACAAACCAGCTGTTTAAGGCCTGTTAAGGAGATGGAATGCAGGCCAGTGATAACGTGGGCCACCCAAAGTCACAAACTATGACTCGGCATTATACAATGAGCCACATTTCTGCTGAGTCACAGCAGGGGGCTAAATTTCAAGCTTCACTGCAACTGCCTCCCTGTTGATAACAGCTTGGGCCTTTGCCTCTCCAGCTGCCTCTAGCAGATGGGCCCCACCCCGCAGCCGGAGTGCTACGCGGAGCCCCAAAGCCGTAAGTCCTGAGAGAGGTCCAGGCCAGCCAAGGCAGGGGAAGATTGCTGCCTTTGCCAAGTGAAGTCAAAGAGATGACCAAGAACACCTGAGCCAAGCGAGGGCTCTGGTTGTCTCCCATCAGGTCCAGCAGCATTACTTCCCAGGCAGTCTTACCCGTAAAGCAAACACCACGTTGAAGAGAATCATGGTGGGCATTTCCCTCTTTGGAGAAGGATCTGTCTTTGACACCTGTACAGCAGAAGAGGACACTTAGTATAAGTGTTTATTGTCGCAGTACTTAAATACAATGGTTAGGGAGTGTAAAAGCAAGCAGATCCAGGACGGGTGGTTGGGTGAGGCAGTACATAAAAAGCAGATTTGTTCTTGGTATGTTGAGGTCTGGGGAAGGAGTCCCCTCTCTTGGCTTCAGTGAGGTCGCCTGGCCTGGAGGCCACATGTTTCAGAAGAGCACATTCAGGTTAAGGAGACCAAAGTGAGGAAGCCTCAGAAAAAGAAACTCTGCAAGGGCTGGAAGAAAAAGGGCAGGAGCTGAGATCATCCAAGGGCTGAAGGAAGGACGCTGCACGGGATACACACCAAACCTTTTTCCTTCCAGCCGTGTGGCATTCAAACAGCCTGACCAGCTAAGTGGCTCTGTTTAGGCAGAGACTGGGATCGGAGGCTTAGGTGGGGGAATAATTCTCCAGCCGTGGCATTCCTCAATCAGCAGAGATCCTAAGGGCAACACATGGCTTACAGACTCAAACAGCACACCCCACAATTGTGTCCACCTTTCTGTGAATAAACACGGAATAAACGTGAATAAACATAAGTTAACTTGGGGGGTGGCGAGGAGCTGTCTCCCAGGGTGTTGCGCCCATCTTCACTAGCAACTCTGGAATGAATGGCAGGGCAGCTCTCGTCCCTCCAGAAGGATGTTCAAGAGGTGACAAGAGGAACCTCAGCAAAAGGCCTGGTTAATGGGTTAACCCCATTCCTTGGATTCACACAGTACGTTAAACAATGAACTAACCAAACAGAATAAACCAGAAAAAACAACCCATTAAAATATTTGCAATTGCATCTGCTAAATCTTCTATGGATCTAGTTATGTGTGCCGCCGTGTCAACACCAACCATGTTTAGAAATACAACTGCCATTCCTAGGGGAGATTCAAAAGTTAAGTAGCTGGTGCCCGTTAAAATTTGGGCCGATTCTTATTCAGTACAAACTCCCAATATCTCATTTTACAGTGGAGGGGGAAAATCTTCACAGGGAAGAATGGCCACAAAAAGAGCTGAAAACTGTATAAATTGTGATTGGACAGAAGGATAGGCCATGTATTAAGTAGGCTAATAGTTCATGGTTGAGACTAGCTGTATACAATGTGAATGTATGGTCACTTTGACTGTGCAGTACTGCAGTGTTTTAAACGTAAAAATAATAAAAAATACATTTAAAAAAAAAGAGAAGAGCTGAAATGGACTCTTTCTAGTACCAGCTCCAGCCAGGCATATGGGGAGCCGAGTCTGGGTTTGAGATCCTAGCCACTGGATTCTGCAGGTAGTTCCATGCCGAGAAAGAGGCAAGAGTAGAAATTCAGCAATAATTGAGAGGAGCCTCTAGGTTCCAGCTCTTGCAAAGGTGTTCTGGATCTGTGACATACCTGGCCAAAGGCATGCTGCAACAGAGTTGGGTGCCCAACAAAACGGATGTTATCGATCTTCAGCTCAAACTTTTTGCCACACATGTCCGATTTAGTAGCCAGAATTGTTGCCAGGATGACATCCGAAAACCTTCAAAGCATAAGAGAAACAGGTATGACTGTGGTTATGGTGACCTAAAGACACCCCAAAGCCAGGTACCACTTTTATTCAACTTTAAATATTATTCTATAAGCATTCTAAATAAATAAACACTAGGACCCATTTGAATGCCATTCATTTGTCCAAGTTGTGTATTTAGAATCATCAGAATTACTGAAAGGAAAGCATCGCAGCCAACAAGGGGACAGTCATGCAACTCTCAGAAAGAAGCAGGGAGGTTAGGAAGGGCCGCTTCTGCTGGAGGGTCCAAGCAGAGAAGTTGCAGCGGTTGAAGCAGATTCCCAAGTACAGGCTGTCCCTGAGCTGGGCTGGGAAGGCTCCCGAAGTCTCTGGAGGAATTCCTGCTCAGAACAGCAGAAACATTTCCCTCCCCTATTCCTGTCCTCTGTTTGCTCCAGAAGCTGCTGTCCTGGAGCCTCTTATCTCTGCATGACCTAAAGTTTCCCTGCTCTGTGGGGAAAGAGGGAACCTCTTCCAAAGTGCCCCAGAGGAGCCAACTGGCTAAGCCAAAGAGATGAAAGGCATCCAACATGGAGGCCTGCAGGCTCTGCCAGGATCACAGGTCTCAGAGCACCTGCAACGCCAGGCTGTCTGCAGCTGACTCAAGCTTTAAAGGACTGGTGACAATGGAATTGCAGTCCTCGGGAGAGAAATCCGCCTTCTAGCTCTGAGCTTGCTTCTGGGTTTTCACATTCAAGCCTCTAGCCACAACTCCCCCTCCCCCCCCCCACTGTTGGTCAGGGGAAGCTGCTATACAAAAGGCTTCTCCCCCAGGGCTACAGAGAGAGGCGGCATCCATCGTTCTGCTGTGAGGGCTGCAGCCCAGAGAGTTATCAGCTTATCAGCCCTCCCAGAAGGCAGCAGCAGTCAAGGCAGAATCGTGGCTTTGCAATCTTTTCCACCAGAGACCTGGCAATTGAAGTTTGAACTCTTATTTGAATTAAAACCAAAAGTAGTTCTACAAGATGTTCTCCTCCAGACCGAATGGAAATCCCAATGGTTCTCTATGTGGGGAAAATGGAATTAAAAAATCAAATTCGTGAACCTGTCCCTACCCAGTCTAAATTCCAAAACTTTGTTCTTGAAAAAGTGGAGCTACCTGGCAAGTTTCCCCATCTCCCTGTCTTCTCCTGAAGGTTACACCCCGCCTAAGAGTTTGATTTTAGCCAAGCACACTGGGTGGAATTAAGCAGCCGTGAGCGTTTCTTTGGAGGACCAGCTTCCCAGAGGCAATTTTGTGGAGCTCATTGGTTTGTTAAGGGCCTCTGGGATATTGCTGCAAAAAAAGTGCTGGTTTTGACAATGTCTGGAGACCCATTTCAATAATGCTGCCACCTACCCCTATGTTCAATAGAAGAAGATACTTCCTACGCAAATAAATGTCCTCAGGGTAAAGAACAAACTTAGCTGACCTTTTAGCAGCTTCTACTTCTACTTCTACTTCTACTTCCACAATTAAAGAGAACTTCCCCTCTGAATCCTTCAGGAGTTCCTACCTCTCTCTGTACGAAGGAGATTCAAAGCCTTTAGCTGCCCCGCTGCCTCTGATGCAGCTTCGGCTTTTCCTTTTGGCCCACTTTTTCTGGCCGCAGCTAAAGTGACGCTGAGTTTTAGGAAAAGATTTAAACCAGTACAAAACCACACAATTAGGGCAAATACATAGTGGACAAAGGCCTGACCAACAATTTTGTTTCCTGCCTAAGCAGGGGGTTGGACTAGAAGACCTCCAAGATCCCTTCCAACTCTGTTATTCTATTCTACTCTTCATCCTATCCTATTCTTGCACTCCTCCTCATTCTAGTGTTACACTGACTAGAAGTTCTAAAGCCTGTAATGTAATATGGTTAAGGAAGAACAGATTGGAAAAGAACATAATAGCTCGAATGTGGAGTGGCCTCAATATTTGTGGCATAATATTATTATTAGGATTATTACTCTGCATCCTAAAAACTAGAGAGGAGCCAACTATTAAATGCTACATCCAAATGCCTTCACAGCAGGCAAAAATGACATATTGCCTCCATGGTGCAAAAGCAGTCATAGTTGATGGCAAAGTGCAGGATGGTGCGCCAGTCTTAGCTTTGACCTCATACATTCCAATCGATGGAGTGAGCTTCTTGGTCCCCTAATCCAGCCTTGTCTCCACGGAGGGTAGACGGCACCCAGAGAGGAAACCCAAACCTGTTCTGCATGCAAAACACATGCGCTGCCACGTTACTGCAGTCCTCTTTCTAGACTGGCTCCTCCTTTAAATTCCTTACAAGTTCATCCATCTCATCTGCACTCCACTATCGTTCCATTCGTTTACAGCAAGGTCCAAGGCAGAAATTAGAAACACAATACAAGAAGATGGTAAAGAAGAAAAGCCATTGGAGGCGGATGAATTTGGTCTTACCCTGACACCACCTGCTCATCAGTGAGAGGACAGGGCTCTCTGAAAATAGGAACAGGGGCCATAAGCACCACTCAGAAACAAAACTGGAGAATCAACCAGACAAAAAATCACACAAGGCGCACTATTCACACCCTTATAACATGGGAAAATGGAATCCTGCCAGTTTTCAGAGTTACAAATAAATGATGTTTCTAAAGTAAAATGAAAACAATGAAACCCGTCTACATTGATGGCTTAAGTGGGAAGGAAGGAAGGGACTTGGGCTTCCAACAGAGAGACAGCAGAATAAGGGATGGGCAGGCAGGACAGAGCACGCTGGAATAAGGAATCTGGGCTCCAGGGACTCAGCGGGCCCTTCCTTCATGGCTGCTGCTACTGTGCAATGACCATTCAGGGCATTCCATGGTTTGGACTTATTTCCCCAAAAGTGGTGCCATTTCTTCACCACCTGATCGTGCAGCTCCTTTCCTTTCAGGTCACAGAAAAGCCAGCTGCTTCCAACCTTTTATACTATGGAGACTCAATGGAGCATCTTTTTCTATTCCTTAATTCTACTGCAGCAGAAGAAACCTGTAAATTATAGCTGGCCACCACCTCAACAGTTCTGGACAACAGAGAAGGCAGTTCAGGACCAGAGTGGAACCTGCAACTGTTCTTGTAATCACAAACAAACCCCAGGCGCTTTGGTTCATACCCGCTAGCTAGGATGCAAGAGAAGGTCCAGCTTTCATGCAGTTTTTCTTGAAAATTCCCCAGCTTCAATTCCAGAGGCTGAATAAAGAGCCAGGGAAAGTCAGTGTCTCTTGGCAAATGGGAATTCTGGAGCTCCCCGCTCCTCCCAGCGGGTAAGAGCTGCCTCCTCCGATTGCTAACAGCAGAGGAGCAAAAGATCGTTCACTGGGGTAACTGTGGCTATTAAACAGTACAAGAGTTGAATGGAATATTTTTATGTTTTCCTCAAAAACCCCTTCGCAAAAAGAATTGTGCTCAACTTTTCCAATCAACATGCCCGTGAATAGATCTGCCAAAAAAGAACCAAAGAAATACATACCTGGAATCTCCATCTGGATCTTCTACATTGTCACCAATACTGTTCACCGCATACCTACTTCTTGATGTTCCTAAAAAAATGGAGATATTACTCACTGTCCCATTCACACAGCACATTTTGCATGGTGATGCAGGGGAGAGATGCAGCAGCATATTTTATGGGAATCCGAGCATCTTCCTCAGACAACTAACCCAGAGGCACGTTTTGTATAAACTACTGGTAACTATCTCAGTCAGCACATCACCCGGATCAAGCCTACCAGGTGGTTAACTGCCCTTCGTAAACTGAGATGAAGTACTAGGCCAAGCAAAAATCTGTTTTTTTTGTTTTGGGGGGAGGGGACAGAACTAGCAAACGGGTAGATGAGGAAGTCGTCCCATATATTTTAAATTCCTTTCTCCTCACTGTAAGGAAAATATTCCAGGGGAATAATAGTCTGCCAAACTCATGAAACATAAAGATTGTCTTTTCACATTAAGCACAAAAGAAGCATTCTAGTGATCAATTAAGCTCACCCTTTCTATTTTTTCAGTTAATCACCATTGTTTGTTTATTTATTTAATATTTATTTTATTTATTTATTCATTTTATATTGCTGCATATTCACCCATGGCAATTCAAGGCAGCTTACAGAATATAAAACCACATTTAAAACAATAAAAAGAATCAAATAAATTCATATAATAAAATCACAACACACACAAACACACCAGGCAACAGGACATCACACAAGCCATTGAATGGGCTCCATCCTGCTCTGGGATCCCCAGGCCAGCTGGCAGAACCAGGTCTTCAGCACCTTCCAGAAGAGTATTAGAGTGGGGACCGTTCCAACCTCTGAGGGAATGATGTTCCAGAGAGAGGGAGCCACCACGAAGAAGGCCCTTCTTCTGGGTCCCACCAGGTATATATATAGCAATAGCAATAGCAGTAGACTTATATACCGCTTCATAGGCCTTTCAGGCCTCTCTAAGCGGTTTACAGAGAGTCAGCATATTGCCCCCAACAATCTGGGTCCTCATTTTACCCACCTCGGAAGGATGGAAGGCTGAGTCAACCCTGAGCCGGTGAGATTTGAACCGCTGACCTGCTGATCTAGCAGTAGCCTGCAGTGCTGCATTTAACCACTGCGCCACCTTGGCTCTATATATCTCCCTTGGGGATGGGACCCGCAGCATTCCCTGCCTCCCTGCTCTGGTGGGTTGGGCAGATGTGACCAGAAAGAGATGGTCCCCCAGATAACCTGGTTATCTGAGCAACTAGTTACTTCCCCATCTTTCATTAATAAGTCATTGCCTGCCTATAAAGACAGCCAGGAAAACCATCCGATCTTTATTGTCACTGCACATGGTACAACGACATTAAATGCCGTCTTCAGTGTACATTATAACTTTAAAAATAAAAACACAAACACACATCCTTTACTTTCTAAATAATTGAAATTGAAAACCCGATATTGCACTATACCATAGAATTCAATATGGTTGCTACCCCAGGATAGAAGTTATTTTTCAACCTATTTGTCCTTGTTTTTATTATGCTGTACCGGCTGCCAGATGGTAATAGTTCAAAAAAATGGTGCTCAGGATGAGATGGATCTTTAAGAATGTTTTGAACTTTCTTGGAATATAGATTGGCGGAAGAGCAAGTGGAGGAAACTATGGTAATGTGGGCCAAGAATTTTGGTTACAGCACAAACTGGATAAATGGCAGGACTTATGGGAGAGGAATAGAAAATTAATGTTAGCCACTGCGTACAAAACACAGAATGTTTTATAGATGGCACCTCCCACCCACAAGGTTATCAAAAATGAATAAGAACCAATCACCACAGTATTGGAAATGTAATTCAGTGTTAGGATCTTTTTAGCATATGTGGTGATTATGTACAAAGGCTCAGGAATTTTGGCATCAGATAAGGACATGATTGGAAGAGATGCTAGACCAAAAAGTAGACTTAAAACCAGAACTATTCCTACTAGGAATTACAAAAGAGAAATTACAAAAGAGAAATATAAGAAAAGATCGATATATTTAATGCTGCATGTTACAATCGTAGCAACATCGTTTTTTGCACAAAAATTGGAAAATAAAATTGGTGCAGAAATGGACAGGCTGACAGTAGAATTTAAAAATAAGGGTGAAATGTACCAATGGTTGGAAATGAGGAAAAGGAAGATTAGTAGAACGGAAATCGGACTATATTTAGACAAATAGACGAAAGGGATATGTTTGTAAGATCAAAGTAGCAGTATACGGAAAGGATGAATTGTATTTGTGATTAAGTCAAAATATGCATGGAAATGGCAAAGCCAGGAAGAGCACTCTGTGTCCTATGTTTTTAATGTGTATTTACATTTAAAATAATGTTTTGAACTTTCTTAAGGCAGAGGGAGCCATAAAGCTCTTCTTCCAGGGAGGGGAGAGGGCAACCCGTGATTCTCTGCAGCCCCCCCCTCCTCTCTGTGCAGTTGGCAAACCAGACACAGGTGCAGTCGGTTCAAATGCTCCCCATGGTGCAGCCGTTTCCCATTCAGATTCCTGGGGAGCCTCAGCTCCTATGATCTCTGCTGGGCCCTTTGGGCCAGGACTGCGATGTGAGCCCCCAGCTCAGCTCAGCTCAGCTCTTTTATAACACCGCCCAGAGACTTAAAACTGCCCACTTTCTCCACTCGGCCTCTGGAGACCCCTGAACGGATGAGGCCCCCAGGCGAACCCCTCACAGGGGAAGCACTGACTCCAGCTGTGAGGCCAAGAGAAATCGGGCCCAAACGTCCACGGGGCCGCTTCCCTGTCTCCGGTCAGGAGGCGCCCAGAGGCGAAAGGCGGCGCCCCAGCCCACCTGCACAGGCGGAAGGTAACCGGGCCCAGCTGCCCGGGAAAAGGCAACGTTCAGGCCACGAGATGATCTGGGGGCGGCGGGGGGGCGGGGAGAGCTGCCGGGTCGGCAAAGGGGAGCCCGGCCGCTGGGTCGTCCGAGCGGGCGGGAAGAAAGCGGCCGGAGCACGGCGAGACCGCCCGGCGGCGAAAGGGCGAGGGCGCCGGGTCACCATAGCAACGGCGGCGGCGGCCAGAACTTCCGGGGCGGGGCGTCGGCCGCCTACCAGGCGCGCGCCAGTTCCTCACCGATCAGGGCGGCTGGGTTGCCGGGGCCCCGCTGGAAGGGGAAGCGGAAGAGCAGCTTGTTGCCTCGGCTGCCGGAGCTCACCAGGATGACGCTGACGGGGCTGGAGGTGTCGCCCATGCTGCTGCTCTCGCCCGCGCAGCCGCCTCACCGTAGAGTGGGAGCCGAAAGGAGAGAGGGCCCATCGCCCTTTGACACCCGGCCGCGGCGCCTGCGCGATCGTCATTTGTTGGCCGCAGCCTGTCGTCACTTCCGTTTGTCTTCCGGTAGCGGGACGGGCTCCTTCAATTTGCCGCCTAGACGAAGGTCGGGGATGATGGGCGCTCAAGTCCCACCGCTTCCCCTCGCCACCCCCGTGCTTGGCCGGGGCCTGGCTCACCAGCCGCGAAAGCCGCAGGGCACACCAGAAACGGGGGGAGCCCCTGCGGCGGAAGCCTGCCCGTAAGCTGGCGGCGCCTCGGCTAGGGAATCCGGGCGTGCACGGCGCCCCGCCTCGGCTTGGCAAGCGGATGATAAGGCCGTAGGGGCGCCCTGGCTTTGGAGAGATACGCCCGGGCGCCCGCCCACCTGTCTCCAAGCTGGGGCGGCGTGGCAGTGCCTTCCGAACGGAGGGCAAGAAGGAGAGCCCGTCCAGCGGCCCAGAAGGAAGAGTTGGGAGAATAGGTGCTCTTTTCAAAACAGTAATTTAGCCCCAACCGACAGAAAAAAAGATTTTAAAAATACTACGTAACATTAAAAATAATAAATGCCCTATGGAAATTAATTATAAATAGAGCTCCCAAATGTTGATCAAATTAGCCCTTTTACTGAAAAAAAGCTATGCTAGATTATATTGTCGATCAAGTATATTGCCGATCCTTCCAGTATTGTGTCATTTCACCTGGTAAAAATCATCCAACTTTGCTTTACACATTTTTACCTACGGGAACCGACAAACTACGTATGCAGCGTACTAGGAAAGAAGTTCAATGTCACTTATCTGATTGCCACTTTTTTTTACCATGTTTTGGGAGTTTCGGAGTTCCTTGGTTAATCAAAGCAGTTTGGTGGGGAGGAGCACAACAATAAAATGAAAAAAGGGCAAAAGGTATTCCCATATATCTGCCCAGAATTTCAGATTCTGCCTTTTTGTGCTGAAAGCAATAATGCTTGGCTGGAGCCTCCTCTATGTGCTTGCTAACTACAAGTGTAAAAATATGTTACTAAGTTAGGAGGAGAGACTACCAGCAGAACAGTTCAAATTATCCCAACCAAAAGGTTTCTTGGAAGTTGAGAGTCACACAGATTTATATTCCTGCACACCTGACATCCTCTAAAGTATAGGAGGCTGAATGCAGCCTTTTACTTGGAGCCTAAATTGTTTGGCTTCACTGGTATTTAGTCAACAGAATGGGACCTCCCAGCACATTTTTATTTGTTTCTTTGCTTTGTTATCTGTTCCTAGTGTCTTCACATCCCAATTTCCATAGTGCTGCAGGGAAGCCTCTGCTTTTACACACACAACACACACACACACACACACACACACACACACACACACACACACACTTATCCCAAATACTCAAGCAGAATCCAAGGTTAGCATGACAAATTAACTTCCCGTTAAATGTGAGAAATGTAACGGCCTTTCTCAAGATGCAGTCCTGCAAAGCATTGAGGTTACGTGGCCACAAAATTTCTCGGGTTAACCAATGCAATTGGGCTGGGTCTTTGTGTCAGCCATGCCCGGTACGAGACAAGTCTTGGTGTTTTCCATTGTCGGGAAAAGAGCAGGAAGGCCCTGTGGAGGATTTTTGCGCACACGCATGCACGCACACACACAATTTCCTATGGATCAGGGAAAAGGACATCCAAGAGGCAGCAGCCTCATCCTGGTTTGCCCTCACTAATGTCTGCCTTCTAGTAGAAGCTGGGGTTCTTCTGCATGTCTTGGCGGCTCTTTTTCGTTATCCTGGAAGGAAGAAAAAGTGAGAGCCAGTTTGATGTAGTTGGGGTGCTGGCCTAGAAACCAGGAGACTGAATCTGTAGCGATTCTCAGAACCAAAGAAGCTTCTTGGATGAGAAGCGAAACATCTTCAAAGAAAAAACCAGTTTCCTCCTAAAAAAGCACCTCCAGTACAGGAGACCGTGAATTCTAGACCCTACTTAAGGCATGAAAACCAGTTGTTGATTTTAGGCCAGTCCCTTGCACTCAGCCCAACCCACCTCATAGGGTTGTTGGGAAAATAGGAGGAGGGAGGAATATTAGGTATGTTTGCCACTTGAAGTCATTTACAAAGAATAAAAATGGGATCAAAATACAAAATATGCCCTAGAGGTAAGCAAGAGCTTAGAATATTAATTATTCAACTTAGCGTGTTGGATGTCAACAGGTCGCTGCTGTAGGTCTCAGAAATCCATCACAGCAGCGGTGTCCAAAATGCCTGTCTGCCTTACACAGAGTTTATTCGGCTTTTATACACTTTTAAGAAGCAAAGCAAAAGCAGGGGTAGCAGCGGCATCTTATTGGTACATTTTCCTTGTCAATCTCTAAGACCATCCCAAGCAAGGTAGAAGCTTCACATAACACAACAGTTCCTGGTGCTACCTGGTTCTCATCAACAGTCGAGGTCATCGGTCACTGAGATCATGGAGGCTTGCTGCGCATGTCTGCACAAAACCTTTCTTCTCTACTTACATCTGGTTCTGCTAATTAGGTGAGCTCAGAGGTTAAGAGGTAACCAGCTAATGAGATCATGGCATTTCACTGCACATGTCTACGGAACCTTTCCTCTCTTCCTACAGGCTGCTTTTTCCCTGCCTCCTATTGCTCTGTAGATTTTTGGATGGGCCCAGGCTTTCTTTCTTGGCTGTCCAGGAAGGCTGGGAAAGAAAGGCCAAGGCCAAGTCGCTGCCTAACCCAGATTAGGGCGCAAACTCTAAAAAAAACCTTCCTTTCACACACATAGGAAGCTAGGACTCAGCCAAACTATGTTATTTAGCATATTGGCAGGTGTGTGTGCGTGTTGTAAACTCAGCCAGCTGTGGTTAAGTAATGGCTGTTAAGAAGCCAAGACTTGGCATACTGACTTTTATTTATTTACTTGTTTATTTACTTCCTTGGTGGATTAGTAGATCAGTACAGTACTGAGGTGTAAAGCAGGACCCCTTTGGGCAATCATAATATTGGTTGGTGAAGGAAAACAATATTCTGCAGGCATATATTCTGTTTATCTTCTTTCACCGATCTTTTCTAATTTCTGAAGTCCCCAGTCAGGTGGAGTCACCGATTCTTTAAATGTTTAGGGCCTCTGAGGGGAGCCCAGGGTGACGGGCTTTTCTTCCAAGCACAGCTGTGTCAGGATAGAGATTCAACTCCTGGGCTTCCCTCCCGGTCAGGAGCGCTTTTCCTTCCCATCCTAGCCGCCCTCGTGTCTTCAGGCTCCAGCGACAGACACACACGCGCGGCCACCTTTAGTCGTCCCACAAACCCGCCTCGGAATCCCAGGATCGGGCGCTCTCCGCGGGTCGGGCATTTTCCCTATGAATTGGCCGAGACGCTCAGCGGAAAGGTCGAGGAGACCCTCTGAGCGCGGGAGTCCTGCAGAGGAGACCCCCCTCTGCCTTCCACCGATTCCCTCGAGCGCAGCTCAGGGCTGGGCTGGGAAGCCGCAGCGGAGCGAGTCCCGCCCCGCAGCAGCGCTCCTGACCGCCACCGCCACGGAGATAAGATAAGAGGGGCGGACAGAGGAGAGGGCAGCTATATAAGCGACGGTGGCGTCCCGACTCCCAGTCTGCTTCTGCCTAACGAACCACCGGCTGTGTCCCTCGATCTGCTCCTGCTCTGCCGCAACCATGGTGCTGACCGCCGAGGACCGCAGGCAGCTTCAAGCCTCCGTTGCCAAACTGGGCTGTCGCATCGAGGACATTGGCGCCGATGCGCTGAACAGGTAGGCGGGTGGGCGGGCGCAGCCTTCCTTTCCTGCAATGGGCGCCCGCCGCCCCCCATTTCCCTGACGGACCCCTTCTCTTCCTTTTCCCTGGGGCAGGCTATTCCTAGTCTACCCGCAGAGCAAGACCTACTTCGCCCACTTTAACTTGAGCCCCGGCTCGAAGGACATCGTCCACCAGGGAGAGAAAGTGGGCAAGGCGCTGGACAACGCCCTGAAGCACCTGGACGACGTCCGCGGCAGCCTCGCCCAGCTTAGCGACCTGCATGCCTACAACCTCCGCGTGGACCCTGTCAACTTCGGGGCAAGTCTGGGTAAAGCGACTGCAGGGTGGGAAGAGCGGTGCCCGTCCCACCCGCCCGGCTAACTCTTGCCTTCCTCTTCCTCCTCCTCCTCCTTCCTGCAGCTGCTGTCCAAATGCATCCAGGTGTCTCTGGCCACTCACCTGCGCAACGAGTACACTGCCACCGCCTCCCTGGCCTGGGACAAGTTCCTCGAACAGGTGTCTGACAACCTGTGTGAAAAATACAGATGAGCTGGACAGGCCACCAGGCACCCTTCTTTGCCCTCTTCTAAGCTGCCTGCCTTCAGGGTGCCTCGCCTGGGCCACTGAGCAATAAAGTTGTTTTTGAATCGCTGCTTGCCTGTTGCGTTGGCTTTTTGGGCTGAAGGGGAGAGGAGCAGGGCCCTATGGCTGCTGGGAAAGGACTCTCCGGGTGTGTGTCTGCCTTTGAGTTGGTGTTGATCCCCGATGGCTGCCAAGGATAGTCCTTGCAGGGAAAGTGGTTGGCTCTGCCTCCTCCTTCAGATGGCCGACTGTCCAAGGTCACCCATACCTGTAGACTTCATAATCTCCTGGTTTCTAGCCTGGTGTGGTAATACTATACCAAACTGGCTCTCTGCTTGCATATAGTAAAAGAAAAGGGCATCCTCACCTATGATGTAGAACCGTTATAGTTAAGAACAAGTAAGGAACCCAAAAAATAATGGTTTGCCTGTGGGTGGAATCAGGCTTGTCTCCCCTCCCCCAAACCCTATCCCAGAGCAGCCTAAGGGAACCAGGGTGTCCACTGTGGCAGGAAGACCAGACGCGCAGAAGAGCTAGAAGCAGAGATGGCAAACTTACTTCGCTATTTGGGCTGGATCACACAATAATTCCCCCCCCCCATTTCAGCAGCAGCCCTTTGGGCCCTCGGGGAACAAGAGATTGGGAGCAGGGAGAGCAAGTGGCCATTTCCAGAAATACTTTCAGAGTAAAGACTCTTTTCCCAACGCCTCCCAGTCCTGGGGTCCCTTCCACAGCCACAGCAAAAGTGGAGCTCTCTCCTCCTCCACACCGCTGTTTCTGCCAGCAAAAGGCAAGTGAGATGCACACTGCTAGACAGGAAGACTTGTTGTCCAGCTCGGGGCCCTCAGCCACAGATGAGCTCAGCCCTTGGCTGAAGGAGGGACAGCGGGCGTGGCAGAGCCTGCCATCTGAGTAACGGGGAAGGCCACCAGTTGCAAGGGCTGCACCAAGGTCAGCGTTTCCTTCTGGCGAGGTCGACCTGGAGGGAAAGGTGGTGATCCCTCATTTCATTAAAAGGGCTACTTAGGACCCAATACAGCGACTAATGGTTGCCACTGTGCATCTGGTCCAAAATCAACCACCAGGAAGACGGTGACCAGACCTGAGCAGATAATTTCCCTCACTTGTGTAACTTTACCCCGAATCCTGGGCACGTGGCCAGTTAGACCCACAAACCACTTTGGCCCTGGTCTCATCTTAGCAGAGACCAAGTCACAGGGTGAATAGGCGGCTGGGGTGCTTTCACCCTGCCTGGGCTCGGCACCTCAAGATGCCCAAGGACCCCTCAATTGCCCAGAGTCCTCGGGGGCTTCACAGGTTTAAAGCTGGGATAGATAAGCAGATTTCTGTTGAACTTGACCAAGGGGCCTCCCCCACCTATCACTGCCAGCCATGGGAACACAGCCCCCCCCGCCCCCCCGCCCCCCGCCTGCAGCAGAGTCACCACTTCACATGCCCCAAGTTGGCCTTCTTTCTTTGTCATCCAATCTTGATGGAACTTCTCCAGAGCTGGCTCTTCTTGCCTGGCAACTCTCTTGGGGCTGTGGAGGGAGGGGGAAGGCAAGGAGACCCACTCAAGCAACCCCAGACAATGGACGTCCCTCTTGATGGCAAGTTACGTCTCACAAAACCCAAGCTCACGAGGCTGGAAAAAACCATGGCTCGGGTAACCATGGTGCAAACCTTGCCGGGACGAGTGCCACCCCTGTGCATGTACACACAATACCTGTACACCTTCTCACGGGCTACGGTGTCCTGGAGAATTTGGAAGAAAGGAGCACAACATGGAGGAGAAATAACCGGCACTTTATTCAAGGACTCATTTCATTTCCTTCTATTTATAATTGATTTCATTTATTTTTTTATTTCCTCCAATACGAGCACAATGAGATGGGGCTCCGCTCCCCAGTTGCTTAATGTCAGAGTCAGGGCTTGTTCAAAGCTTCTCTTCTGGTGCATAAGCAGCTTCAATTTCTTCTTGAAGAATCAGGAAAAACTTCTCCCAGGCTAACTGGGCATCATCAGTAAATTCTTCTTTGAGGAGATCTTGGAAGACAGAGAGAATGGCCTGAAATAGGAACTAGGTAAAGGCAGAGCTATGAGAGGACCGTCTGAGACAAGCTCTAGAGGACTCCCACCCACCTCCAAGGTCACCTGCCCTGGCTGGGAGCCTCCGGGAGGCACCCTGCAGACAAGGGGACTCCCACCAGATGCTCTGTCTTTCTGCAGACGCTCTCGTGGCCCACTGGGGTCAGGTCATTGATACTGCAGGCAGGCAGGCAGGTAGGCAACAACTGTGTGCCAGAAATCTCCCCTCTGGGGAAGCCTCCATGCAGTCACCTCAGCTGCCCCAGGGCAGATCATGGGTCTGCTTCCCTCCTTAGCTACCTGGAACATGCCTAATGGGACCTTGTGTATGTTCTTGTGGCTTCCCGCCAGCCGCTCAATGAGCTTGCAGGCTTGCTTCCAGTGACTCATGCTTTCAATCAGCTGGTTCAGGGTCACCATGATCCTCCGGCCATGGAAGCCCACCTCCGGGATCATCATCAGGTCCCCTTCAGCTGGAATGTTCTTGAAAAACTGCTTACTCTCTGGGCACGCTGTGAAGAACCTGGGCAGAAGGAAAAGAGGCAGGCAAATTTTGCTCGGCTGCTTTCTCCCCTTATACTGAGCTGGAGCGGACTGGACTGAGCCGTTCTACATTATATAGCAATAGCAATAGCGCTTACACTTATATATGATTTCACAGGGCTTTGGAGTCCTCTCTAAGCTGTTTACAGAGTCAGCATATTGCCCCCAACAATCTGGGTCTGCATTTCATCGATCAAGGATGGAAGGCTGAGTCAACCTTGAGCAGATGATAATCTATGCTCTTCATTTCCCTGGCTGGCCAGGTAGCAATGGCAATAGCAGTTAGACTTATATACCGCTTCACAGGGCTTTCAGCCCTCTCTAAGCGGTTTACAGAGTCAGCATATCGCCCCCAACAACAATCCGGGTCCTCATTTCACCCACCTCGGAAGGATGGAAGGCTGAGTCAACCCTGAGCCGGTGAGATTAGAACCGCCGAACTGCAGATCTAGCAGTCAGCTGAAGTGGCCTGCAGTACTGCACTCTACCCACTGCGCCACCTCGGCTCCCCCGCCAAACAAGATTTCTCACCCGTCAACCAAAGGAATCCAGACACTGGCATCCGAAAGAGTGGAGGCCAGTGGCTCATTGGCCTAATGCAGGTTTTGGTCAGAGCTGGGCATAAAAGGCTATCCCCTCAACCAGGATATCCCCAGCTGTCTTTTTGGTAGCAAGAGAAACCATGTCACTTCTTCACCAGCAGTTGGATGGTTGTCATTGATAGTCTCTGTGATGTTATGTTTTTGTTTTTTAGCAAAGTGTTTTAATTCTTGTACTTGTTAATTGTCTTCCAGGGGAGTATAGCAACAAGAAATGAACCTCAGTAGCAAGGAATCTATTTTCCCGCCCCCCCCCCCATACAAAATTAGGACAATGCCTAACGTATCTGGGAAGAGGCCCAGTCCCACTGTTGGGCTGCCAGGAAGGCCGGGTCTCTTGGTGGACTTTCTCCGAGCACCAAACGGAACTTCCACAAAAGGGGACTCGGTTTCCTACCGCTAGTACCTGATGATAACAATCCTGCCATTTTCTTCAGCATTGTCAAACACCTTTCCCCAAGTACCTCGGATCAGTTGCTGGTCCCCTTCTGTCAGACCCTTCAGTGGATCTGAAGCGGGTGGTCTGGAAGGGAAAGAAGACGACGTTGCCTGTCAGTGGTCTTTGGAACAAGGTGAGCTGTGTCCCCACAGCAGGCTGAACCAGGCCAGACGCCTAGCAGAAGGAAGAATGTCGTCTCGCAGCTTTAGCTTGGCTTTGTTGCCTACCCTCCCTACCCCTGGGTATTCTGCAAACTCAACAAAGTAAAATAAACACGGGTGTGTTTGGTAACCAGCTAAATGTATTATTGTATGAACAATATGTATTCTATGCGAAAAAAGTGAAGTTCGCTCCTCCTAATCCCCACGGTGCCCAATGACAAAGGCATGACGGTGCACCAAGCTCTGTCCTGGTGTATTTGCAATGTGGCGACTCCCCCCGCTCCCCCCACCGGCCTGCCTGCAGCTTCAGCGCCTATGAGGGACGGAGCCTGACAGAGCAGCCCTGAAAAGAACAGCATAAAACTACCCCTTGCTAGTACTGGAAGCTGGCTAACAGCTCTGTAGGGTTTGCCCACTTTGCCTATGAAGCTGTGAGGTGGTGAAAGAGTTTGCCTGCTGAAGATGTGTGTGCTCCGTCCCCGAGGTTTCCAACAAAGAATGGGACATTTTTCCCCGGGACGGTCTGAGGATTCCCAACCTGAGCAGAGGATTGGACTAGAACCACCAGGGACCAGTTCCAGGGAGAAAGGTTTTTCCGTGGGCCAGAGGGGCCGTGGTTTTGTGTGCTGCCTGCACCCACGGATGGGGCTTTGCTTGTTCGCGCTGCCCAGTTGCTGCCATGCCGCAGACTGGTGCCAATCCATGGACCGGGGGGGGGGGGGTTGGGGACCCCTGGACTAAAAGACTTCTGACTCCATGATTAACGCCTCTGATTGCCTTAAGCATATGACTTACAAAAAATCATGCAATTAGCTAGCTGCCATACTACAGAGACATAAATGAAGCAACCACTTTACCCATTGGAAGAGCTCTCTGTACCACTTAGTTTTTTTAATGGGGCCGATTCCTGCTTTGCCTCTCGGTTTCTACGCTCAGCAACAACTGCTCTGAAAATGGTGACTGCACTGCCCACCCCCCCTTCATTCTTGCCCTGAAAAAACCTAGACCTGCCTCTGGTGCTCCTGGCCTGGGCAAGAAATGCTGAAGGTATGTGGTGTGGGGAGGGGGGCTTTGGGGGCCTGCCCCGCCCCCATCCCAGGGACTCCCCCCCCCCTGCCAAAGCAGCCCTTGCGCACAGCCTCCGAGGCGCACTTCTCAGTAGTGAAGAAGAATATGGGAGGCGTGAGGATGTGGGGGAGTTTTGAAGAATTCCGGAGGACAGAACTGAAAATAAGAGCATAAATTGCAAAATTCCTCTCATGGAAGATCGTGAAGAGGCGAGTCTTTTCCATGAGATAAAATCTTGTGAAATTGTACTTGCACACTTAGGCTGCTTTGAAAAGGAAGAACCTGAAGAACTTGGCTGAGAAGCGAAAAGTCTTCAAAGAAAGAACAGAAAATCCAGTTGCCTCTTGAAAAAGCCCCTTTGGGAGAAGCATGACCTGGAGGACTGAGAACCTCCAGAGGCAGGAAAAATAAAGTCCCCAACATTGTAGGCCCCTTGTTCATTTTTAGAACACAACTGCATTTGGTATCATAACCTATCAGGTTCCACCAGGTTCCCAGATGGTCACATCTCAAATCAGCCTTTTGTTTTAACTGGACCAAAAGATTCACAACCTGACAGTCAAGTGGGGCAGAGCAAACAGGGCAGGCTCCGTTGTGCCCTTCAGAATGCCTGGAATTTAGAAAGTGGTCACCATGAGCCCCTTCCGTTTACAGGCGGCAGACTCCCTCTTCAGCCCTGATTGTTTTCACAAAGAATTCCAGGCAGTGAACGGATCCAGGACGCTTTCCTCCTATTTTCCCCATAACAACCCTGTGAGGTGGGTTTGGCCGAGAGGGAATGACTGGCCCACGTGACCCAGCTGGCTTTTATGGCTAAGCCCGGACTTAAACTCACGGTTCTCTTAGTCTAGGATGCCCCCAAACCAGAGGGGCCTTGAGGGTACCTTCCCCAAATAACATTCCCGGCCCTGAGTCCCGCTGCCGGCCGTTTCAGGGATGCCCCGGCTGCCGCCCCTTCACCCGCCAGGCAGTTGGTCGAAGCGCCGCGGACCAGTTTGGGGCAGAGGGCGACTCACCCCACCTTCAGCTTTCCGCTGGGACCCCCAAAGACGGCCATGTCTGGCACAAGGGATCGCCCGTTAGAATGGGGCGGGGGGCGGGGGAGGGGGCGAGTTCGCGGGATCTTCCGGCGGCCGCATTCCGGGCCAGCGCCCCCTCCCCCCGAACTGTCCCGGAGATGCGGCCCCCTCCTCTCCCGCTCCAGCGTCGTCCGGGATCACGCGGGGCTGTGAGCCAGGCGAGCCCGAAGGCAAAGGCTGGCAATGAATGTGCTCGGCAGGGAGGCGGCCTCTCCCCCCCCGCCGGTTGACCGCGGACCGAGGAAGCCGCGCTCGCCGCCTGAGGGTGGAGTCCGTCCGCCTCCTTCCCGGTCAAGCGCCGCCCGCAGCGCGTGCCCAACCGCCTCCCCTCCTGCCCCGCCGGTTCCCCCTGGCGGCCCCGCCGGCCGGCCAGTCCGGGTGCGGAGCCCTAGCGGAGATGGCTGCCGCTTCGCTCGCCCGCCGCCCCCTGTTCCTCCTGCTCCTCGCCGCCGCCGCCGCCCCCCTCTCGCCGCCGGAGAAAAAGGAGGCTGAGCTGGCCGAAGGCGCCGAAGGTGAGCCGCGCTTCCACCGCTGCTCCTCTGCCCGGCGCCGGGCGTATCAGGGAAGCCGCGCCCGCTACCTTGGCTCGACCGGGCGCGCCTCCCCGAGTCGACTCCAGCGCCTCTCCTCTGGCAAGCGGGCTGAGGGCGGCGGCCCAGCGCCGGCTCTTCTGTCGCTGGGAGGGCTGCCTCTCGAAGGAGCCCGGGCTGCTTTCCTGGCAGGAAGCCCGGCAGCTCCCGTGGAGACGAGCCGGCGAGCAGTGGCTCCACAGGGCCTCCTGCTGGCAGGGCTTTGTGGCATCTGGTCTGGGGCTTCTTCCTGGGCACCAGTGCCTGGGGATGGTGGGCCGGTGCCCGGGCACTGGGTGGGGGCAGGGTTTGGCCTCCCTGGCTTCCTTTCCTGGGTCGAGGCTGCCGGGCTTCAGAGTAGGCAGCAATGCAGGGACGTTGTCTTGCGGCAGCCTCAACAGGGCACCCGCTTCCCCCCTTCCCCCCTTCCCCCCTGATACCCACGCCTTGATTTCCTTGCCTGGCACAAGGGCGTCAGGGCAGCAGGGGCAGTCCTGTGCCTCTATCCCGTGGCTGGTCGTGCCCAGCCCTCACCATGCCCAGCCCTCAGGCAGTGGGAGGGAAGACCGAGTCCCCTTTCCCGGAAATGGGTTTCTTGTGCAAAGTCCAGAGCAGCCATGCCTGCAGGGTGGGGTGTGCCTGCCTCTCTGCCTGCCCTGGATCCCTGTGCTCTGTGACTTCCTCCCAGGACTCCCAGGGGTCTCCTAACGGACATGTAGATGCTTCCTGCTCAGAGGCTGCCTGTGTGGGCGACGGTCACTCCAAGGTCCTTCCTGGGCTGGCCAGCCACTTTCACTGCCCCAGAGCAGCCTCTGAGACCCCCCTGAGACCTGCAATGGAGCCAATGGCGTTTGTGGCCATGATGTGCTTGACCGGTAGCCCAGCCCCTCCCCACCAGGACCTGCCTGCAGCTATGGCTGGGCACCTGAGGGCTCTTCTTTTCTTCCCAGATCCGGCCTTTCTTTCTGAGTATTTTTCCCAGAGCTCACAGACGCTCTCCTTCTACCGCTGGTATGGCAGTGCCAGGATTTTCCGTTTCCGTGTCCCAGAGGACACAGTGCTGCTGCGGTGGCTTCTGCAGGCTTCCAGAGACAAAGGGCCTGGATGTGGCAAGACTCAGGTCACCTTGTGAGTCTCCCCTGCTGCTGCCGCTGTGGCAGGGAGTACCAGAGGGCTCAGGGTCTTCATCTCAGGGGACGGAGAGAGTGATTGACCCCTTCTCTTGACCTGTGTCCTCCAGCCACATCCGCTATGGTGCCCCGCCTGTCATCAACCCCCTGGGCACAGAGTTCCCCGTGAACACAAGCCTCCCTCCGTCCTTCAGCCAGACTCTGACCTTGGACGCTGCCCAGCAGAACAGCACTTTTGTTAACCTCACTAACCCGGCTGCTGGGGACTGGTTTCTCGCTGCCCACCTGCCTGCAGCATCAAGCAGGATTGAGGTGAAGGTGAGAACTGGGCTGGCAGGAGTGGGGGAAACAGCCCGCAGGAGAGGTGGAAGTCCTGAGCCCAAATCTGTGGCATGCCATGATCCAAGGTGCGTCCACCGGGCTGGACAAGAACTGGTGGAGCTGGAATTGAGCAGGGCAGATTCCCTGACGGGCCTTTCTGCCTGCAGGGATTCTCTAGGTCTTGCAGCTACACCTTCCAGCCTGACGTGTTTGTGCTGCGCCAGGTGGACGTTGTAGTCCTTGAGCCTGATGTACCTGTCCAACGGGTTCTGTCCAAGGGGGCTAGTAGGCCACTTCATGCCAAGTGAGTAGCATGGGATGAGGGGGGGGGGGGAACGGCTGGCCCCTTTAAGCCCAAGAAGCATCTGCTGACTTCCTAGGCCTCTGTCTGCATTGGAAATGATGTGTTGCAGGATCTTTGTCCCCGAGTACACCGCTGGGATGCGCTTTGAGCTGGGGAAATGCATGGAGAACGGCTCTGCTGCGTCTTGTGCCCTCCGGGTCACCTTGGGTTCGGCTGTGCTCTCTTGGTCTTCCCAGAAGACGCTTCGCTGCCTGGAGGCCTGCAGCATCTTTTTGCCTTCCCCACCATGGGGAAGGTGGCTTTGGATCACAGTGGAGAGCCTTGGTGGTGCCAGCACCAGCGTGTCCTTTCAGATGGTGGTGTTCTTCATAGGTGTGTGTCCCTGACCAGAATGCTTGGAATCGGGAACAGGTTCCGGCAACTATGGGGATCTGAGCAAAGGCTCTTTCCGTTCCTGTTCAGATCCCTGCTGCTCCTTCCTTTTCTCATCTGGTCAAGAGAATAGTGGCCCCTGCTTTGAGGAAGGGGAGGTCTTGTTTCCATCCAGAAGGGTCTCTTGCCCTCCCCTTTCCTCCTGCCCATTTGTGTGGTGGAGCATGTGCCGGCTTCTCTCCTTGCAGCATGCAACCCAGGAGATGCGGCCTCCTTCCTTGGCTTCTACCAGAGGTTGAAGCAGAACCAGGGGATGCCGACGCCAGGAGGCCACCTCAACAGGACACTGCTTGCCATGGGCGGCAGCCACAATGCCTCTGGCCCAGGAAACGCCTGCCTGCGTGGCCAGCCGGTTGCCCGTGAGGACCTGGACGTTGTTTCTGTGCGTTTCCGCATTCTTGGAGATTCCACCGTGCCCGTTCGGAGCGATATTCCCACTCTGCTGTTCCTTAACCTGAACTCCGGCATGGACAGTGGAGGGAACCTGGTGCTGAACCTGATGCTGAACCAGGTGAGAATGAACCCCTGCTGCTTGGAGGGCCAAGGGTTGACAGGTTTTGCTTCCTGCTGGAATTCAGAACTGGGACCAATTTTGTCATTGCAGACTTCCGTGGGCCTTGGAAATGCCACTGTGTTGGCCTGCTTGAGCCCCACATCTCCTGCACTTTTCCTGAATGGCTCCTGGGGCTGCTGGACAGGTACGTGGCCAGAAGGGCTGCTTGACAAGAGTCCAGAGCTGGGTTTCTGTTGGTTCGCCCCGGATCAGGCAAACGGGTGGTGGCAGCGGCAGGAGGCACACGCACAAGCGAACCGGTAGTAAAATAAATTGAAACCCACCACTGGTCCAGACCACTGTATTTTGCCCTTTCCTGGAGCACCTGTGCATTTACTCCAGAGAAGCTGATGGTTTTTAAAGGACGTGGACCAACAGCAGTTGCTCTGCTTGCTTCTTCCCCTCCCACCCAGCCTTCGCCCAGGGCTACCTCCTGAACGTGAGCATGTCCTCCAGGGAAGCTGCAGTCATTGTCCCTTACCCACAGTCTGACAGCTGGTATCTGTCCCTGAAGCTGCTCTGCCCAAAGGAATCAGAGTGAGTACTGGATCTCCCGGCTGGGCATGGCTCTCTGCAGAGCAGGGAGAAAACTGCCACTGCTGGGGTGGCTTTGTGCTTACCCTCCTCCCCCCCCCCCCCGCATTTGCCCTTTGTGGAGCTGGCCGTTCCCAGTAGGACTGGATCTGCTGCATCGCGGAATCTCTTTCTCTCCGCCTCTTGTGCAGAGACTGTGATCTGGCCCAAGGCCAGGTAGCCGTGCTTGCCTACCTCACCCCCTGCTTTGATGATTGTGGGACCTACGGACAGTGCAGCCTCATCAGGCGCCACGGTTACCTCTACACAGGCTGCATCTGCAAGGCTGGTAAGAGAGATCCTAGCCGGCACTCACTTGCTCCTATCCCCCAGGCCGCTCTTGGTGGATTTAGCTCCCAGGCCTCCCAGCCGGGGCGGCTCTGCCTCAGGTCCCCTCCTCCAAGAAAGGAGAGCTGGCCCCATCAGGACCCACCTTCTGCATGGAGCTGCCTACCTGCGTGGATGCCTCCGGGAGTGGCTGTGCTTTGCAAAAGCACTTTGCACATGAAACCACGTGTGCTGGGAGGCCAATGGCCGCACCACTTTTTTAGAAGCACACGCACATGGAGTCAAGGCAAGAAAGACAAAGATATCGTTGAGTTGAAGGACGTGCCTTTGGCAGAGCATTGCTTTTTGTAGCTAACGTGTTCCCTGCCTTTTCCTCTTGCAGGTTGGGCTGGCTGGAGCTGCACAGATAGAACCAAGGCCCAGTCTGTAGGCACCCAGGTCTTGGCCACCCTCTTGCTCACCCTCAGCAACCTGTTCTTCCTGCCTGCAATCACTGTGGCCCTTTACCACTATCACCTAGTTGAGGCCTCCGTTTATACCTTCACCATGTTCTTTTCCACAGTAAGCTTTTTTTTTTGTTTTCCTTTGGTCCAATGCATGCTGTGGAGCACTTCAGTTCTTTGCAATGGAAAGTGGGCTTCCATTTCTTTGGCCTGCCTGGGTGAATGGGGGTTTCTGGAGTTCTCTTAGCCCCGCTGGACCTCTGAGCAAGGAAGGATAGAGGAGCCTTTCTGGGCCAAGCTTTTGAAAATGCAGACCTGCTGCAACAGCCCCCTTTCTGCCACCACTTCCTCTTCCTCCTTATTGTGGTTACAGTTCTACCACGCCTGTGACCAGCCTGGCATTGCTGTAATGTGCATTATGGATTACGATACGTTGCAGTTCTGTGACTTTCTGGGCTCTGTTGTCTCCATCTGGGTGACCATTCTCTGCATGGCACAGGTCGAGAAGACCCTGAAAAATGTATGTATGGCGAGACATAGGCCATCCCTAATTAAAAGTAGTGAAGAATTGGGGGAGGAAGCCAGATTATGGGATGGAAGAGGTGAACGTTTCCCCTTGAGCCATTCTTGCCTGGTGCTTCTTGGCTGCAGTGTAAGTGACCAGCACAAGTGGCAGTGGTGAGCGTTTGCCAGGAAGCTGGCCGTGCTGGTGGGCATATCCCTCGTTGCCATCAGCAGCTTCCAAAGCCCTCTCGGATCGTCTCGTCTGGCCTTTTCTCCTTTGCTCTAGGTCCTCTGTGTGCTGGGGACTCTGGTCATTGCAATGTCACTGCAGCTGGACCGCAGGGGTGTGTGGAATATGATGGGACCCTGTGTCTTTGCCCTCACCATCATGGCCAGCATTTGGGTATGACACTTCTGGCCTTCCTTCCCGAAGCTCCTTATGATCAGCAAACCTCTGAGCTGGGTGGCAGGAAGCCCGCTGCCATTTGCTCCTCAGGCATTTGGCTGCAATCAGTTGGGCCTGAGGGCGCTTTGTTCTTGCAAGGAATGCAAGACATGTTAAGAGCAGGTTCTGCAACAGGCTATCTGAATTCTCTCCCTGGAGCAGGCTGGCAAGTCCCTTGGCTGTGCTGCTCCCAGTAAGCCATCTCTCCTCCCATAGGTCTATCGTGGAATCTCCCGGCGCCGCTGCTACCCTCCGTCTTGGAAGCGCTGGGCCTTTTTCCTCTTCCCCGGGACCAGCTTGGCCCTCGTGGCCATAGCAGTATACACCTTCCTGGAAACCACCGAAAATTACTATTACACCCACAGCATCTGGCACGTCCTGGTGGCGAGCAGCGTGGCCTTCTTCCTTCTTCCTGGAGATAAGCAGAAAGACCCATGGGCCTGGTCCCGTAAACTGCTGTGCCGTTACCAAATCTGTAGGAATGACCAGGAGGAACTCTACACAGTGCGGTGACTGGAAAAGGAGGAGCTGATGCAGCCAGACTCCCTCCCAATGGGAATCACTTAATTTGGCTGGAGGAATGTGAACCCCCCCCCTCCATCCCTCCTGCTGTGCTGGACAAAAATGAAGGCATCCAGGCAATCTGGCTGGAGAGGAAGCTGCCTGACAGAGCCAGGGCCTTTCTGAATCTTGGGAAACGTGGCTTCATCTTGTGGCAGCCTTGGGAATAATGCGCAGCAAGGAAATAGATGCTTCTGCAGCCAAGAAAATGGCTGGGGACTGAGGCAATTCAGGGGGACTGAAGGCAGGAGCCTCCAAGCCCCACTGCTCCTGCCCTGTATCCACCACCTTGCCTGCACAGGCAGGACCATTGGCCCATGAAATCAGCCAGGAAGGGGCTTTCACGCATTCCGGATTGGCTTGTTCGAACTTGGGTATGAAGAGCACTTTATCGGGACACGAAGACTCCTAGCATCTTCTTTTTTCAAATACAAATCCACTTCCTGGGCAGGGGCAGGGCAGCCAACGTAGGAATCCTTGGCCAAGGATGG
This sequence comes from Thamnophis sirtalis, assembly GCF_051295495.1. Classification (NCBI taxonomy): domain Eukaryota; kingdom Metazoa; phylum Chordata; class Lepidosauria; order Squamata; family Natricidae; genus Thamnophis; species Thamnophis sirtalis. Next base: position 117,965 of record NW_028261394.1, on the reverse strand, counting down.
TCCAGGACCAGGTCACATTTTCTCTGTGCTTGTGTGTGTGTCGTTCGCCTGTCTTTGCATTAACCTGCACTGAAAAGAGCCTTGATTCAGGGTTGATGTGCAATCACTGCAGCGGATAAAGAAAGCTCAACTTAATTCTAAATTAAAAATGCAAACACGGATGTAGCATTGTCTCAGGAAAAGCTTTAGCAACTGCATATTCCATTATTCATATTCCATCGAGCCACCCGTGGCATTTCAAAGCTTTTTTTAAAAAACGAAACAGCTTCCTTTAACTTCCACGTCTTGAATTAAAAGATCTCCGATGCCACTAAAAGTAAAGCTTCCGTTGGTTAAAAGGGGGGAAACGGCTTCTCCCCCGGGGCGGCTCATCTGAGCAAGCGAGGCGGGGGATGGGTGGGGAGCGGGCGCGCCGTCGGTGGAACAGCTGCCGCCCTGGTTGAACGGCCGGCGGAAGGCGACGCGGGCGAGGCCCAGGCGAGGAGCGGCCCAGCGGCCCTTCCCCCCGCCCTCCCCTTCCGGTTCGGCTGGACCAACGAGACGCAGGCGGAAGCGGTGAGCGGCCGAGGCAGCGGCTTCCGGCGTGGCCCCGTGGGCGATGCCGCTGCACAAGGTCCCCCCGCGGCTGTGGGACTCGCTGCGCCTGCAGCGCGGCATCCTCGCTCGGCTGCCGCCCCACTACCTGCGGGCCTTGCGCGAGGACGCCGCCGCGCCGCCCCCCGCCGTCCACTGGAGGCCGCCCGCCGGCGAGTACGCGCGCGCCCCGGGCCCTCTGGAGGGCGTGCGGCAGCAGGTGGTGCCGGTGCCAGTCTATTTCCCCCCCGAGAGCCAGGAGGGGCTGTGGGGCGGCGAGGGCTGCGTGGCGGGCTACCGCTACGCCCACGATGACAAGGTGGGTCCGCGGCGCTTGGAGCAGGCCGTGGGTGGGTGGGGGGGCTCCTGCGCGTCCCTCCCCGGGCTCCATCTCTTCCCTTGGTGCCTTCAGCTCTCGAGGCGGTTGAAGAAGATGTGGAAGCCGCAGGTCTTCAACCGCGAGTTCTACAGCGAGATCCTAGGCAAGAGTTTGAGAGTTGCCGTCACCATGAGGACGCTGGAGCAGGTGGACAAAGCCTTCGGCTTCGACTTCTACATCTTAAAGGTTTGCAGCTGGTTTTGGAAGGGAGACTTTCCTTCCCAGCTCCGGTCAGGGCGTGATGGCAGTGGCCTGAGACAGTGCAGGGCCTCCTTTGACTGAGGCGGTTGCTTGCAGGGCCACCTGCAACTCCTAAGGTAAACAGCGGCATTTGATCCCTTCCATTTACAGACCCCGAAGTCTGAGTTGTGCTCCAAATTGGGCATGGACCTGAAGCGCACCTTGCTTTTGAGACTGGCACGCAGAGACCCTTCTCTCCACCCAGATGATCCAGCCAAGAGGGAGGCTGTTTATAACAAATACAAGGTGATTCTCCTTTGCAAGAGTGTCTGGGAAGGCCTACAGGTGGTTTCTGGCTGCAGGAAGAAACCAGGTTTCTTGGGAACAGGTGTGGTGCAAGAGAATAACGGAGAGGGAAGTGCAATTTTTGTAACTTTGGGGTACAGTCACTTCTCTCTCGGAAAAGAACTTCTGTTCCAATAGTTTATTGTGTTGTCATGTCGCTTTCCCTGCTAAGAGATTTTCCTCCTGTTTACCTATATCTGCACTTTTCCCATAATCGTAGCTATCTGGCTTCTCAATAAGTTTCTGTGCTGCAAATTAGCAAACTGAACTTTGCCTGCAGGAGTTTGTCATTCCAGAAGAGGAGGCCGAATGGATTGGACTGAGTTTGGAGGAAGCTGTGGAGAAGCAGAGAGTCCTGGAGAAGAAGGTAGGTGGCATAGGCACTTCATGGACAGATTGTGCCAGTGAGGTTGGTGGGCCTTGCAACTCCTTGGCTGGGCAACATCTGCCTGGATTAGAATATTTACCTACCAATAACCAGTTGCATTCCCGACTGCATTTCTTTCCATCGATTCCATCTTTTGGAACCTTGCTTTCAGGAGCCCCTCAGTCAGGCCGAGACCAGTCCTCATGAGGGGCTGGTAGTTGAAATCAAGGGCAATTGTAAGACTGACCCTCTGTATCTATATTTTCTTAGGACCCCGTTCCCCTGTTCAGAGTTTATGCAGAAGAACTGATCCTCCACCTCCAAAAACAGCAGGCCTTTTAACAAGGAAAATTTAACTTGGGCTTTGAGAGTTTTATGCTCCTTTTGGTTTCTCTCATGCATGTCGAATAAAGCAGGACTGAATACCAAGAAGCGTTCTAAGGCCTAATTGGTGATTCAGAGTATATGGATTGACCAAGGTCTGTCTTGTTATTTGGCGTTTGGGAGAGCCAGCCCTCCTGAACTGCACGATCCCCCTTGTCCAGCATGCTTATTACTCAGCACCAATAAAGAAGACGGTTTCATCTGCTGCCGAGATTGTGTCCTTGTCTTCACCTGCTGAGGCTTTGTACCTACAACTTGCTTTGGCATCTTAGATCTTAGCTTGGGACACTGAGTCAAGTGAGTAATTGACACAATGCTCCCTCAGTAGCTATATCTTTATAAAAAGTCTGGGGATGGGACCGGTGGCTCCCTTGGACGGGTCATTTTCCTGCTTTTCGGCCAGAGAAGCAAATATTTGCATTGTAGTCGTTGCCCCTGAGGGTAAACAAATCACCCTCTTTCTTTGAGTAGTTTCTGTCTCTGCAGGAGACTTAAAGCAAGGCAGCAAAAGGAAAAGAATGTGAGTCTCTATTACTGCACAGTTACACATTTATTAATGTAGCCACTAATCTACCAATGGAACAAAGGAATAATACAGGAATATGTCATATAGCTGCCAAGCAGAGGTGAGCGGGTGGGAGGCAAGGGACCTCTCCCCTGGGCCCCACCAGGCTGCCTTCCGAGGGCTCGCCAGGGAAGGGAACCGGCCCAGGCCCACTTCAGTGCCGGGAACATGAGGAGCCCCTCCTGCTGCTGCTGCTGCTGCTGCTCCAGCTGTGCATGTCCTGGGCCTCCTCTGTGCTGCGTCCTGGCCCAGGGATCTCCCCTGCGGGCTTGGAAGGCCAGGAAGCCCTTAGAGGAAGATGGGATGCCTTCTATGCACTTGAATGGGAAACCCCGAATGGCGTTTAGGAAGCGAAGCCTCTGATTCTCGCTGTCAGAAATCGCCCCGAGTCCCAAGCGGCACCTCCCTCCCTCCCGCCCTCCGTGGGATCCGCTACCCGTCCCTTCTGCCCTCGGGGGGTGGGGGGTTGGGGTACGGTCGGGCAGGTCCTTCCCGAGGCGGCGGCGGCGGCGGCTTTCCCTTTCTTTGCACCCGGCCGGCCCCCGCGGGAACCTCCGGGCCGGAGGGGGCGCTGCCGGGGAGCCGCTCGCCGCGGAAGGGCGGACGCGAGGGCGAGGCGCTGCCGAGCGTCAGCCGAAGTGCGCTGGGCCGGGCCGGGCAGGCAGCGCTCCGGGGGCCATGGGGGGCCGGCGCCCCGCGCCTTCTCGCGCCGCTCCCATCTCAGCCTCGCCTGGGCCGCGGCGCCCTGCCGCCTCTCCGCTCTGAGCGTCCCGCCTCCCGTCGCGGCCGCGGGGGATCCGGGCGCGACCCCACGTGCGCGGCCTGGCCGCCGCCGCTCCCGCCGGCCGGCCGGGCGGACAAAGGGGGCGGGCGGCGGCTGCGGCGGCCTCGGTCTGGCGCGAGCTGCGGGCCCGTCGCGGGGAGGCGGGGAGCGGCTGGCGCGGGCGGCTTCTGAGACGGGCGCGGGAGGAGCGCCCCACCTCGCCTCCGACGGCCCTTGCCCGCGCTCGCAGCCGGAGCCCTCCGCCCGGCTCCCGCCCGCGAGATGAGCGCGCCGGAGAAAGGCTTCTCGCTGGACCTCGGGGGCGGCGGCTTCACCGAGGACGCGCCCAGGCCCCCGGTCCCCGGGGAAGAGGGCGACCTCCTTTCCGCGGACCCGCGGCCCGCCGGCCACGGCTTTTCGGCCGGAAAGGGCGACGGAGGCAAAGGCGAGACGACCACCGCCACCCCGCGGCGTCCGGACCTGGATCTGGGCTACGAGCCGGAGGGCAGCGCTTCCCCGACGCCGCCTTACCTGCGATGGGCGGAGTCCCTGCACTCCCTGCTGGACGACCAGGACGGCATCCACCTTTTCCGGACCTTCCTGAAGCACGAGAGCTGCGCGGATTTGCTGGACTTCTGGTTCGCCTGCAGCGGCTTCAGGAAGCTGGCGCCCTGCGACTCCAAGGAGGAGAAGAGGCTGAAGCTGGCCAAAGCCATTTACAAGAAATACATTCTGGACAATAACGGGATCGTGTCCCAGCAGGTGAAGCCGGCCACCAAAAGCTTCATCAAAGACTCTGTTCTGAAGCAACTGATTGACCCGGCCATGTTTGACCAGGCCCAGATGGAAATCCAGTCCATGATTGAGGAGAACACCTACCCCTTGTTCCTGAAGTCGGATATTTATTTGGAGTACACGAGGACAGGTGGGGAGAGCCCCAAAGTACACAGTGATCAGAGTTCAGGCTCCGGGACAGGGAAAGGTCTGCCTGGGTACCTGCCCACCTTGAACGAGGACGAGGAGTGGAAATGTGACCAAGACATCCTGGAAGGAGAGGAGGGGCAGGTGGCAGCCGATCCAGAGTCTGCCTCCTCTAGCAGATTCACCCAGAAGCTCCTCCTGGAGACAACCAGCCAGCCGGCCCCCAGGACCAGGCATTACAGCGAGGGGAGGGAGTTCAGGTGAGAGCCACAGTCCGAAGGATGCTTTTGCTTACAGCTCTCCTCCACCTGGCCACAGGAGAGGAGGAGGAGGAGGAGGAGGAGGAGGCAAAGGTGCTGGGAGGTGGGGAGAAGAGGTGCCCGTCTGTCAGATCATCTGTTGGTCTCCTCAGTCCAGGCTGACCTTCCTGCCTGTCAGAAAGCAGTTCGCGTCCTGCTGAGGAAAGCCATTCTCCTCGTTCAAAGACCCCCATTGGGGGTGCAGGCCTCTTGCCTCACCAGCAAAGGGCTGCGGGGTACATAGGCCTCTTCTTGCCAAAGGTGACACGAAGCTCTCTGGCCTTGGAGAGGTGGAGAACGCGGGCAGTGATGCATGCCAGATGCTCACCACAAAGGCTGCTGAATGAAGAATCAGAACGCGGCTTCAGTTGGTCTCGGTTTGCAAAGAACTAGACTTGTTTGGCTCTGCCAAGCTCAGTTTTGTAAAACTGTCAGTAACTCTTTTTTTCCCTATTGCATATTACCTAAGAAACTCAATAGATAAAAGCAATTACAAAATTTTGCTAACATTCCTGCACCTTTTGCAATAATTTTTGGTCTTTTCTGGTTGTTTGCAGATGCTTCATTACCCAGCTAGGCAACATCAGTCGAGTAGGTGGAGGGAAGCCAGTAAACCCCACACCTACTTGCACCGATGGCGTTACCTGGCTAGATAGCGAAGCGTCTGCAAGTAAATGAGCAGGGTTAGAAAATACCAAGGACTCCATAAAAGCCTTAACATTTCAGCAGTTCTTTGAAGAAGAATGAGAGGTCTTTAGTGGAGAACATCGTAATGTGTGGAATAATGTGGTTTATAATCTGGACGCTTGAATCTTCCTTCCTTCCATCCAACCGCCACCCCCGCCCCCCTCCTGTGGTCCAAGGTGACTTGTTCTGCCCTCACCTGACATACTGGTGGCCAGGAATGGATTTTGTTGGGGACAATCCCGCCCAGCATGGATGTAAGCGCTGTGGGGTTCTGAGCATTGCCTGGTCTTCTCTTGGCAGGCCTGGGCCTTGGAGGGAGACAGGGCATCCGTATTATGTCAACACCGGCTATGCCCTGGCACCAGCCACCAGCGCCAACGACAGTGAGCAGCACAGCATGTCCAGCGATGCTGACACCATGTCACTGACTGATAGCAGCCTGTGAGTATTTTGAAAGGCTGGGATGGAACCAAGGGGAGGGGGGTTGTCTCTGGGGGCAGATTTTCAGTCTTTCCAGCAGCTCTTCTAAGCATGGAACCAGGCCCGCAGCAGCCATCTTTAGAAAGGCAGCTGTGTTGCTTATGAAAAGGTCCCCTGGCTCCTTACCGGTCTGGAAACAGAGGGTTACTGGACCTTGGACCGTAGCGGAGGGAGGACCTTTGCAATGGGGGGGGGGCAGGCTCCCCGTGAGACTTCCTGCCCTGCACCAGTGGGAGGAAGGTCCCAGGCCTGCTGGATGGGGGTTCGGGCTTTGCGCACGTGCGCATTGGCCAGGGTGGCTCTCCCCTGAGCAGCCTCTTAGGTTATGCGTTGTGGCTTCCTCACGGCAGAGACGGGGTTCCCCCTTACCGGCTGCGGAAGCAGCATCGTAGAGAGATGCAAGAAAGCGCCAAAGCAAATGGACGTGTGCCACTACCTCACATTCCGGTAAGGGGGTGAGAGCACTTTGGGGGTGCGGCCCTGTTTCCAAGGGTCTCCCTTTCCTGGCGTCCAGCAGGTGGATTCTGGCCTGAGGCCCAGCACCAGGCTGAGTCCAGCCCAGCTACAAAGTTGCTTCCCACCTTGGAGCCCCCTTTTTCTCCCCCACAGGCCCTTCCCAGCTGCTGGTGCCATTAGCCCCTCTTAGTGAGCGCCTCCAAACCTGGCCCCTCCCCCCTCCCCCCCTTCCCCCCCCAGAAAAACAGATTCTGTCTGGATTACTTATTTATTTTGGGCTGCCGAAGGAAGCTTATGGTGGGGTCCGTGGGTGTGCCTGGAGCCTCATGTGTCCACTAGGAGTGGAGAGGGAGTTCCGGCAGTTATCTGGCCAGTGAAAAGACAGAGTCCTTCTGCTCTCTGTCCCTGGAGATTTCTCTGCCCAAGGAAGCCCTCACGGGCACTGCACAGGCCAGGCGATGCCCCTTGCTTCAGCTCCTCTCTGGAAGCTTCCCGGAGTCTGCCGGAGCCCCTGCTGCCTGGGAGCAACATCTGGGAGGCTGGGGGCTGGCAGGACCTCGGAAGCAGATGGGAGGGGTGGTGGTGGTGAGCTGGCCACCACAGCTGCTCTGAAGGGGCTGCCAAGCAGGGGAACTGATGTCCGTGGGCGGAATGGCCCGTAGGAGAAAGGGCATTTTCCTGCTTCGGCACAGAGATCCGGAGGAAATTCTCAAACTATCCCTGCTCCTCCCCCAAAAAGGAAGACCGGGGAGGACGGAGGGCCAGGTTGCTTTGCACACCGGTGCTTCTTCTTTCCCGCAGCGAACTTACCGAGTGCCAAAGGACATCCACGTTGAACCCCAGAAATTTGCTGCCGAACTGATTAACCGCCTGAAGGAAGTGCTGAGGGACCGGGAAGCGGAGGCCAAGCTGGAGGAGCGCCTGAAACGCGTCCGAGCCGTGAGTGAGGTTGCTGCCTTTGTCAGGCTCCCTGGAGGAACGGGGGGGTGGGGTGGGGGGGGGCAGCTGCCCAATTGGACCTGGGCACCCCAGAAGAGCCGGGCGTGCGGGAGAGAGCTGGGGCTGGAAATCCAGGGCTCTTGGCCTGGAGGGGAACCGGCTTCAGCTGGTCTTTGAGGCGGCTGGGTTGGTTGAGTTCCCTTGTTGCTGGCTGAGGGGAGCTGCTCCCAGCTGCCACCCTGTCCCTGGGCTTCAGGCCTTTGCCACCTCCTCTGCCCTGAGGGTGGCCTTTGGGCCTGACCACCGTGCCTTTCTCCTGGCAGGAGGAAGAAGGGGAAGACGCAGACCTCGCGCTGGGCCCGGCCCTCGTGAGCCACAAACTGGTCCCCACGCAGCTCTTGCCCCACTTTGCCCCCCGCTATGCTGAGCTGCAGGTGCATGATGCCCACGAAGAGAACCCCGAGAGCATTCTGGACGAGCACGTCCAGCGGGTGATGAAAACCCCCGGCTGCCAGTCCCCCAAGCCCCGATCTCCGGACAGCGGCCTTGTTGGCAAGCTGCACAGCCTGGCGGGCTCCGTCCCACTGGGCCACAGCAAGCATGCCAGCAAGTCCGGGCTGAAGCTGGAGGCCCCCAGCCTTTTCCACCACAAGCACGTCTATCACCACATGGTCCATCACCATGCCGGACTGAAAGCCAAGGAAACAGCGGAGGAGGCGGCCAGCCAGCGCACGCAGGGCCCTTTCGCCTGGACCGTCGACCCCCACGGCTGCACCGCCAAGTCCCGGGCCTACGGGGAGAGCATGGGCCTGGCCACGGGCCCTCTGGACGCCATGGCCTACAGGTGAATTGGGCTGTTGTTGGAGAGTCTTTCTCTAGGACCGTGAGGGCGACCCTGTGGCCCTTTCTGCAGGCACGTCAGCCCTTGCCCCAGCTCAGCCCCACCACGCCTGCGCGCGCACCTCCCGCCAGCCAGCTGAGGTCCCGGCCGTGCACGTCCGGGGCACATGGGGGAGATTTGCTCCCGGGAGGCTGCAGGGAGGCCTGCTAGGCCCAAAGCAGGGCACGGGGGAGTCATAGGTGCATGTGCAGGGGGGGGGCATGCATGGGGGGGGCACGTGTGCTGTTGGCACGTGACGACAAAAACCCATCACTGCTCTGGGAGTTTGAGGCAGCTTAGGTGGATATCTGCATTTTGTCCCTCTAACAACAACCCTGTGGGGTAGGTGGGGCTGAGAGAACCTGCTAGTCCAAAGTGTCCCAGGGAGGCTGAGGGGGGGCCCGAGCCCCAGAGGGCAGCAGCTGCAGAGTGGAAGAGGAAGGGACCCCGACAAGAGGTCCGAAGCCCCCTGCTCTTGTGCAGGGGAGGGTCACGCTGCTTCTGCCCTTAGCTGGAGCCCTGCTGGGAGGGGGGGAGGGAGGGAGGGGGGGAGGGGCTGCAGGTGTTGCCTCAGCTGCTCAGGGCGGAGTTGGTGAGAACCAGGCTGGTTCCTCAGGGCCGTCAGTCAAGGCCCGGCTGGCCCCAGGGAGCGCTGCTCCTTCCCAGGCTTCGGGAGAAGGGGTGAGAGGAGGGTCTCAGCTGCCGCTCTCTCTCTCTCCCCCCGTGGCTAGTGGGAAAGCTGGCTTGCTGGCCAAGCGGGGTGCCAAGAAGCCGGAGCCTGGGAAGAATGAAAGCGGGAGCTACGAGGTGCCTGGCTCTCCAGAAGACCTGGAAAGGAACCAGAAGATCCTGCAGTGGATCATAGAAGGCGAAAAGGAGATCAGCCGGCACCGGAAGACGACCCACAGGTGACGAGTGGGGCCAGGAGGGGAAGGGCAGGGGGGGGGGTCCCAATGTTGGCAGAGGCTCCAGACCAAAGACGCCTCTTCCTGGGGAAGGAGACGAAAGGTTGGCAGAGCGGCTGCTCTGGGCTGCCCTCCCTCCCCCCACTGGAGCAGCAGAGAAGGTGCCGTAGCCCCCTTTCCTCAGGGGGGGCTTCGCCTAAGAACAGGCAGCCGTGCTAGATTTGGGGCCCTAGTTATTATTCCTGGGCTCCGGAAGGGTGGGCCTGCCCTGTGCTGCAGGGGGTGGAAGGATTCATCCTCCCCTCCCCTTGGGCCCCTGAGGGACTCTTTCCCCAGTCCCGGAAGCCTTCGGTGCAGACCTTCTGCAGACCCCCCTCCCCCCCCAGCCTCTCATGCCTGAGTGGGGAGGGGGTCCTCCTCTCCTCTTCAAGTGGGGGACGGAAGCGCCTGCTCTTGCTTGGGGGGGGTGGGGTGGGCCTGTCTTGGGGGCCTTTTCCATCCGTCCCCTCCGCTCTGCTCTCACCTGGGGGCTGCTGCAGGCGCCTTGGGACACCCCGCCAATTTCTCTTCGTTTTCCTTGAAGCTCGTCGGGTACAAAGAAGCAGCTGGCGCACGAGCCGCCCCGCCCGGCCCCCATCGACCGCCCTGTGGCTGTGCACCCCTGGATCTCCTTCCGGAACGTTGTGCAGCCATCCCACCCCTTCATCCAGGACCCAACCATGCCCCCCAACCCTGCTCCCAACCCTCTGACACAGCTGGAGGAAGCCCGGCGGCGACTGGAGGAGGAGGAGAAGAGGACCGGCAAGCCAGCTGCCAAGCAGAGGTGAGCGGGTGGGAGGCAAGGGACCCCTCCCCTGGCAGTGCTGGAGCTCTGGCTTGCCCCAGGAGCCCCCCACTCTCCCCTGGGCCCCACCAGGCTGCCTTCCGAGGGCTCTCCAGGGAAGGGAACCGGCCCAGGCCCACTTCAGTGCCGGGAACATGAGGAGGGCCTCCTTCTGCTGCTGCTGCTCCAGCTGTGCGTGTCCCGGGCCTCCTCTGTGCTGCCTCCTGGGCCAGGGAGAGTTGGTAGTCTCTGTGCCCTGGTGGGAAAACTCCCTCCTCTGGGTTGGCAGCGAAGCTTCCGGGTTTCTCCTCTCCCCCCCCCCAAATCTCCCCCAAGCTTTTGAGGCTGGAAAGGCTTGTGGCCCCCCAGATGGATCCCTGATCAGAGGAAACAAGGGTAAAAAGCCAGCCTGGTGGTTGGAGGCCGCCGTTGGGCCAAATTGTGTGTCACAGCCTCCTCCAGCCCTTCTGGGCCCAGCTGCCAGCGGGGTGTCCAGCCGGTTCTCAGGGATGGGGCTCATGATGGCCCTCGAAGGAGCCATCCTTATTTGGGCCGGCTGAGCTCTGAGGTCTCTGACTCCCGTCGGGTTGAAAGTCCTTTCTGGGTTACCTGCGAGCGTGGCTTTTGTTCGTTGCTTTGCGCTGGGACTCGAGCGAGGGGTCTGCATGGCAGCCTTGCTGGGAAAGTCCCTCAGCTACTGTGCCCAAGGTGGCTCGGCCAGCGGAGGGGCTGCGGAGGGGCTGTGGGGATTCTTCTTTCCCCGCAGAGGCTGTGGGACTTTTGGGTCGCAAGCAGCTTTCAAATTGAGGCTGCTGCGTGGAGCTGAGTCCCCGGAGGATTTAAGGACCAGCCGTTCTTAGCTTGCCACACTTTTGAGCGCAGAATCGGCTGAGGCAGGAGAAGAGGAGTTGGGCCGCCCCTGCTGCTGTTCTCGTTCTTTGTGGCCCAGAGGGAGGAGGCTGGTCTTCTGGAACGGCTAGCAGCGCATCGGGCCTTTTGGAAAGCGGGGGCAGGAGGAGGCCCTCCCCTCCTGGTTCTCCCCACCGCCACTCCTGAGGGAAGTGGCCAAAGCGATTCCCCCCTCCCGAGTTTCGGAAAGGGCTTGCCCAGTCGAGGCTGGAGCAAGAGGGGGGAAGCAGGGTCTGCAGAAGGGGGCACCTCTACCTGCTGATGGTATTGCCAGGGATTGGCTTGGCTTCTCCCCAAGAAAGCTTTGCGCCCCCCTCCCCTTGCCCTCCCCAGTCCCGGGCCCCCTTTGATGCAGCAGTTCCCCCCCCCCCTGCTCTCATTGGTGGCCGGCTGCTCTTGCTCCCGGTGGTCTCCTCCGAGGGCTGAGCCAGCCAGCCGGCTGTGCCGCAATATGTCTGCCAGCGAATGACCCGCTCTGTGTTTGGCCTCCTAGAGTGAAGGGACCCAAGCGGTTGGGCAGCGGTTTCTCCCAGCCCTGTGAGAATATCGTGGTGGCCTATTACTTCTGCGGAGAGCCGATCCCCTACCGGACCCTTGTCAAAGGCCGGGTGGTCACGCTGGGCCAATTCAAGGAACTGCTGACCAAGAAAGGGAATTACAGGTAAGAATGGGCAAGGCGCTGGCACTGCCATGGGAGGTCGGCATGCGCTGAAGTCTCCCTTCGACCCAGAGCCAAGCAACAGCTCTTGGGAGCTGGAGAATCCTATTTGAAGAGCTGGGGATCCAGAGACAGAATAGCAATAGCAGCAGCACTCGGACTTCCATACTGCTTCACAGTGCTTTGCAGCCCTCTCTAAGCGGGTTACAGCCCTCTCGGCATATTGCCCCCAGTAATTTGGGTCCTCATTTTTACCTACCTCGGAAGGAGGGAAGGTTGAGTCAACCTGGAGCCTGGTGAGATTTGAACTGTCAAATTGCAACAGACAGCAGTCAGCAGAAGTAGCCTGCAGTACCACTCTCTAACCGTTGCGCCACCACAGTTCAATGGTGGTACTCAGTGGTGATACTTGGAGAATGGCTCAGAAAACAGTGCTTTCCTTCTCAAAAGACCAGGGGGAGAAATGGAGAAGGCTTAAAGTTAAACCACAAATTGCCTGCGTGATCTACTTGGTTAGCAAACGTGGAGGATTCGTTTTCTCAAACAAGTACAAAGGCGAAAGGGAAAAATGGGGCTCTGATATTCCAGATATCTGGGCTGGGGTCATCACTGTTTCGGTGCACAGCTTTGGTGCTTTTTAGATGGTCCTGGGTGGGTTTGCAATAGCAAAGCCCCCTAGAAGCATCTCCCGGTTGGCCGCCTTGTGGGGTGTCTGCAAAGCTGATGGCCCCCTTGGGGGCAAAACCTTCTCTTGCCCCCCCCCCCCATTCCTGTTTTAAAGGTATTACTTCAAGAAAGTCAGTGACGAGTTTGACTGTGGAGTTGTGTTTGAAGAGGTTCACGAGGAGGATGCGGTCCTGCCTATCTTTGAAGAGAAGATCATTGGGAAGGTGGAGAAGATTGACTAAGCCGAGAGGGGGAGCCAGAAGGCCTGGCAGCCACAGCCCTGCTCTCCCTCGCTCTTTGCCTTCTCTGGGGAAGCCACAACTTTCTCCACAGTCGATAGGACCTTCAGCTTGCGGCGTTAGGACATTGCTCAGCTGTTGACAGAAGCTGCACCAAAGGCTGTCCTTGAGGTGATGATCCCGGGTTTGCAATATTACGGCCGTGCCACCTCCACCATGGGACGGTGGGCCAAGCCAGGAGCTGGAGACCCTTGAGGGAGGCAGACTGAACAAGGTGCTGGTTTGCATCCTGGATAGCCTTGGAATGAGGGCTACTTGATAAGAGTCGCACCTTGTCCCGCCTGGCGTGTCCCCCCCGAGAGGTCTTCCTGTTCAGACGCTGCCCTCCGAGGGGCAGAGGAAGACTCCGAGGGGCCTGGGACCCCCCCATCCATGCCTTGCTACCTCTCTCTCATTTCCCTGCCATTCAACAGCTGGAGGGGGAGGGGGGCTTAGGGCAGGAGTCTCTTCTGCTTGCTGAACTGCTGTCAGTCTTCCTCTTTCGCTGACCTCCCCCAGGCTACACACACACACACACCACCTGGGCTCCACGTATCCACGGCAGAGGAGGTGGAACAGCCCCGGCTGCCCCCACCAGCACCCGCCCCTTGCGAACGTCACCGAGTGCCTTCCAACCTCATGCTTGCTCCCTCCCTCCCTCGCCCGGGATTGTGCTCCACGTCGGATGGACGTTTTCAAGTGGCCGGCTGGGGCCGGATCTTCGTTTCCCCTTTTTCTGAAGGGTTCAGTTGTACATATGTACATTTTCTAAACCAGGCTCAGGCCGCAGCGGCTGAGCAGACGGCTGGCAATTCTGGAACTTTTTTTTTTCCACATGTTGACTTGTACAATTGATCTTTTTACAGGTGCAACCATGGAATAAAGGCCCCCGTTCCAATGGCTGCTGGGTGTGTGTGTGTGCAGGGCTTGCTCCACAGATTCTGCAGAGGCTGAAAATCTGGTTCCCAAGGGGAGGAGAGGACTGGCTAGTTGCCAAGGGAGGGCCGACTTCTCAGAGTTGGGAGCGATGTGGCCTTCCTGGTGGGTGCAGAGCAGGAGAGCCTCTGAGCCTGTGACTTTGGTGTCCAGAGCACCAGGCAGGCTGAAGCGGTGCTGATTTTGGAGAGTTGTGTCAGCCATGTTTGTGGCTCGTTAGATACCGATGCACCTGCTGGCAGTAAGTGGCACCAACCAGCTGCGTTTCCTTCTGCCCAGCGGGCTATTTTGCAGGGCCTTCCTGTGGCAGGGCAAGGCGAGGGAAGGGGCGAGGGTGGGTGGCTTCACATGGAAGGAACCAGCTCTGGGAAGCGTTTGAGAGGGCCCAGAGGGTAGCAACACGCCTGTAGGAAAGTAACTGGTTATTTGGGGTGGGGGTGTCTGCACGGCTTGAAACACGTGACTTTCACACAGTCTTTCTTTGGTATTCAAGGTCTTTATTTTGTTTATGACGCTGTGGGGGCCTCCTGTAGAAAGTGAGGCTCAGGAGGGGGACGGCAGGATCTATAACTCCTCCCTGGACTTTGTGGCCTCTGGTGGATTCATCCCATCGGGCCGTGGCTCTTTGGGGGTCTCAGCGGCCTAGGAAAGCAGAGGCAACCTTTACTCCAGTACCCAGGTACGCCCTGTTCTCCAACAGCAACCACTGTGCACATGGGCAGAGCGCTCTTTGTTTGCAAAACAGGCTTAGGAAGCTGAGACCGAAGGGAAAGTGAGGGGAGGAGGCAGGTTCAACCTAAGACTTTTTTTCCTCCTACCCCCCCCCCCCCTCCGTCTTGGGGCGATTGTCCAAAATAGCGTGCATGAATTTTCATGGTGAACCTTGGAACCAAGGGTGGAATCCACATTCTAGCAAGACTGGCTTAGATCACTGGGAATTACAGGGTAGATATCCCAGGAGTCTCCCCAAAGTCCAGATGGGAACCTGGAGGAAAAGGCTTCTGGCCTGGCTAAGCAGAACCTTCCCTTTGCATCGGGAAAGCCGGCTAGGCCCTTTTCTGGAGGGGTCTGGTACTTACTCCAGCCTCTTCGTTGGAGAGGACCTGCCCTCCTCCCCCCTCCAGGAACCTGGAGAAGCTCTCAAGATCTCTGCCTCCTTTGTACTCAGTCACCTGGGCAGGAAACCCCCAGTCAGCATGGGCCCGCCCACCTCCTCCCTCCCCCAACCAGCAGCCCGGCCCTCGTCCAAATGTTGTTCTACCTGCCGGCCTGGCCCAGCGGGAAAGAAGTACAGGGTTGGGTAGCCACGGATGGTCAAGTCTGCCGCTTCGTTGGCTGTGGCGTCCATCTCCGCAATGACGATATTATTGTGATCTTTGTATTTCTCTGCTAACTCTTCCCAGGCTGGGGCCAGGGCCTTGGAGTGGGGGCACCAAGGGGCATCTGGGGAGACAGAGGTTCTTAGATTAAAAATACTGAACCCTGCCCTCGGTTGTGAGTCGCACAAGCTTGGGCTCGGATTCTCTGTGGCTGCTGTGCACAATCCACCCTCCTGAATCTAACAGGTGTTTAGGGATTCAGCATGGGACCTAATTTCTGGCCCAGTTGCATCGTGTTTCTCTGGGCAAAGCCTGTTCTGGAATGCAGCAAGCAGGCTTGGGGGCGGGGGGAGGCACGATAATTTAGTCGATGTTTTATACAAACACCCCACCCCTCCACCCCCCACCTACTGAGAGTTAATTTCTGTGTGGAGAGGTAAAACCCTTTACCCACCCTCTGGCAGGCCCTGTGGTCATAAAACTGCCCACCCCCAACCTCAGGGCCATGCTGGGACCTTTAGAAAAGCTGCCTATACAGTTTCAGACGTGCATTTAAGCCAGTAGTGGAGCAGGGCTGGTTGTTAGTCCCATTTGCTTTGATGTCCAGAAAGCCAGACTGGGCCACTGTGTGGTTGTGGCCTCATACGTGAGCCTTCGGGACTTCCTGGTGGGAGGCTAGTTGGGTTGCCCAGGGACCCTCCGCTGCCAGGAGCTGCCCCCCAGAGTCTCTCTTAGTATTGGCTTTGTCTGTGTTTGAGGTCCAGATGCTTACAGAATTTCACAAACACGTTTTTGGTTTCATCAAATGCAACTTGCTCAAAGTTCTTGCCCACCACGACTTTCACCCGCTTCTCATCTCTGTCATTGGGGATCTCCTCGCTCATCAGGTGGGGCTGGAAGAGAAGGCAAACCAGGTAGGACCTAATTGGCAAAGGGGCCCCTTCCAGTTTGCCGTAAGCTGTGTGACCTTTCTTTCATGGGAATGCACCTGTGGCCTTTCCCCAGAAGGGCCTTTCCTCTTGACCTCTTGGAGACGTAATAAGGGAGTGCCTTCCTCCCCAGAGGTCCGCATGCACCAGGGTGACACCCCCCCCCTTTGCCCACCTGACGTTTCCCCTGCAGAACCTCTTGGCAAAAGGTGTGGAGGCTGTGAGACGTGAGTCCTTCTGTGGCTAGCTGGTATTTTTTGTTGGCCTCAATGCTGATGAAACGGAGGGCGGGAGCATCGTGGCCCTTAAGGCCGAAGTACTGCAATACGCCGGCCCCTTCGCCACTGACATCCACCAGCAGAAAAAGCACCTGTGGTCTCGGACAGAAGCCCCCCAGTCACGGAGGATGGGTACAAATTTGCCCTCGCAGCCGTTTCATCACAGCCAGCTGGGCTTCCCCTCCCCTGGCTGGCTTAGCAAGAGGAGACCTGCTGCCTTCCTTCCAAAGAGGAAGGGAGAGGAGCTGGCCTCCCCAGGAGCAGCCCCACCTCCTCTCCCATCTCCACCCTGGACTCACCTGACCCCGGAATGCAGCGGCCCCTTCTCGAAAGGGGTCCAGGAGCCCCAGCTGGGAATCCACTGACTTGTTGATAAACAGCAGCAAATGGTGTGGGATCTTTGCCCCAAATATCTTGGAGGAGTTCTAGGGGGAAACCATCGTCGGTTGCCTCCTCTGGGCCGAGAGACCTCAAGCCACTGGACACAGAAAGCCCACAGGGTGCCGCCGGGATAGGCAGGCGGGCCATCCTGAAGGTCTGGAACCTCCCTCCTCTCTGGCCTTATCCTGACCTAACGAGGGACACAGGCCGGAGGCTCCTGCACAGGGCAGCAGAAGAGCAGGTCTGAAGGAGGTGCCCCCACAGCGCACCAATGAATGACAAACTGCCCATTGCAGCTACCCCTTTGATGGAGGCCACTATATGCAAGAGAGAGGAGGGGCTGCCTCTGAGAGCAAGGAGGCTGTGGGGCCCCTGATGGGGTCCCGGCTTCCTGACCTTATTTGTGAACTCCATCACCAGGTCCAAGCTCTGCGCGGAGATGAATTGAGCCAGGTCTTCTCCATCCAGGCCCAGCTCTGCGTCAACCAAGAAATCTACCCGCTGACCATCATCCTGCAAATACATCAGTCAGGAAAGAGTCTCTGCAGAAGTGCAGCGGCACACGGTCCCTTTGGCAGCATTTTGAAGATACCGGCACCGCCTTACCTTCCGAAAGAGAGAGATGGTGTCTTCAGTAATATTGTACTGTTGGAAGAGGAGCCGGTTGCCCGTGATGGCAAAGGCTACCTCGGGAGTGTCACTGGCCACATCGCCCAAGAGACCCATGTCTGGATTGTGCAGATCCTGGAGAGGACGGGACAGGCAGAGGCAGCTCTGCACACCAGCAGCACGGAGAGAGGAAGGGCTTTTGTGGGAGGCCAGGGGAGAGGGCACGCAGAATCTGCCACTGGACCACAGTGGTGAAATCCCTGGCTACATCCCCCAAAGGCTCAAGGGCTCCGGTTATTTCTGAGCCCCCCACCTCCGGTTCAGGGAGTGAGTAGGGGTGACATTTGGAAGAGCCTTGCCGGTGGCAGCTTCAAAGGGGCATAGAAGCCTAGGACGTCCCTCACCTGGAAGAATCCAACTACCGCAACATTGTGGAGATTCACAAAAGCAGCCACTTCATCAACTTCTTCGAGGAGCACCAGACTGGGACCGGCTTTCCGCTTTATCCACTCCACGATGCCTGCGGCTTCCTGCTCACCTAGCATGGGAACCAGGGGAGGAGTTGAGTGGATGCCTGTCCACCCACTTCCTCACCAGCAACTCTTTGGATAAAAGGAGCATGGCGCTTATCAGAGAATATGGGGAAATGAGTGGCTTAAAGTCTTTGGTCCTGTCCACGGAAGAGATGTTCTGCTCCTCCGTTGAAAAAACACATGCCGGGTTCCATCTGCTCCCCAACTGACCTGGGAAATCCATGGGGTGGGTGCGGTTCCCATCTCGGAAGAGTTTGAGGACAGGGTAGCCAGTGATTCCAAACTCGGCCCTCAGGGTCTGCTCCTGGGTGCAGTCCACCTTGGCCAGTTTCACAAGGGATTCCTCCTTTAGCAACATGGCTGCTCTGGCATATTTTGGGGCCAGGGCCTGGCAATGCCCCGACCAGGGGACGCCTGAGGGGGAGAGAAGAGAGGCAGTCAAGAAGAGCAGCGGCTGAAAACCAGGATGCGGAAGAGAGGGAGAGCCCTTTCCTCTCTCTCTATACCCGGATCTTGGGGGAAGCGGGAGGGGGGGGCACCTCGTGAGACTGAGTGACGGGAAGGGAAAGTTGCTTCTTGCTGCGGAGCATCATCAGAAAGGGGGGCAGAGCTCCAAGATCCAGCCAATCCAACCACTTGACGCCTCCAGTCTTGAGCACTGCAGGACGAGGTAGGAGCAGCGCTTAAGCTTATAACGAAGACGAGGATGGCTTCTCTCTGGGTCTGACGGCTCCCAAGGCCCGAGAACTCGGCATATACCAACACGGGTCAGCCGAGGGACTTTGGGTTTTATGGCCAGTGCGGGGGCAGCCTCTACCAACTGGAGTTGCAACAACTTCAGGCAGCTGCTTGGAGCTGGCCAAGAATGGACACCCAGGTAGTGGGAGCCATTGTGCGCACCTCGTGCCAAGTGTGCACCATGCTGTATGTTCCCCAGTCTAAGTTGCTATAGGGACTGACTTGGGGGTATTTGCAGGCCATTGGCTGTTTTGGGAACACGGCCTGTTTTATGTAAAGATCCAATCTCTGGGTCATGGGATAGTTTGTTCAAACAGGCCCAGCCTTGTGTAGTGGCTGTGCCCAAAGCAGCAGGGAGCAGGAAGAACAAGGGTTGCCTTCTGAGGCCGTAAACGACACCATAATGGCACCACGTGAGCCTTGCGTAGATTCAGTTCTCTTCACTCAAATGGGAAGTTTGCCCCCCCCACCAGGAAACTGCGCTCCCCTGCAATAGGGTGGCATCTGCCTGACGGAGGCCCCAAGGGAGCCCTGTGAAGATTTCCAGGTGCCTCCTCCCCTGGTCCCCACCGGTACTCTACTCACAGAATTCCACCAAGAGCAGCTTATACGTCCGCAAAGCCCTGGCAAAATTGTGCTGGTTCAGGACCAAAATGTTCTCCTCCTCCTCCTCCTCCACCCAGCTGTTGTCGTCTTGCGTCCTGGCAGGCTGAAGGGGAGTCAAGGCTAGCCACAAGAGCAGCAGGCAGCCCATGGCGGTATGAACGGTGGGAGTCAGCAGAACAACACGGACCCAGAGACGCCAGGCAGAGAGCAGGGCTGGCCCTGATAAGGCCTCTGGGCCCAGACACGTGGCTCTTGGTGAATGGCTCTGCCAATCCCGGCCAGGAACCTCCACCTGCCAACCTGCTTGCTCTGACCTTGCTGCGGAGGGGGGGGGAGTCCTGAAGGAGCCCTGGTTCTCCTTGTCAAGAGGAGCTTTGGGGCTCCCGTGGCTGGTTGCCGCTGGCTCTTCCGGGTTTCCAAGTGGAGAGCCAGAGAGAAGGCTGCTCGGAACAGCCCATGGGGACCTCCGAGGGCTTCAGCTGCGCTTCTGTCCAGTTGTTCTTTGGGGCCAGAGTGGGAGACCCAGGAGAGTCTGCAGCTGCTTTGGCTTCTGAAAGAAAGCTATGAGGAGGCATCTGCTAGCATGGGAGGGCGGAGATCCAGAAGGAGTCCAGGAGCTGAAGAGAATCCTGGGCATTCTCAAGGGTGGCTACCCCACGGAGACAGAAGCCCAAGCCAAGGCTGCTCGTTGCTCCTGCCCTCTTCTCAGAAATGCAAGAGGGTTGGAGGGGAGGACTCCGTGGCTTCCCAGCAGACCTTTAGGCACAGGGCGTTGCGTTCGAAACGTTCTCAGCAGTCCCCTTATGGGTGATGGGTGAGCTGCTTCCTTAGGGTGATTGATGTACCAATGGCCAAGTGCCAGGAGATGGAGGAGGAGGAGGAGGAGGAGGAGGCAGTGGTAGCAATGGTACTTTCCAGGACCAGGATATTCTGGTAAGATCTTCCTCTTGTACCTCCCAGTCTGGGTAGAACCCAAGACCATTCTGTGGAATGTCCATCATCTTGCTCAACTGCTGGATTCTTTAACAGTTTTGAGTGTTGCTAGGAAGCAGCATGGGTCTGAATGGTGAGGCAGGCCTGAGTCTGGAATGGGGGGCAGGACTGAGAAGTGGGGATGGACTGTCCCAGATGCAGAGCAAGCCAGGCAGCTGCTTTCTAAGGGTGGGGTAGGACCAAGCCTCCCACAGCAATACATCAGGCTCTGTATCTGTTGTGAATTCCTCCCTGCAGAAAGCAAAGAGTCGGGCCTTAACAGAGAGTCTCCTGAAAGACAGGTAAAGGGGAGCAAGGGAGTGGCAGAAAGCTCTCTGGAATGGCGCCAGCCTCCCTTCCTCTTGGCCTCTGAAGCACCGGCAAGAGGCTTCGTTCAGACTGTCTGACTCAGCTTTGCCTCTGCGTAAACTGAGCTCCTGCGCAGCAATACAGTTCAACCAAGGCCAGTGGGGGGGATGGCGTGCGCGCGACTGTCAGTGCAAGACACACCAGGAGGTTTCTAATTGTTTTGAGCATCTCCTGTAGCAGGAGGAAAATGAGACGGTGGCCCCTTTGTGCGCAGCTGCAAGGAAGGGTTGCTATGATGTGGCCCAGCGACTCCTCTCCCAGGGAACGGGGGCCATGAACAGCCAGGTAGTGCAATGCGGCAAGAGGCCGGAAAAGGGGGGGGGTCTCCCTCCCTGCATCTACTGAGACTGCCCCTTGCTTTGGGTTGTTTGTTCTCCTCCAGGATGCCAGTGGCAGAACCCCACTTTTCTGGGCCACAGAATACAGGCACGAGAGACTGGTGGAGCTGTTGCTGTCCCATGGGGCAGACCCAGATGTTCGTGACAAAGTGTGTGCAAGATGGGGGTTGTGGGGGAAGGGAAGGGGAGAGGGGCATATCCAGCAGCTGCCCTCATAATAAACGAAGAGGGCTGCGTCTTGAAAGGGCTGGAAAGAAGCAAGACCCAGCCAGGTGCCCCAAAGAGCCACATGGTCACGCCTGGCTTGGTTCCAACTACACCTCCAGGCTCAGCTTCATGGGTCATGTAGCAGTGGGCCCTTGAGCCCCAGCTGCCCTGCAAAGGTAAAGAAGGGAGTCTTGGGGGCAGAGGGTCCCTTCTTCTGGGCCCTGCCCAACAGAGCAACTTTTCAACAGCTCTCCAGACTGACCCAGCCTTTCTCTTCTACTTGCCTGGAAGCTCTTCCCTCCATCGGAGCGATCCAGCCCTTGGGAAGGGAGGTTTGGCAGAGGGCCTCTGCCTCTCCCACTGCTCTTCCCAAGGGGCTGGGATTTCAGGGCTGCCTGGGAAGAAAAGGGCTTTGGAGCAGGGCCCTCAGCCAACTCAACCGTGGGTCTCTGCCCTTCTGACCCCATGTAGGAGGGGAATCTTTGCCTGCACAGGGCGGCCTATTTTGGCTCACCTACCATTGCTAGGATGCTGCTGGAAGCTGGCTCAGATTTGAATGCAAGAAACCTTCGGGGTGACTCACCTCTGCACCTGGCGGCCCAAGAGAAGTGCCACGAGTGCCTCAGGTGAGATAGGTGGGCCTGGAGGGTCTTCACATGTACTTAGCTGACTACACAGGGCAGAGCTCTGGAGGAAAGCTGAAGCCCTCTTCCAGGCCTGGGGGGGGGGGGTCATTGCTCAGTCTTCCAGGCCTGGGGGGGCAGTTGTCTACTCTCATCCCTCCCCCTTGGCGAGAAGGCCATTTTGGTTGTTGGGACATTCCAGTCCTAGCCGTGTCCCCAGATTTCGGAAGAGAGGACTGGAGGGTTGCTTGTGGATCGGGAGAGATCTTGGAATAAGATGCTTTGGCTGCCTGGAGTTCTTTGGAGTTCTCCTCGGGGACCACAAAGCCCAGGGGCCCCAGCCGCCTTCTAATCTTGCAGCCTTTTCCTGGCCTGTGGCGCAGTTTCTCTGAAGAACAAGGCAGGGCAGCTGCCCCAGGAATGCACCCGGCTCAGCTCCCCCCCCTGCAGGGCTCTGCAGGCCTTCTCCGCCCAGTTGCCAAGCCAGGTAGAGCAGATACTCAGCAGGTGAGTCAGTCACACTCCCTCCCTCCCTCCGGCCATCCTCTCTGCAATGTCGCCCATCCCACAGAAGAATATTCCCAGTTGATGGGCACTCCTCAGACTGTGGGTGGCGCTCAGCACCGCTCAGCTGCCTCGCCTTCTCTTCCCAGGGACGTCTCCCGGGGCTTCGAGCAGGTTGCCATTCCCTGCCTCAATATGGTGGACCAGGAATCCTGTCCCAGGGATTTCCTCTACATCACAGGGAACATCCTGTCAGGCTCAGGGCTTCTTCCCATAAAAACCTGCCATCAAAGTCAGGTGAGAGATTTCCCTTCCTTGCTTCCTTTGGGAGGCCCCCCCCCCCAGCATTCGTAGCACATTATCTGGGGCACACACTGTGTGTGTGTTTGTACGTGTGTGTTTGTGCGTGGGACAGCAGGAACTAGAGGTTAGCTTTTGTGATAGCGTCCTTTGAATCAAAGTGTTGCAGACCTGCTTCCTTGGTGGCCTTTCCCAAAGCCAAGATAAGCGTTTGAGCATTTTCAGATTTTTTTACTGAGCTCCTTATGTAATCACATTTATTTTTATTTAAATTTATTTTATACCTAGAATTATTCAACTGTAATTTGAAATCCTTCTTTGGAGGAATGCATGCCAGACTTCAGACTTCCTGTCCTGCATTTGACTGTAGATTATGGACTTAAAACATAATTTTCTGAAGTCCAATATTTGTGTACCAATATTTACTTCCACTTAAAATCAAGATTTCCAACACTATTGTTGTCTTCCAGGTTTTCTGCTACTGCCTCTTATTTGATTAAATTATTCCTATTGCTTGAATCAAATCAGGAATGGATTCTTTTGTGGCTTCTTCCACCTTCTGAAGGAGAAAATTACCACAAAGCAGGCTGAGAACTTGCTAAAAGGACCATGTTTGTTTCCTAGGACGTGTCGTGGCAATTAAGGCCCCTGCCTCAGTTTGAGAGAATCAGTTTGCTTCTAAGAAGCATCAGGAACACCTTGTATTTGATTTGGTGGGTGGCACAAACCACAATATTGTTTTTATTCTTCCTTTATTTTTTAAAAAAGGAGAAGGCTCTTTTGAGGGAATTCAGTCTATCCCCCAGGTAATCCTACAAAACCAACCTTTGATTGACCCCACTTCCAAAGCCAGTAATTCGCTCTCTGTGAGAACAGATTGGTAGTAATTCATTGTGATGTTATCGGTCTCCACAGAGAGGAGAAGGAAAGGATACCTGTCTGGGAGCCTGGCGGCAGACCTGGGCAGCCGTGCTATCCCTTTCTGACCGTTGCTCGCAGAAGACTGGCATTTGCGCGTCAGCACATGCAGCACATGCAGACTGGCCCAGATTTGGGTCAGCATCTTTTTTGCAGACAATAACTTGCATCCCCCCCTACAGTACCAGCCTCTTTTCTCCTTCACTGAAGATTCAGACGCTTGTGGAGATTTTTCCCCCTGAAAGCCGTTCTTGCTGGCCTCTTTTCTTTGAAGGGAGAATCTTCTCTCCTGACTCCTTCTTCAGCATCTCCTTGGTTGGGCCCCAAGAGCCCCCCCTCCCCCCCCAGGCGATCACTAGCAGTGAGTTGTTTCTGCTGCAGACAGGAGGGCTGCTTGCCACAAGTCCTGCAATCCCCACTCCAGCCACCTTCCTTCTGCCCACTTGGGGAAGGCAACTTCTCTCTCAATCTTTGGGGAGCTTCCTTTCTCAAAACTTGCCTTGTTATTTAAAATGAGGAGGAGATTTGGGGCCTCTTACTCCAGGATTAACCTTGTTGGAGTCAATACATCCACTTCATAAAATACATATTTAATATTAATTTAAGAGGGAGAGAGTGCTTTTGTCTTATGTTGGTGTGCGAGAGAAAACTGTTTAGCCCAATACAAAATGTTGGGAAGACTTTACCCATAGAAGAAAGGAGCATATTAAAGGCTATTTAGTGACTCTGCTTTTGAGAGGTAACTCTGATTCAGAAGTGACCACTGCTGCACGCCATGGGGCTCCTGAAAGTCAGGTACACAATGGAAATGAAATAAAAACAAACTTGTTTTTTCAGTGGCACCAACTATAAACTTTTGCCAGAAAAACTTACACATTCCATGCTGAGCAGTAGAATTGTGTTGGCTAAGGCCAGGTCTCGGCTGCAGTCCCGTGTGGGAAGGGCAGCAACTGTGGTAAGAAACAGCAAAACCACCAGGTGAAGCATCTTTCTTCATGCAGCTGCTGCTCTGCCACCCTGGGGGATCAGAATGTGGCTGGGTGCCAGTGGGTACCTGGTGGATTCACATCGCGCCAGCTCTCTCCACAGAGAGGGAGGGATGTGTGTGCTGGACCGACCGTTGGCATACTGCTTTGGTTAATTTCAGGGCTGCCGGTGTGATGGAGGTTGCGCCGTGGCCAGCTGTCCCTGCATCCTGCGCAGTCAGTGCTCCTGGACCCTCACGGTGAGATGCCCAGCTTTCTTCTCCCTATTGAGGGGATGTTGCCACTCCAAGTGCCAGCCAGCTTCTCCTTCCTGCCAATGCAGGGTGGCCAACTCAGACTGGATACCACTGGCACAGCCCCCGAGATGGGATCCATCTACGAATGCAGCATGCTGTGTGCTTGTCCCAGGTCCTGCCCCAATCGGATGGTGCAGCGTGGGCTCCGGTGAGTGTCCTGAGGTGTCCTGGCTCCTGCTGGAATACCGGGGGCAGCCTAAGTTGACCCTGGCAGTCATCATCATCAGAGATTGACTGACGTTCCATCAGATCAAGATGCCCACCAACCACCTTGGGTTGCTCTTCTTCCCTGAGGGCCAGTTCACCTGTATGAGGGATCTGTTCTCCCATGGCTGCCCCACAACAGCATATTCCCGCAAAGGGAGTAACCGGAGGCCTTTCCTCTACTTGCAGAACCCAGCTCCAACTTTACAGGACAGCTGCCAAAGGTTGGGGTGTGCGCACAGTGCAGGATGTGCCCCATGGAGCCTTCCTTTGCCAGTGAGTTCTGGAGCGGGGTTCTTTTGTCCTGCCCCCTGGAGGAGGGGCTGGGAGGAAGAGCAGAGCAGCCCACCTCTCTCACTGCCCCCCCTCTCCGCCAGGTACTTTGGGGAGCTGATTTCCAACACTGAGGCTGCACACCGAGAGGAAGACACTTACTACTTTGTGGTGGACATGCCGGTAGAATCTGCCTTACTCGGGAATGTGACCGGGGTGGGGGTGGGGGGGAGAGGGAGCCGGAAGCAAGGGCACCGCTTGATATGCCCCCATTGTTTCTAGGAAGGGGTCAATGCCAGAGTAGCTCTGAGCTTGTGTCTTGCAGGATGGGCAACAATGCTGCCTTGATGGGCGCTATTATGGCAACGTGGGGCGCTTCCTAAATCATTCGTGTCAACCCAACTTGGTGGCCCTGCAAGTTGCTCTGGGATACGAGATCCCCGGCATTGCCTTTTTCAGCACACGAGCCATCCAAGCTGGTGAAGAACTCGGGTAGGTGACCCTGGTCCAGATCCAGTTGCTGTTGGGCAACCCCAGGGGAGAGCAGTGGATGCTTTGACCCTAAGCCCACCCAGGGACACACCTTATGGCTGACCATGCAAAAAGCTCCCATTTGACAGCTGATTAACTAAGGAATTAACTTTCTGACTAATCTGCTTTATTAAAATACATACATGTTCCTGAGCAATTGGAATGGGACTAGCAATTCTAGGTTTGTTGCTAAGGGACCATAGATACCAACAGCCTCTCCTTCTATTCTGTCTACAGGTTCTGTAGTAGAGTTACAGAAGATATTAAGGGGAGGGGTGTCCCTCCTCCCTGCAGGCTTGGGGGGGGGGAAGGGGGGGGGGCTTAAAGATGAGGCCGGGTCTGGAGAATGTGCAATTCTGCCTGCGAAATGACCGCCTTTGGCTCCGGCCTTGAAGGTTGGGGGGAGCGAGGTTGCTTTGCGGAGGTTCCCTAGTTGCTCTCCCTGGCCGGGCGCGGCTTCCCAGCTGTCCGGGCGAGGTCCGGCCGGTGGGCGTGTGCGGGCGGGCAGG
The DNA here is from genome assembly GCF_051295495.1 of Thamnophis sirtalis. Classification (NCBI taxonomy): domain Eukaryota; kingdom Metazoa; phylum Chordata; class Lepidosauria; order Squamata; family Natricidae; genus Thamnophis; species Thamnophis sirtalis. Next base: position 92,149 of record NW_028261394.1, on the reverse strand, counting down.
CAGGCGTGGCAGGGACAGCCTCTACCTCCGCTCCCCTTGCAGATTCGACTACGGCGACCAGTTCTGGGAGGTGAAAAGCTGGAACTGCACCTGCCTCTGCGGCTCCCCCGGCTGCAGGCGCTCGGCCAGAAGTCCCGCCCGCCTTCCTTCGCCGGCCGCGGGAGAGCCCAGCTCGGGGCCCAGCTCTTCCTGCACGCCACGGCCTCCGCTCCGCGGCTTCGCGCTCAAGACCAAGCGCTCCAGCCCCCTCAAGAGGCTCACCCGTTCCCGCTTGGCTCGCGAGGCTCGGCCGCCCTAGCGTCGCACATGGCCGCCTCTGCGCTCCTCGGAGCGCCTCAATAAAGAGCCCGCCAGCCCCGCCGCGCGTCTCCCTGTGTGTCTCTGTGCCGGGCGGGAGGGGGGCGGGGGAAGCGCCCGGGGAGGCCGGCCCGCGCAGCCGCCCACCTCCCCCTCTTTCGGCCTCCTGCCGGCAGTCCCTACGGAGCTTGCCTGGCACCGGCCACCAGCTGGGAGCCGCCGCAGAGCGCGCGCGTCTGTCGGCTGGAACTGGCGCTTTGGCCGCGCGCAGAGAGGCCCTCGTGCTCCTGGGAGTGGCCGCCCGCCCGGCCGGCCGGCAGACAGATGGCAGCACAGAGGCTCGCCGCGGCGCCAGGACGGCCCGCCGCTTGCAGAAGCCATTAAGCGCCCGTGTGGCCGCCTGCAGCCGTCGCTCGCTCGCCCGCCCGCCCGCCCGGCTCCATGACCATCAGCGCGCTCCGCCCGGGAGGCGCCCCACGCCGCCAGCTGTCGTGCCTCGCCAAGGTGGGATGGGGTGGGGGTGAGGGCGCTGTCGTCCCCGGGCCGGCCGCTGAGCCGCTGTGGATGCCTCCCCCGTAGATGGAACGCGTCGTGGTCGGCATGCAAGACCCGGATCTGGGCGTCCCGGTGCGGAATCAGCGGCTGCTGCTCAGCATCATTCCGCACGCCGTGACCGGTGGGTACCGCTCTGCTCCCCGGGCTGAGACCGCAGAACGGCCCGCCCGAGGCGCTCGCTAAGCCCTAGAGGGTCCCGCGGCTCCCTCTCGGGCGGTTCCCGAGGCGAAAGCAGCCGGGAGGCGGAGGCTCCTGCAAGACCACGGGGAGAAAGGCCTGTTGGGGAAGGGGCTTCTCTTCTGGAGGTCTGGGTGGGGTCGTCCTCCTGAGGCTCTTCCGCCCCTGGGGTGCCCTCTGGCAGTGGATTCCTTGCTGCCCCAGTGCTCTCCAGCCAGGCCCCCTCTCCTTTCTAGGAAATGACATCGTGGAGTGGCTCGTCCAGAAATACAACATCTGGGAGGAAGGTGAGTTGCCTGGACTAGGCTGTGGGGAACTGGCAGGCCTCCCCCCCCCTATTACTTTTGCCCTCTGCCGCCGGGAAAGCTTAGCTAGAGGCAAACACAAACCCCAGCTAGCCCAGGGAGGAAGGTGGCTTTTCTCTGCTGGAATCTTGGTGGCCTGGAAAGGCTGCCCAGCTGTTCAGCCAGCACTTTCACCCCCCCCCCCCAATCCCTTTCCCTCCGCTAGAATCCTTGCATCTGGGAAACCTTCTTGTAAAGCATGGCTACATCTATTCTCTGAAGGATCCTCGCACTCTGGTCTTGCGAAAGGATGAGACTCCCTACAGGTTCCAGGTAGTTAGAGTGAATCCGAACCCCTCTGAGACCCTGCATGGAATTGGCTGACTTCTCAGCTGTGCCACTAAAAGAGATGGATGGGTAGATGGTTTGGAAGGATCTTTCCTCCAAAAGCCTTGGGCAGGGGCATGGGGGGGGGCAGAGAAGGGCTTGGCTAACTGTCCAGCAGAGAGAGGCCCCCTGCCTCTGCCCCAGGGCAGCTGAACCCAACCTCTCCCTCTGTGGCCTACAGACCCCCTATTTCTGGATGAGCACCCAGTGGCTGGCCACCGACCTTGATTATGGTGAGTACGGCAGTGGTTTTATCCCCGGTGGCCAGGTGAGCCTTTGGGGCCCCCTTCAGCTGTGGTGTGCCTGAGGTCACCGTTTCCTATTTCAGCCATCTATTTGGCAAAGAGGAATATCCGCAAGCAAGGTGAACTCCATGAGCTGGAGAAGGTGAGCTCCCGAGGACTAGGAAGTATGACTGGTTGGCGGGCCGAACGAAGGAGATCCCCGGGCAGCCCCTCTCCTTCCTCCGGGAGCATGGAGCCCCTTTCCTCCCCTTCCTCTCCAGAGCTGCAGGGAGAGCACTGACCCTCTTGTGGGACGGGGTGGGCCATCTTCTGCAGGAGGACTATAAGCAACTGTGCAAGAGGATCAGTCACATTTGGGACTTCGTGGTGATGCAGGCCCGGGAGCAGCTCCGGTGAGCCTGCAGGAACACGGTCTGCCCCTTTGGGAGTGGGGAGCAGGGAGGCAGCGGCTCTGACGCAACCCCCGCTTTTCCACAGGGCAGCTAAACAGCGGAGGAGGGCTGACCGGATTGTCATTGAGTGCCAAGAACAGGCCTATTGGCTGGTCAACAGGCCCTTGGTGAGTGGGAGGAGGGGAGGGCTGGGTGCACCTACTCCTGAGCCAGGGCACCAGGGAAAGAGTGCTCAGGATTTGCCCTGGTCTTCTTGGCTTATCTTCTGAGAGCCCAGCAGTTGCAGCAAAATAGTTGGTGCTGCTACCTCTCAACTGCTGAAGAGCCTTCCGTAAACTGTGACTGGAAATGAACCTTCCGTGGCTCATTTACACACCATGCATTTCTCCGTTGCCCACAAAGCTTCCCTTTGCCTGGGACAGATGACGGCTGCCTTCTGCCTCTAGCCTGAATGTGGGATGGGGACTGTTGGACCTTTGCATTGGCCAACCATTAAGTTAGGGATCAAATGATGCAGCTTCTGTCCCTCTTCAGGAGTGACCAGTCTGCCCCTGGGAGTGAGTTGTAGAATTGCAGACTGGGTGGTGGTGGGGTCCCAGGAAGGGTCCTCTGGGCAAGAGAATGGCCAGCCTTTCTTCTGCTTCACCTACAGGGGGGAGTCTTGGATGTGAAGGGTCAGAGGCCAGAGCTAAGGAGCCACTCCCTCACGCCTACGCATCTGGTAAGTGGTGGTGTGTGTGTGTGTGTGTGTGTGTGTGTGTGTGTGTGTGTGTGTGTGTGTGTGTGTAAAGGGCCCCCTTGCTGGGGCAGCTGGAGAGCGACTGAGCAGACCTTTCTAGCCTTCTGGGAAGGGAGGGGAGAGAGACACCCTGGCTTGTGGTTCCAGTCCTTGATTGGTTCCCCTTAATGGGATACTATTGTCTCCTGAATGGTGGCTGCCTCCTCCTGCCCAGTCAGCCTCGGTGCCAAAGGCTGTGGTGGGGAGATTCTTTTGAGGTCCTTGCTCCTTCTTTGTGGGCTTGGCTTGTGATCCCTCCTACCTTGGTTTGGTTTGGTTTATTGGATTTATATGCCGCCCTTCTCCCAAGGACTCAGGGCGGCGTACAACATTAAAAGAAACACATAATACAAAAGTTTAAAAAAATTAAATAGAATAACCCAAGCAAACCCAATAAGAATTGACAAAAACATATTTTTTTTAAAAAAATTCGAATTAAAATTAACAATGATCAATAATTTATTTTGTTTTGTTCAGGCCAGGCTGGCTTGCTGGAAAAGCCAACTTTTTAGGGTGCGTCGGAAGGACTGGAGGTCGGGGATTATACGAAGCTCCGGGGGGGGGGGGGGCAGCTCATTCCAGAGGGCAGGGGCTCCCACAGAGAAGGCTCTCCCCCTGGGGGTCGCTAGCCGACACCGTCTGGCCGAGGGCACCCTGAGGAGGCCCCTCTGTGGGATCGCACTGGACGATGGGAGGCTACCGGTGGCAGTAGGTGGTCTCGCAGGTACCCTGGGGGCCTAAGCCACGGAGCGCTTTAAAGGTCATCATGAGTACCTTGAATCGCACCCGGAAGACAACTGGCAACCAGTGCAGGCCGCCTAAAAGGGGTGTAACATGGGAACACCTAGGTGCCCCCATGATAACCCGCGCAACCGCATTCTGGACCAGTTGAAGCCTCTGAGTGCTCTTCAAGGGCAGCTCCATGTAGAGAGCGTTCCGGTAGTCCAGGCGAGAAAGGGCGAGGGCATGAGTGACTGTGCACAGAGCATCCCGATCCAGGAAGGGGTGCAACTGACGTATCAGGCGAACCTGGTAAAAGGCTTCCCTGGTCACGGCCGTCAGGTGTTCTTGCTGATTTTCTGGCACCCAAATCCTTCCTCCGGACCCCTGAGGTCTGCACTCCTGTTTGTGAGCTATATGAGCCCCCCCCCCCCCCCCGCGCGCATTACTAACTCAGCACCAACTTATAAAATGGAGTTTCAAGAGAAAGGCGGGAAACGATGTGGGCCGGTTAGGGACTCCAAGGATTTCCAAATGGTGGTTTAGAAGCAGCAGAGAAGACTCGGGTTTTCTGAGCAGCAAACAAGTGGGGGGGGGAGGGGGGGCTGGATCAGTACAAGCAATGGACAAAAATTGTGGATGGCTGCAAGGGAGATTCCAGCTGGTGCGGCTAATGAGTTTCACTCTTTTTTCTTTCATTGAAGGACATGGACTACTACAAACAGCAGGTGAGTGTGCGTGTGTGGCAGTAGGTGAAAGGCGGAGGTTGGAGGACCCCAGGAGCCCAAACTCTGAGGGGGAACAAGAGAGGTTTCCTCTAGGGCAGGCCTGACCCCCTCCTGCACCCTCACGGGAAAGGAGGCGGGAAAGAACCGGCAAGTGGCTCTCGATAGGAGACGTTCAAACATTGAAAGCCTCTGTACCCGCATAGACACATGCACACACAGAGTGTTCAAGGCGGCCTTTCTGAGGGCTCCTTCCCACCTGGGTGCGGCGATGGAAGAGTTGGCAGCCGGTGGCACAAGTTCTTTGTCCTTCTCTGTCCTTGGTTGCAGATCCGTTATTACTGTGCCGCCCTGGGCAGGATGCGTGTCAAGTCCTCCCTTTGCCTGCAAGGGTGAGTGGAGAGCCCCAATTTGTCCAACCTTGTTCTCAAGAGTTTTAGCAACAGGTGCTCTGCCCCCCCCCTCTCCCCCCCCCCCCGGTGAGCGGCACCAATGAAGAATATACCAAACAACTGAGTTTATTTCTGAGCGTCTCCGTATGTCCTGCTCCAACTTTTTCTCAGCTTTGGGAAGTTATCCCTGACGGGGGGGGGGGGGGGGGACGTTGGCTGCTGCTCGTGCTCTCTCTTATCATTTGGAGCTGTGAGAGGGACCCCCACTGTCTTTTGCAGATACCTCAAGTTCAATGAGCAGTACATGTCCCACGACCCCATTATCTCTGGCTGCCTCCCAAGCAATCCCTGGATCACTGGTGACGTCACATACTGGGCCATGAATGCTCCCCGGTAAGAGACTGCTGTGCCCAGCTCTCCCAAGGGCTTCGCTATTGGTGCTCAGCTCCTTTTATTGATTGATGATGTTTACATGCCGCCCATTTTGTGGGACAAAAAGCTTTGGGCTGCTGACAAGGGTGAAATGTTCCAATAAACATGTAAGAAAAATGCTCCCTAAGGATACCTGCCCGTCCCCCAAGTCAGGCAGTGGGCACTGTCCCTTCCTCCAATGCTGCCATCTGGTCCGGCCTTTTCCACAGTGCCCCTGTGCTGTGGAACACCTGCCCCTTGAGAACCAGCAGTCCCTCCTTCTGTTCAGAGCCGGCTCTTTCTGCAGGCTTCAGAATAAAAAGGTTGCAGCCCTGGGAACTCTGCAGTTGGATGGTGGCTGTTGGGAGTGTGCCCACGGTGTGCCCACCTGGGGCGGGGGGTGCAGGCAGGTATCCTTAGGGGGCAGCAGTTCTGCAGATAGCCTGGCCTTGTGCCATGTAGGCTGATGACCAGCACCTTGAATTACACTAGGAAAGAAACTGGGAACTGGTGCACCTCGATAGCATAACTTAGTTGAGCTGAAAGTACCCAAAACTTTGCAAGAATTCTGCAGCAGCTCTAATCTCCCCACGGGGCTGCCCTTGAAGATCATGTGGCAGTTGACTGACAGGGAGCAAGGCTTTCTGGTCAAGGAACGGGTACAACTGGCACACAGATTGCATGTGCGTGTGTAATGGCTTTCCCAGCTGCTACTGCTGCCGTCTCCTCAAGCCAGGAGGAAACCCCAGATTGCACAGCCGCTCTGCCCAAGGTCCTTTCGCCTTGCAGGGTCGCAATTCCCACCAAGCTGCGGGTGGAGCGTTGGAGCTTCGGCTTCAGTGAGCTGATGGGCGACATGTTGGGGCGAGAGCAACTCCTGGAGTTCCTTAAGACAGAGTTCAGCGGTGAGCCCTTGCCCTGCTGGGTCAGAGGAGGGAGAAGCTGAAAGCGCCGGGAGGGTCCGCCATGCTCCTGCTTGTTGGTCAACTGGGGGCCCTCTGCCTTCTCTCCCTCGCAGCTGAGAACTTGATGTTCTGGGAGGCCTGTGAAGAGCTACGCCTGGGGGAAGAGGCCCACATTGCAGAAGCTGTGGACTCCATCTATCAGTAGGTGGCTTTCTCCCATGGAGCAGGGAGGATAGTGGGCTGAGGTTGGGCTCCACTTGGGGAGCAGGGGATGGCCGGGCTGCCCTGCTTTGGGGGCTCGCGTGGGCCTGTGCCTCCCCCTGCTCTCATCTGGCGCCCAGAGTTTGCTCAGGCTTTGCTTTCACGCCTGTTCCTCCTTCAGGGAGTTTCTAGCGCCCAGTGCCACCCGCTGGGTGAACGTTGACAGCAAGACTATGGAACACACCTTGAAGGGCATCAAGACCCCTCACCGCTACGTAATGGACGATGCCGAGATGCACATCTACATGCTGATGAAAAAGGTCCTGAAAATACCAGACACGCAGGGAAAGAAGTAGCAGTGTGTCTGTGTGTGTGTGTGTGTGTGTGTGTGTGTGCGTGTGAGCGCATGTGCTCCTCGCCTCAAGGCCCGAGTGGCCAAACCAGCTGCAAGAGCAGGACTGATGTTGCATGATGTCTGCTCTTGGGCTGTAGGGTCTCTCTCTAAACAGCCCCCTCTCCCACCAGGACTCCTACCCACGCTTCCTGAAGTCCGAGCTTTACAAGAAGCTGCTTGCCGAGGCCCTTGTGCCAGAAGAGACCAAGAAGCGGTGAGTGGGTCAACCTTGGAGGAAGTTCTCCTAGCGAGAGAGTCAAGATACGTGGCTGATGGATCCATTTTGCCTCCTGGCAGGGCATTCCCATTCATGAGGAAGCAGCCACGACACTCCAGCACGGGTCCTGCCTGCCCGCCTGCTCCCAGCACCCAGGAAGTGAGACCTGAAGAGGAGAGCCAGGCGGGCTCCCAGGAGCAGGGCTAAGGGGAATCCTTCCTCTCCCACAAAGCACCCACTCCCTGGATACTGCAGGCCTCCTGCCCCCACCCAGCAGGCATCAAGACGGAGGCCTCTCTGACTCCCCTGGACAAAATGTTGCCTCTGGCTATTCTCCCCCTTTGCTGGCTTACCCTTCAGTGCAGCCAAGCCGCTGCCCTCTTTGAGCAAGGCCGTCGGCATTCCTGCCTCTTCCATGGAATATCCCACCCACAATAAAGTGCCCTTGTTCACCCAGGCTGCTCTCATCTCACTGGGTATTGGAGAGGGACCGTCCAGCATCAGCCATACCCTCCTCCCCCATCCCATCTGCCTGGAGTGTGCGTGTTGCTCTTCCATTCATTTGCTTGTTCTCATGGTGACCAAGGACGTGATTTTGCCAAGATTCTGCCCAGCTAGCTCCTGCTTGGCCATGGGTGAAGAGCACCTAGTGGGTGGACATGAGGCATGCGGCTTCCAGGAGCAGCATGCCCAGTGTGTGTGTGCAGCTTTGATGGCTAATTTGCGTAGCATTATGCAAGGCCGGAGGATGAGCTGGAGGAGATCACGTCCTTCTGCCCCCCTCTGCACTTAAGCAGATTAGCCGAGCAGCCTGTTTTCCCAGCTTGCAAATGGATGCCAAATGCCACCCTTACGGGCTTTATCCAGGTCAAAGGCAACTTGGTCTGATACTGAAACAAGGCAGTGACCATTTTCTGTACCTCTTTGAGGAACATCCGTCCCAGTCACCTTCCGTGGATGCATCTGAAATATTTGGGACAATTTCATAGTTGTTGCTCCTGCCTAAGCAGGGAGACCAGGCTGAATATGATTAAGGTGGAGTGCTGGGAGTTGTGTATTCCTTATGGGTGGGATTCCTCCTAAGGTTACATTTTACAAGGAGGCCACTTGGAATCTTCAGCAGGAATCTGCCAAAAAGAAGCAGAACTGGCCATTATGGCAAAACCTGAATTTATAAACCAACAAACCCAATGTGAGAACATTTCCCTTTAGAAAAATACAAGTAACACACGAAAGTCTCTCTTCTGCTCTTCAGCTGCAGCTTTGAAGCTAGCTGCATATTTTTGGGAAACTGAGTCAGATTTCTCAGGATAGAGATGTCAGCTACATTAACCGCCTTTGCCCAACTTAAGCCCAAAGAGCACTTGCAAGTAGCAAGGAGGCGGCTAGATGGAGGCAAAGCGAGTTAAATTACAGCGGTGAGTCGGGGGTTTTCCCCTAGCAGAGGCCTTTCAGCTAAGCTGGCTTCAAGCAGGGAAGGAGTCCGTCGGAAAGGGGAATTTCTACAGACATGCATTAGAGTTACTTGGCCGGTAACAGCTCTATTTGCTGACATGATTAACTATGTCAAACAAACAGCCTTCCCTAGTAAATAACCATGAGTGGTTAGTTTTAGCCTGAAGCCATGAGAGGCAGGGAAATGGATCAAGAGCACAGGCTAAGAAGGAAGCTGGGAATGCTTAAGCTGCTTCATCGCCAGGAAAGATTATGCTGGGGGTGAAATAAGTCAAAGCTCCCCGAAAACTACGAAAGCAGGAGTATCTCATGCAACCAGCAGCATCACAGAGCAGGTCAGAGCAAAAGGCAGTGCTGGGGGGGGGGGGGGCTTCCTTTGTGGGCAAAGATCCTGAGGACCCACCTGGCTATCGTGGAGTCTCTCCCAAAAAGGCATACAATTTACCAAGGGCTCCACATGTCTGACAGAGAAGAGACAGGAAAGACCTCTAAAGGGAGAGCCCCCTTCCCCTCCTGCCAGGTCCTCAGAACTGGGAATGACAGGAGCCTCGACGGCTTCCTCAAAAGCCTCACACAGTGGCTGCCTCGGCCTCCTGGATCTGCATCTATATGGGATGCCATAGCAAGCCTTCCCTTCTGCTCAGCCCTAACCAACCTTGCTAGGCATCACACGGAAACATGCTGCTCATTCCCCCCCCCCCCAAATCAGGAAATACAGTTGGTCCCCATTCCTACTGTGGTGCTGCTGGGCTCCTCCTAGCTCTTATAGGTACTGGGAGAGGCACAAATCACATTTCAAACGTTGTGGCCAAAGCTGAATTTATTGAAATTGAGATTATCTGGGGCAGGCCAGATAAATGAGCTCCAGCTCTGCAAAGCACGTCCATCTTTGAATTGTGACAGAAAAAGAAAGAGCCACCCCTGAGGCTTGGCCACAGCAAGAAAACAAGGAGGCAGGAGAGTTGGATGCTCCAGGGCCTGGCTTGGAGCCATCTGAGCTGCAGATCAGACAGCCCAGGGGCATTACGTTGGCAGCAGAGGTAGCCAAAGCCGATGGAGTTGCTCGGCAGATTCTTTGGGGAGCTCATAGGATCCACGCCAGCTACAACTCTGAGAGGGCCCTCAAGGCACTTCCAGGGCTGACGCAGTTATACAACCGAGCCACACAGTCCACTGCTCCAGGGGAAGGACGACTAAGAGGAGCCAGATGGCCAGGCACGCAACATCTGTTAGAACCACCCCACCCTCAGTTGCACCATCTCCAGGATTTCCCTCCATTCCAGGACACGGATGCCTCTGGTGGCCAGAGAGGAGGCACAACGTGTCTCCCCCCCCCCCCCCGGGTGCTGTTTAATCTAGTGCCTCTATGCACAATCCAGGGAACGGGATCCAAGTCCTAGCGGGGGCCAAACTGTTCCAGGAGCTGAGTGCAGTTTACCTTCTCCCTGGCTAGCTTCAGGTCTGAAAGCCTTTGGGATTATACTCCTCACCCAAAGGTACGGAATCTCATTCGGTGGAAATAGTCCCGGACATTCTGGTCTGTATCTTGGGGCATCTGATTGAGCCAGATAACATGGCTGCTGAAAATATCTTCCTTCAGTTTCCGTTTTGAGAGGACCACTCTCCCAGGGGAGCTGCCAACCTGGGGGCCTGCCAGCAGCACGTAACAGGCATGGCGGCTTCGCTCAAAAAGCAACCCTAGAACCAAAAGGAAAAGTGTAGCAGGAGCCCCCAATGGCCAGGCCATGTGGCCAACAGCTGGAGCACCCACTCACCTTCAAAGGCCACTATGGGGTCGGCACTGTTGCTCAGCTCTAAGAGGACGGTGGGCAGGGAGGGATGGAAAAGGTACAGCCGCTGCTGCCGACTTCCGTGCCAAGATCCCTGGAGGAGAAGAGTGAGAGGGCCAGGGCTCCTCTAGGAACAGCCAGGCTGGTCTACGTATCCCCAGGAGCTGCCATGCTCTGTGACCCTTGGACGAAGACCCTCCCCCCAATCAAGGCCACCTAATTACTCCATTTGCTGCAACCCGCTACAGATGGACTCTACTCTTCACTACAGGGAGTCAACTTTCCGTCCACCTGTGAACCCTGCCCGACATTCTCACCTTTGCAGCCCTGTGACCACATGATCACAGGGCCTTTGTGCTCACGGAAGAGCTGCAATTCCCCTGCTCTGCCACTCGAGAGGCCTGGGCCTTCCCTCTGCCCTGCCACACCCGGACCCACTTACCTTTCTCTTCCCCTGCCCACAGGTGCACCCAGCCGGTGTGAGGCGCAACTGAGAAGCTAGTGAAGGCAATCTTCCCAGGCAGCAGCAGCCCCTCTTTTTTTGCTACCTTTCTAGCTGCGTGCGAAAGGGAGAGTGGGGGCAGGGCAGGCCGATGGGTCTGGCCTACCAAGACCTTTAACTGACTGGAGTTCTCTACCTGCCGGTAGATGCCAGACCTCCCAAGGCCTCCCCCACCCTAAAGCACTGCTTGATGGTTACTTAATGACTAAAAAGAGGAACTGGGAACTGGGTGGTCGTTGAGTGAGGCGGTTATGTGGGTGTCTTGCTTAATAACCACGACATTCAACCAAAACTTGAGCACTACCTGTACAAATTCTTCCCAGAGCTTTCTGGGGCGGAACTGAACCCAAAAGCCCAACCGGCACGGAGCTGGGAAGGCCTTCCCCCACTCCTCCCAGTGCCGGGCTGCTGTTCCGCAAGGCACATCGTGGGCAGCCCCACTTCTTTCCCATCCATTACGGACCATTCCCTACTCACAGTTCCATTTCTTTCGTCCTGGTACAGGCCCCAAAAGAGGAAGAGGGATCTGCGATCAACAGTTGCAAGAGTGGCTGGCTTGGGACTCTGCATTTCCGACAGCAGCTCCACTTCCCACTTGATGGCGCCAGAGCTGCCCTCCACAATTGTAACCTACAGAGTAAACAGCGAGTTGAAAGGCCAGCTGGGCTCCAGGCTGTAATCCCCTTTCTCAAGCACCATTTTTTAGCCCAAGGACCAGGCTGACATCCGAGAGCAGGGCTGGGCGAGCACAAGGGATCACTGCCCCTCGCTCCTTTTCTATACATCTTTCTAATAATAGCAGATGTGTGTTTCTATCACCAGGCTCTACTGGGTGTCAGTGACAGACAGAAAGTCTGGTGAATAAAAAGCTCTTTTAACTAACATGGAACTAGAAAAAGATCCAGGGGCCTCAGGAGCCCGGGGAGTTCTTAGTTACGCATTTTATTCCTCTGGGCATATAAAGCACTTTGGACTAATTTGGAATCAGCTGGTAGATCATCAGCCACCACCCAATTCTTGTGATATAAGAAATGTAATCATCCGCATCTCAAGCTCAAACTTTTGGAATATTGCAACCGTGGCTCCTTTATTTTGGTGACCTTTTTGGAAGTCTAGCTCAAACACCATCAAATCCAATCATATGTTTGCGTATTTTAAGTGATGCTTAATGTCAAATATGTAATAAACATGGCAGAAAATCTTGGTGGATTTGGCACTGACAAGAGAAAAAGGGAGAAAGACAAAGCCTGTTTGTTTGTGTGTGTATGTGTGTGTATTTTCAAGGCAACAACAAATCTCCAGCTCCCTTTGCTCGAGTGGATACAAGTGTACAATTGGTGCTTCCAAAGAAACCAAAGGGACTGGGTCTGCACCCCACCCACCCGCAGGGCCACGTGCAAACCTTTTTTGTGTCATGCGAGACTCTGCTTTCAATGGCCACGGCAATCTCATCGGGACCAAAGGCTCCGAGGACGGGCTCCCTGCAATCAGGACACGAGATGATGTTCAACTGGTGGCACCTCTGGCTTTTCATCCTTCTTTCCCTTTCCCAGGTTCAGCTTGCTTAATGTTAATTCATTCATTCATCTGATCTGATCTGCGTGTGCCACCCATCCTGTCTAGAGGTGGCTTATCCAGGGAATTCCAGAAACAGGTAGCAACGTCCCGAGTCCCTGCAACTAAGCGTTCACGCAAAGCCCTGTTGCACAGCCAACATTCCTAACACTGGCATTACCTCAGGATGTGTGGCACACCAACAACCCACAATGAACTCAGCCGCTGTCCATTCACCAGCTCCAACATAGCCGATCTTGCAACCAAAATATGGCTCCCGGGTTTCTCTGACATCTTCGTCACGTACTGAATTTCTCCAGAGCTAACGAATAAAAAAACTCTTGTTACCTCTTGCCGGAGGCTGTGCACCTCTTCCTCCAAGCCTTCAGGGCAGCAGTGCAGGTCAAACCTTGGCGCTGCAGCCACTTACAAGCCTCTGCTTTGCCTGGCAGCAGGTCAGGCCCCTCTGCTTCCCATCAGTAAAGGGGCTGAAGCCAGCAGGGAAAATGGAGGAGGAGCCCAGGTCCTCCGCAGGTCTTGGGGCAGGAGGGAGTCCAGCAAGTACCTGGCTAGGGGCACCTCTCGAGCCTTGTGAGGAATCGCCTTCTCCCAACCCGCATCTTCCTCCAGGGTGGCTGGGGCTGGGCTTGCTGGGCCGACAGCCATGCGATAGAGCTCCTTCAGAGAGTAGGCAAAGACAGCCTTTGCTGAAGCGGGAAAGGAAGGTGCAGATAAATCAGGCTGAAGGGCAGAATGTCCAGCTGCCCTTCTTCCCCACCCCTGGAAGTACAGGACCCACCTGTGTAGAAGAGGATGTAGTGGGCTCCGCTCTTGGTGACGTGCAAGAGGTGCCCAATCAGTCCTGGCAAATGCAGGGTTCCGTGGAATTTCATTTGCGTGCCAAATGTCCCTGAATAGAAGAAGCTCTTAATCTGCAGAGAAAATTGGAGCCATGATAATTCAGCCTAAGCAGCACCTTGGCATTCATGCGATCTTCAAAAGCACGGAGCCTTAGAAAGCGGGACTAGATCGTCCTTGTTCATGTTAACAATAGCAATAGCACTTATAGCACTTATAACACTTAACAATAGCAATAGCACTTATAAGAGCCAAGGTGGCGCAGTGGTTAAATGCAGCACTGCAAGCTACTGCTAGATCAGCAGTTCAGCGGTTCAAATCCCACCGGCTCAGGGTTGACTCAGCCTTCCATCCTTCCGAGGTGGGTAAAATGAGGACCCAGATTGTTGGGGGCAATATGATGACTCTCTGTAAACCGCTTAGAGAGGGCTGAAAGGCCTATGAAGCGGTATATAAGTCTACTGCTATTGCTATTGACCACTTCACAGTACTTCACAGCCCTCTCTAAGCGGTTTAGAGTCAGCCTATTGCCCCCAGCAATCTGGGTCCTCACTTTATCGACCTCGGAAGGATGGAAGGCTGAGTCAAGCTTGAGCCTGGTGACATCTGAACTGCAGGCAGCCAGCAGTAATAGCCTGCAGTACTGCATTCTAACCACTCTGCCACCACAGCCCCCTAAGCAGTTGGGAAATCCTGAGGCCGAAACAAGATGGCAAGAGCTCCCTGCTATATCAGAGGCTCCCAACAACTGTATTTCAGGATCCTGCTGCCCAGGATTCTTAAGATTCGGAAGAGCACCAGTGTCAAATGCTTGGAAAAGCTGGAAGATACTAAAGCAAAAAGTTTCTATGTTAAAGTTTATGACCCTAAAAGAAGGGGTAGAAATAAGACCGGTACAGGAATGCATGGTGGCTTAGTGGAAGACCGTATGAAATCACAGAGAAGGCAAACAAAGGGCTCATTAGTTTATAACACAGATCATCATCCACCTAATTTTGATTGCTGTGGTGCAGAAGCGATGCAGCACATTTTTTTAGACTCTGGGTCTCCATACTGCTGTGAATGTAGCCAATTCGTCTGCAGTAGGCAGGAGGACCCTACTGCTTCAGCAATTCTTACCTTCTCTCCTGTGGCAGCAAAGACCAAGAAATCAGGCACACCGTCTTTGTCAATATCAGGAATCTTCAGTAAGGGACTCAAGACTGTAGAGTTCGTCCCAAAATCGACTGACCCATTCCACTGAGTCTGGCCTAGGAAGAAACCAGAGGAGGTAGTGCTGCTTATGAAGCCTTGCAGGGATGCCAACCTTTCCAACATGGTGATTTTTGATTCTGGAATTCATCCTTTAGCGTTCGTTTCAGTCGCCGTAATCACTGAATAAGTCTACCGCAACCTGTGACCTCACATATAGCACCATTTTGACCCATCTAAACTCTGGCATTCACACCATCACAACTGGGAGTTCCCATGTCACCCACTCCCCACATACACAGGCGTCCAACCAGAAGCCCAAGAGCTTTGTCAGGTGTGCTCCTAAACATCTTTTTCAAAGGTGGGCTGAAAAACCTTTCAGCAGGATCTTGAAGGACCAAGTGCTGCTTTGCCCTCCTAGGGCAAGAAGGCGAAGGCACCCAGGACACACGCCAGGGCATTTGCGCTTTCAGATCCTTTCCTTCTGGGTGTCTCTTTAACCCAAAACGGACCCATCTTCCCGAGGCGCCTGGCTCAAGGGGAAGGTACCCGTTTCCAGGTCGAGGAGCGCGAGGGAAGCCGGATTCCCGACGATGAGGCAGGCCGGAGAGCCGCCATGCTCCACCGAGCAGTCCGTCAGGAGCAGCTCCTGGGCCACCGGCCTTTTCCACAGCGTGGTGCCGTTGGTGCCCGAATGCGCCGCCAGGAAGGCGCAGGGGGTGGCGAAGCCTGCGGACAGGGAGGAGCGGATCGGTTACCCCAACCGCGCCCGCCGCGCCCCCATCGCCGCCCCCCTCCCCGCCGCCTTACCTGCTCCGAAGCAAGAGCCCTCATCGGCTCCGCTGTCGTTCCGGCTGCCGGGCCCGGCCAGGAAGGCCACGAGCAGGTCTTGCACTCGGTCCCCGTCGGCGTCCCCCGCGGCCAGGAAGGCGTAGGCCGCTGCGAGAGCGAGAGCGATTCAGCCCGGGCCTCCCTCGCGCGGCCTCCAGCGCCCCGCCGCCCACCCGCCCGCCCGCCGCCCTCACCGGCGTCGTCGTAGGCCCTGCTCCAGGTCGTCTGCGAGACGGGCCTGACCGGGCAGGGGATGACGAAGGAGAAAGCGAACGCCACGCCGAGGCAAAGGTAGACCGAGAGGAAGAAGGCCGCGGCGCGCCACTTTGAGAGACGCCTGGGCTGGGCGCCGTCGCCCGCCTCCTTCTCGGCGTCCCGAGCCCCGCTCCCCCTCGGCGAGGCCGGCGCCTCTCGGGCCTTGAGCGGGTGGAACTCCGCCTCCGTCTCCGGGCCCGCCATCGGCCGCACCGCGCTCTGCACGCGCCCAGAGGCCGGCCAGCCGGGCGCCCCCACCCCTCCCAGAGGCCGCGGCGCCGGACGGGCCCGCCCTCTGCGGCCGTGACGTCACCGGCGCGCCCTCGCCGGGTGTGACGTCTCGGACAGCGCCGGAAGCGGCCGCGCTCGTGCCGTGGCCATGGGGCTGAGGGGGCTGTTGTCGCCGCCGCCGCCGCTGCTGCGGCTGCTGTTGGGTCGCTGTCGCCGCCGCCCTGCCGCCCTGCCGCTCCTCCTCCGCGGCGGCCGTGAGCAGAGTACCCGCGCCTGCCGAGCGCCGACTGGGCTGCTCTGTGGGGCAAGGCCGCCGCCCGCCCCCGGCCTGCCCAGTTGGTCTTGGCGGCGCTCGTGCAGTAGTCACGCCACTCAGGATGACAAAGAGACGCCGCCGCCCCCCCGGTCGCTTAGTAGGCCCGAGAGAGTCCCAGGTGAGTCTCCCGCCGGGCCGGGAGCGAATTCTCCTCGTGAGGAGGCAGCTCCTCTTCCCCTTGAAGGCTCCTTGGTGGTCGGTTGTTTCTTGCAGACGTTTGGTTATCCCAAACTACCGGTAGGCAACGCCTTCCGCACTCCTGCTGATTAGCACCCACGAGCCCTCCTTCCGACCCTGAGCTTGTTTCAGCAGGTTCCGCCTCGAAACACGAGTTCCAGGCCGAAACGCAGAAGCTTTTGGATATTGTGGCCCACTCCCTCTACTCTGAGCAGGAGGTAAGCCTTCCAGGGTGAAGCCTTAAGACGTCCCCTCGCTCTGCAGAGCTCAGCTGATCTTTGATTCCTTGACAGGTGTTCATCCGGGAGCTGATCTCCAACAGTAGCGATGCTCTGGAGAAGCTGCGCCACAAACTGGTCTCTGAAGGAAAAGTCTTGCCAGAACTCAGGATTGATCTGGAGACAGACAGTGAAAAGGGCCTGGTTGCCATCCAGGTAGGAGGACCTTTTAGTTCCTCTTGCTATTCAGTGGGTTCTCTTGTCTTCAAGGGTTAGCTGAAAGTTGCTTGGCAAGTAGAGGGCAGTGAGGTTGATTCCAGGAGAATCTAGTCTTGCTTGTCCCAGAAAGAAACCGGGAAAGGAATTGGAATGAAAGTTTTCCCAGAAGGGAAAGTGTTTATACTTTAGTACTGCAGCTACCCTAAGTTTTGAGTTTAAGTGACAACATGGGTTTTATGCTTTGGGAAGGAAGATTTGCTTCTCTCTTTCCTGCGCTAGTTTTTACATCACAGCTGTCAGAGCAAAACATTAGAAGCAGTGCTGTGAGTTAATCTGATTCTTGCAACTTATGTGGAAAGGGTGGGGGTGGGGGGGCAGAGAAGGAGCCTGTTTCTTCCCACACATCCCAAAGCGCAGTGCTGGATATGCGAGGGGCTCCTTTTTTGTTGCTTGCAGGACACTGGCATTGGGATGAACTATGAAGAACTTCTGTCCAATTTAGGGACCATTGCAAGATCTGGCTCCAAGGTAAGGTGAAGGGGGGGGGGGCTGTAATCTTGGTGTAGCTTTGCATATTTGTGTACCTTGTAATTTTTATTTATAAAATACACAGACTGCCATTTTCTGTAATGATATTCCAATAAAGGTTTGGGGGGAAGAATGCTCAGGTAGCATCCAAGTGGCCTTTGATTCTTTGCAAACAGAGGTGATAGCAAGGTGAGGCAGAGCAGCTGGGTCCTGCTTCATGCCCTTAGCCTGTCTATATTGTATCTGCAGGCCTTTCTGGATACACTGAAGAGCCAAGCAGAGGCCAGCAGTAAGATTATTGGCCAATTTGGAGTGGGCTTCTATTCAGTATTTATGGTGGCTAATCAAGTGGAAGTTTTCTCCAAGTCAGCAGAGCCAGATAGCTTTGGATATTGCTGGCGTTCAGACGGGTAAGGATGTGGCAGAGGCTGGGCTGGGATGCTGCAGCTGAATGGTTAAAAGGCTGCATGAAGTATTCTTTGTTGGAAAATTGAGGGGCTTTGGATTCTATCTGCCTCCCTGAGTTGGAATCCCAGAATGAAGACTTCAGTTTAGAAAGGAAGCCCTATTCTTTGCAAGGCATTTCTGATACTTCTGCAGAAATTGTGCTCAGCTAATGGGCGCTACTACTTTTCACCAGGGAGACCTGGTCTTGCAATGTTTGTGTTAGGATGAGAGTCAGCTACGCCCTGATTACTGCTTGTAGGATAGCACTTAGTCCGTGGGTTCATATTCGGTTGTAGTTTGCTTCTTTCCTCTGATTTGATTTTCTAACTCTAGTTCTGGGACGTTCGAAATTTCAGAAGCTTCTGGAGTTCAGGTTGGAACTAAAATCATTCTCCATATAAAGGAAGATTGCAATGAGTTTGCCAGTGAGGAGCGAGTTAAAGGTGAGTAATGGCAGAAGGGAGCTAGCTCACTTTCTTATCTATGAATAGACACCAGTGCCATGTCTCTCAGACCAATGGACTTTGGGGAAGAAGCAGAGCTGGGTGGCCTGTCCCAACTTGTTTTGAATCGATAAGGTCCCAGCTTTGGTCTCCAAATGTTGGGGGAAGCTGTCTTCTGCCAAAATCCTGGTCACTGAGCCACATCTAATCCAAAGAGTCCTTGCTAGAGCGGAAGGATTAGTGGCATAACTCTTCGTAAAATACTTCCATATAGGGCAAGTTTGGGGGAAAACGCCCTTCTTAGCTTGGTGTACTAAGAAATGATAGTTGTAGAATAGTTGGCAGAATGCCTTCAAAATGTCTTGTGTGTAACCCCTTGCCATTTGATAGGATCTGGGTTTTTTAAATTTGCCAATTCCTTCAGCGTAGCCCTGGTTAGCCTCTGCGGGAGTGTTTTGCAGGCCTTCCGAGCAATGCTTCTGAACATGACTGGATGGAATCTTTTCGGAGATGGTGCCCAGTCATGAAAGGCTTGGTAGCTTAATTGCAACATTTAGAGTGGGTTTAGAATTGAATTAGTTCAGGAAAAAACTTCGTTACGCAATATGTCCCATATTGCAGTTTTGAATTTCTTCTTCAGTTGTGCCCCATCTGTATAGTGGCTGCCTGTGATTAGTGCCAGTACATATTGGATGGATGAAGATCCCTTCTGGGGGAGCAAACGGAGTTGGCAGAGTTTTCAATCCATCTTTTTCCTTTTCTAGACATCATCAAAAAGTATAGCAACTTCATCAGCTTTCCCCTCTATCTGAATGGGCAGCGTGTCAACACACTGCAGGTACAACAGATACTGGGTGGCCTTTGAAGCTGGCCTTGAGCTCAATGGCATTTTAGCAAGCAGGTGTCCCACAAACCTATGGCATCTTCTAGAACACTTCTGTGGAGGAAATGCCAGCTGGCCTTTTCTACCCTGTCACCCATGTAGTATAGAAACACTTAATTGTTCCCTATGATTATTTGGATTTTGGGGTTGATATTACTACCAGCTCCATCTGCAAAATACTGCTATGTTCAAGGAAACTTGCCCTTTTCTCCTTCATTGGTGTTTCTGCTTTGGGCACATGGTTAGCTTCAACCAAGGATGTCTTCTCTCCAATCAGGCCCTTTGGACGATGGATCCCAAGGAGGTTGGAGATTGGCAGCACACAGAGTTCTACCACTTTATTGCCCACGCATATGATGAGCCTCGCTACACTCTGCATTACAAGACCGATGCACCTCTCAGCATCCGCAGCATATTTTATGTGCCAGGGTTGGTGAGTGGGAAGGATGAGTAGCCTCTAAAACTGACATGTGAGGAGATTGTAACAAGATGTCACCTCACCTCAGGAGGATGGTTTTTGCACTGCAATGCTGATTTCCATCTGTTCCTCCATTTCTTTCATAACTTCTTAGAAACCTTCCATGTTTGATGTGAGCCAGGAGCAAGGCTCTGGTGTTGCCCTCTACACTCGCAAGGTCCTGATCCTGACCAAAGCTACGGAGATTCTACCCAAATGGTTACGTTTCCTGAAAGGTAGTCAGAAGAGCCCTATTTAGGAGGAAGAGGCTGGAGATTGGCAGGATTGTTGCAAGACACAACCTATCTCTCTATTTACCTCCTTGCAGGGGTTGTGGACAGTGAGGATATCCCATTAAATCTCAGCCGAGAACTGCTTCAAGAGAGCGTCCTTGTCAGGTGAGGAAGAAGCTTGGTTCAAATGGCCTCGGGCAGTGACTTGCGGCTTTTCTGGAACTTGCTGTGTCATGGCTGCCTTCGGAAGACCAAATGTTTTTGAAGGTGGTACCCTAGCATGCTTGATATAAAAACTGTGGTAGTTTCTGCCTATCTGGGAGTCAGTTTGTTTGACATTTTATCCTTTAAGCAAGTACAAAAGAGGGCTGTCAGATTTCAAAAGAGACATACTCGGACATACTACATGTCACTTAACAATTTGGCTGACTTGTGGACCTCTCCCTCCTCCGTTGCAGCCTGAGGTCCTGGTTGCCTGGGATGGTTTGGATGAGTTGTGGAGAAGTGATGCCTTGCATTTACTGCCAGTTTTGCCTTTGCAGAAAGTCTTGTTCTATTTCTTCTGTTACTAATTGATGCGTTATTGTCTGATCCTCTTGTGTAGAAAGCTCAGAGAGGTTTTGCAACAGAGGCTGATCAAGTTCTTCATTGACCAGAGTAAGAAGGACCCTGAGAAATATGCCACATTCTTTGAGGACTACGGGCTGTTTATCCGCGAGGGAATTATCACGCTGGCTGAGCAGGAAGCCAAGGTACTGGGAGTGACCAAAGAGGCTCCTACATCCTCTGTCGTGATTCCTTTCCTTTGATAATAAGGTCCTACATAAGAAAGACCAATTGGGGCTGGTTGTGAAGGGTGGGCAAGCACACCTACCTTCTTCTTCCTCATGACTGACAAAACTTTCCTCCTAGGAGGAAGTAGCAAAGCTGTTGCGCTATGAGTCCTCGGTGCTACCTCCAGGCCAATTAACCAGCCTCCCAGAATACGCCAGCCGTATGCCAGCTGGCAGTAGAAATATCTATTATCTGTGTGCTCCCACCCGCAACTTGGCTGAGCACTCTCCATACTACGAAGCAACAAAGAAGAAAAACGTTGAGGTAAGCAAAGAGATTTAGAGGCTAAGAAAAGCAAAGTGGGGTTCTGGGGAGGATGCAGCGGTGTTGATGCTTGGTTTGTGACGTTTCCCACCTGGAGCAGAATATGGTGCTGTTGTTGCATCAACTTCATTCCACAGGGAGCTCTGTCCTTCCTCCTTCCCCCCCCCCCCCCCCCCAAGGATGGGAGAAGAGCTCAGAGTACTATATTTCACTCACAGTTGCTCAGGCTTCCTTTCACCATCTGTTGAGATGACACTATTTCTACGAACTTGCCGGAGATTGTAGGAATGGGATTTAAAGATTGCTGGAGGTTTAGCCATGCTCGGTGGTTGGGAATTTTCCAAGGGATTATATATATATAATCTAAACTAAATGACAGTACACCTCCCCTCTCTGGGCCATCAGGTGCTGTTCTGCTATAAGCAGTTTGACGAGCTGACTCTTCTGCATCTACGAGAGTTTGACAAGAAGAAACTGATCTCAGTAGAGACAGATATCGCTGTTGACCACTATAAGGAGGAGAAGTTTGAGGAAAGTCACTCAGGTAGGTGCCTAACTGGATCATTTCTGACCAATGGGGCCTGCCTTGGCCAGAAACGATTGCCTTATGCTCTGGTGAAGAAAATACACTATTATGCTGTCAGTCAGCCTGTGATTTTGAGGGGTGTGTGTAGAGAGCAAGGAAGAGTTTCTATCAGTTACTTGTGGAAAGACCAAGGATCAAAATGCTACTTCCATCCTCCCATTGCAGCTGAAAATCGCCTGAGCTCTCAAGCGGCAGAGGATCTCCTGGCCTGGATGAGGAATGCCCTCGGCTCACGGGTCGCCGCTGTCAAGGTGAAGTGATGAGGGAGGCCATGCTCAGCGGGTGAAGTGGAGGGGAGCCGTAGAGCCCCTGGGGCTGCGTCACCCTAGGGAGCCTAGGGACTACAGCTGCGTTTCCCATAGTACATGCCCCCCATGGGATGAAGAGGGTGGAGAAGGAGTGGGTTAAGCCTGGCTCTTGTGCCTAGTGTGCCTGGACAGCCCCGCACGCCCCATGGCCCCGCTTGCTGCACACCCATAGCAGCCCTCCTCTTTCCCAAGCTGCTTCAAGCACTCCTTGCAGATGGAATCGTACTCTCGAGTCCTGCTTGAGCTCCCTCCCCATTTCAGATGGCTGAAGCCTGGGCTTAATGGGCATTTCTGTTGGTGGCCGTTACTTCAGTGACTTCTGCAGCAGCAGCAGCAGCAGCAGCATGTGGAATGCCACAATGGCAAGGAGACGGATGAGTCTGCCTAGAGTCAGCAGGCTGAGGGAAGAAAGTTATTTGCGTGACCTTGGCAGTTTCTGGAGTGCAGAGCATGTCCAAAGGTGTTGTTGCCTACAGGTAACGCCACGTCTGGATTCACATCCAGCCATGATCACAGTGCTGGAGATGGGTGCTGCCCGCCACTTCCTGCGCATGCAGCAGCTGGCAAAGACCAGTGAAGAGCGAGCCCAAATCCTGCAGCCCACGCTGGAGATCAATGCCGGGTATGGGGAAGGAGTCATCCGGGGGGGGAGGCCTCTCTTAGGGAAGGGTCTTCTCCCTCTTGGCCTGCAGCTCTTACCTAGTTGCTTTCCTCCGTAGACACACACTAATCAAGAAACTCAACCAGTTGCGAATTGAGCAGCCTGACCTGGCCCAAATGCTGCTCGACCAGGTG
This sequence comes from Thamnophis sirtalis, assembly GCF_051295495.1. NCBI lineage: Eukaryota > Metazoa > Chordata > Lepidosauria > Squamata > Natricidae > Thamnophis > Thamnophis sirtalis. The sequence continues at coordinate 69,694 of NW_028261394.1, read as the reverse complement.
GGTTGCACCGACTGCTGGGCATAGTAAAGCTCTGAGCCGCCTTGACTCTTTCTCAGGCATCATCAAGGAGGCACCATTCCAGGTCTGGGAGATAACTTGGTTGATGTTGCAAGTTGCTCCCATCCCTTATTTTCTGGAAATTAGAATTTTCTTGGTTTTTTGTCCACTGAAACAGGGCCAGGCGCAGGAGAAATTTCTTGTTTTATTTTTCCTCTTCTGCCCTCCCCCTTTGTAGAGCAGAGAGGCAGTTTTAACAAGTGGTGCAACCACATTCCTTTTGACATTTAGGAGTCCTGATAGCACAGTGGTTAGAATGCAGTATGGCAGGCTAATAATTCAGCTAACTGCCAGGAGTTCGATCCTGACCCTTCCATTCTTCCAAGGTTGGTAAAATAAGGAGCTGGATTGTTGGGTGCAATATGCTAACTCTGTAAACTGCTCAGAGTGAAGGGCTGTAAAGCACTGAAGCTGTATATAAGGCTTAAGTGCTATTGCTATTCCCCAGTGTGCCTGCTTACTCTCTTGTAACCCCTTTTCCTCCAATGAATGTAAACGTAAACACCTCCTTGCTAATTATTCACTTTGAGGTAGATTTTGCTTTGCATTGGGAAGAGGTTCATTTCCTTCACACTTGTGTCAAGTAGCTGGGTACACACGCCCATCCATTTGCTGCTAATCCTTGGTGTCCCACTCTGGCTGCACAAAACCCTTTTTCTTCCAGAATGAAAGAAAAATTAAAAGGGCAGAAAATAAGAAATGATAGCTTTTCAAACTCCTATTATTAGCTGAAATAGTTGTGCTAGATTCTGCTGGCCCAGAAAGACGAGGGGATTGGGAAGAGCCATGATAGCTGAACAGGGCCAGGTCTCCTTCCCCAGTGGGCAAAAGGAGCACCTGGGTGCGTCCTCTCCAGAGCAGGAAGGACCCTGGCCGGCCCTGGGCTTTCTGGCTGCGCTTCGACTCTGCCGCCTGGCCGATGATGTGACCAACTCTGTCTCCTCCTCCTCCTCCTCCTTTGCCTGCAGATCTATGACAATGCCATGATCACGGCCGGACTGAGCGAAGACCCCCGGCCCATGGTGAACCGGCTGAATGAGCTGCTTGCCCGGGCCCTGGAGAAGCACTGAACCAGCCCCAGTGGCTGGAAGCTCAGCTGCCGCCTTCATCTCTCCGCCTGGCTTCCCGCGTCGGGCGGCCTGGAGCGATAGAAGGAGCCCCTGCAACGGATAAAACATGCAATAAAAGCCCTACACGCTCCTCTCTCTTGACATGACTCTTCCGTGCCGGCGCGGGGCTGTTGCAGCTGGGAGAGTTTGGCCGCCGACCGGCAGGGGGGGCTCGCGCGTTGCCGCGCTGCCAAAATGGTCGACTCGGAGGACGAGTTTCGGCGGCGGGACCCTCCGGCGGGGGGGCGGCGGCGGGCCGGGGGGGCCACGGCCGCTGTTCCCGCCGCTGCGCCGCCCACCCGCCCCCCGGAGCCCGGGCTGAAGCGAGGCGGCGCCCCTCGGCCCGCCGGGAGGAAGAGGCGGCGGGAGGCCGGTGGAGAACCGCTGGCGGTCCCGGCCAGGTCTCGCTCGGAGGCCGGGGGTCCCGGCGGGAAGCGGCCCAGAGCGGGTGAGGCAGGCCGGAGGGCGGGGGATGGGAGGCGGGGGCCGCCGGGGATTCGCTGACTGCCGCCTGCTCTCCGCCTAGAGACGAGGGGCCGCGGGAGGATGAGGCCGCCGCCGCCGCTGCTGCTGCAAGGGTCGGAGGAGGCCCGCCGAGGACTGGAGGCCCGGGCGGCCCTGCTGCTCTCGGAGGCCCCGGCCGCGCCCCGCACGCCCCCGCTGCCCGCCAGCCGCTGGGAAGGGGCCCCGGCTGATGCGAGCCAGGCCGGCCGGCTGTGGGCGCTGAGCTCGCTGACGGACGCCGCCCTTCGGGGGCCCGAACAGGTGCGGGGCTTTGGGGAAGCGCCGGGCTTTCCCCCCCTTCCCTTCCCCTGCGGGTCAGCTGAGCCGTCGCTCTTTCGCGGCCCTTCTGCCCCCGGAGATGGGCAAGCTCGCCTCCCCGCGGCCCAGGTTGAGGGCTTCGAGCGGTCCCGCGCGGCGACTTGGTCTCGGCCGGGCTGCCACGGAGCCTCCTCCCCTTTCAGCGGCCGCAGTTCAGCCCGCCCGGGGCGCCCGCGGAGCCTCCAGAGACGGAGCGTTGCCCAAGCAGGGCTGGCGAATGCTTTGAAGGCCGCCGTCCGGGAGATGCCGATGTCCTGCAAGATCTCCTGGAGCTGGCCGGGGAGGGACTCACGTTCACCCAGTGGAGCCTTGATGTCGGGCGGCTGGAGCACCCGGGTGAGGAGAGTTCAAAGGGCTGCAAAGACCTTGATGGGAACCGCGCGGTCTTTCCGGTTTCACCTTTGCTAAACAGCTGGGAGGTTGTTGGAATTAGCCTGGGAGAAGAAAAAATGTACTCCAATGTTTCTTTTTGGAGCTGTGGTTGTGTGTGCAGAATCCCCTTGGCCTAAGAAGACGGCAGCTCTGCTAAATCTTAGCACCTTGGAGGAATCAGTGGTATCTGAGGCCAACCGGAAGGGAACAAAGCCAGGATATAACCAACATGTTTGATTTGTATTCACGTGTAACAGTGACAATATTCTAGGCCAGGTTTATATTAATGATGATGGTGATGATTTTTTGTAGAACAAGAACAGATGCCAGGTGTTCAGCAAAAGGCTTTGAACCCGTTGTCCCAGCAGCAGCAGCAGCAGCAACTATATCAAAAACGCCTTTGTGAAACAGTAAGGACAGAATTGAAGTATATCTGGATGAGGAATAATACTGAGCGTCTATCCAAACTCAGTACCTCAAGCTGTACAATTGCTTGGCAGCGACAGCAAAAGCGTGACTGGATCTCTACATCAGTGTTTTTCAACCTTTTTTGTGCAAAGGCACACTTTTTTCATGAAAAAAATCACGAGGCACACCACCATTAGAAAATGTTAAAAAAAAATTAACTCTGTGCCTATATTGACTATATATAAAGTAATTTTCCCACGGCACACCTTACACTATGTCACGGCACACTAGTGTGCCGCGGCACAGTGGTTGAAAAACACTGCTCTACATAATATAAAACGCTTTCATTTCCTTATTGCCAAATAAGGAACTTCTAAACGTTCTGGGACTAATTCTCATTCTCTCCCCCCCTCCCTCCTCCCCCTCCCTCTCACTGGCAGTCCTTTTCCCAAACCTTCCTTTGAAATGGAAGACTTAAGTTTTTAATGAGAAATTTAACATCTCTCTGCCTGTGGACTGAAAGAAGAAGAGTTTGCTTTTTCTCTCTTCCCTTTTTCCTGTTCTAGTTCCCTCTTGGCTCACTGGCTGCTGCCTTCAAGGAGATGGTCAATAATCCTCATTTGAGTGATATCCAGATCCAGGTGGACAGTGGGGAAGTCTTTTATGCCCATATGTTTGTATTGTATGCAAGATGTCCTCAACTTTTACAATTTGTAAGTAGTCATGACGTGTTTAAGGGTTGCATGTAGAAAACATTTTAACATTGTTCATGCTTGAGTGTTATTGTAGATCCACATTTGTGGAATTTTTCCATTTTCCTAACTCTGAATTTTCTTCTTGGGGTTGATTCTAATAGCATCACTTGGGAGAGGAATGCTAGTGAGGACACACCAGTTGTTATTTCACTATTCATTTATAGAGAATTGCAGCCAATAAACCAAACTTTTGAAGAGTGGCTGCAGGCAGCAGGATTCATTGGAGATTTCTACAGCAACCAGCTATGCCCTACAGTAGGCAAGTGCAAAGTGAAGCCAATTCAGCAAGATGGAGACTGTAAGAGCAGGGGGAAAATGGTGCATTAAGTGGAAGGGCTTGAAGAAAATTACAGATCTAAATGGTGGAAGGGACACAAAGGGACTTTGGATAGCTTATAGGACTGTAAAGTTGGTATTTTTATACAGGTAGTCCTCAGGTTATGAACATAATGGAGCCTACCAATTACATTTGTAACCTGAGGATTTGTTGGAGTGAATCATGTAAAATGAACATAAAAACTCCCTGCTTTCACCCTGATTTTGCTAATCAAAGGCGCAGGTTGTTAAATGCACATGACGTATCTCAAGGTGGGGAAGGCCACGGGGGGCTTAGTGCTTCTGACTACCCAAGGCGTCCCCCAACCTTCTGAAATACCTCATGCTCCCCACAATTCCCCCCCCCCCATCCTGCCACGCTAGGTCTCCACAGGGACTTTACCTTGCGAAAATCAAGCAAGCTGCTGCCACAGTTGCTTTGCCTGCTCCAGGCGCTTCAAAAGTGGAGTGGGGAGAGCAGAGGCAGAGCGGGACGAGCACGGCCTGCTTGGCTTCACTGGCTCACCCCGGCTGTCTGCTGCTTTTGGAGCAGCCTCGAGAGTCTCAGTGAGTCTCCCCCAAAGGCTTCCAGTCTCTTACAAGCCGATGGGAGGCTTTGAGGCAGTGAAATCGGGCTGCCTCAAAGCATCCCTCAGCTTGCAAATGCTTTGCACGCCAAGACTGGAAGCTTCTGGGGGCCGTGATCTCATGCGACGTTAGGTACCCATTCTCTGCAAAAGATCATGGTCCCCAGAAGCTTCCAGCCTTGGCATTTGCAAGCTGATGGGATGCTTTCAGGCTGCCCAATTTCGCTGCCTCAAAGCCTCTCGTCGGCTTGCAAAGCCAGGTCTCTGGTGATAGAGAACCGAGGCCTAAAGTACTGGGAGATCACTCTCGCGTGAACTTGACATACTTTAGGCCTTGGTTCTCTGTGAATGCACCGAAGTAGCAAAGAAATCAAAGGGTCTCTAGATGGGGGAATAAGCAGGGTGAATGCTGCAGTGCCTTTGCAGTGATTCCTAAGGGCGAACGACTGCTGTGGTACTGCAACATTCATAATCTCGGGACTGTGTCATAAGAAATTGGGTGGAGGTGTTTCATGAAACAACTTTGAAGTGTCGTAACTCGAGGATTACCTTTATTGTACAAAATGAAAATGTGTTTATAACTGCTGAGGCAGGAAACCTTGGGACTGGCAAACTTTGCCACGTCTAGGAACCATTTTTATGGTGCGAATGCTTTTGAATGTCTGCAGTACGAACCACTTGCACTTGTGGTCAGGAAAGTTTGAAAAACTTTGGGTTATGACTGCTGCTGCTGCTGCAGAGTTTGGTGTCTCTCTCTGTTCTGCTACCAGGTTGACTACAGACGTTTTGTGGTGGCTGATGAAGGAGAGGTTGGAGCCTCCCGCGTGCTGTTACACGACGCTCCAGGGGATGCTGTTGCTCTGTTCTTGAAGTACCTCTACACAGCTGAACATTTCATACCCCAACATTTGTTGTCAGATGTGATTGACCTAGCAATAAGGTCGGTGTTTTGATGCTTCAGAGTATTTAGTTGGTTGGAAATCATCATGAAATTTACTCTATGATAGTTTTGAATAGAGCTCGTTTTGGTTTGGTGTATGAAGCATGAATAAGGATTAAGTTATCTTATACCGTGGATTGTGCCCAGAGAGGAGAAAGAACATTTATGTACATTTATGTGTTTTCAGGTTTGGAGTGAAAGAATTGGCTCTTCTGTGTGAAGGCCAAGCTAGTGAAGAGATACCTGTAGAAAAACCAGCTGATGATAAAGACAAAGTTGGGGATTTTGAAGAGCTCTTGAAATCCATGTGGCAGGATGAAGATGAAGAAACTGTGGCAAAAGCTGTATGCAGAGATGAAGTCAGTGACAATATGAATGAGCAGGAACTAGAGGAGATTTATGAGTTTGTGGCTACCCAGCGCAGAATGACCTCTGATGAAGCCAGAAAGGAAAAGGCCTGCATTGAATATGGACGTAATGAAGTGGGAAAAAAGATTGGCCAAGATGGTGGTTCTTGCCCAAGAAAGGTGCTGGAGAAGCCCAGAAGAGGCATGGCAACTAAGGAAAGTGAAATAAAAAGTGACCAAGAGTCATCCAAATTGAAAACCTCTATTGCCCGCATGGGAAAAGATCTGAAAAAGTATCCTGTTGAGTTCCAGCGAGATTTTAAGGAAACCGTGTCCTTCGGAGCAAGTAATAGAAAAGAGCCCACAAGTGAGATTCATCTTGGGTTAGCTGGGGATTCCACTCATAGTAATCATCTGGAGAGGTCTGCAGCCCAATTTTCTGTCTCAGAAATGAAATGTTCGGTCTGGGAGCAGAATATTAACATAGCCAAAGATGAAACTGCAGCAAGAAATTTTCCAAGACTTTTTCAAGCGCCAGCAAAAGATCACCAGATGATTTTGCCAAGAGATCTAGAAGTTCCTTTCTCTCTAATAACATCTGCATCACAGCCAAACATACTAGATAGGCTTCTCTCTCAAAATGAGAGGCAACAAAATATAAACAGGAAGGAAGAGGCTCCTATCGGCAGCCTAGAGAAGTCCGGTGCGGTGAATCCTCAGAATATTATGAGTGACCATATTGTAGTCCTGGATTCGGACGAAGAGCTGGAACAGGAAGCAGAAAAGACACCGGCAGAGGCTGCTTCAAGCTTCTCTGAGCAAGAGTCATGGCATAAAGAGAGCCCGGTTACTGATGCCATGAACTGCTGGAGCCCAGCCCCTCCCCAGCAGGATGTAAGTAAAGTGGGAAATGGATTGGGCACACTAATTTGTAATGCGGCCCAATCTCTGGGTAAATGCCATCAGCCCTTGGACCTGAGCAGTCACAAAGAAGACAGCTTCCAGGAAGGTTTAGGCTGGAGTGAAGGAAGGGCATTGGTGGTGCCTGAAACCCCTCTGGCAGCCTGGAGTAGCTTGGATGTCGTGCAGGTTGAAAAATCCAGGTTGAATTCTTCCCTTGAACAGCCGTGGACTCTTGAAAGCCAGACAGAACCGTTGTCTTGCAACTATAAACTGCTGCCGATGCTTTCATCTAGCTCTTTGCTCGAAATAGTGAAACCTGACAATGGCCTCTGTGCAGTAGAGAGAGATGTGGTGATTGTGGATGACAGTGAGGAGGAGCAGAAAGCAGTGCCGCTATGTTCAAGGGGCAGCTTTGTAGAACCTTTGGAGGTAATAAGTGCAAATGCCAGAAATCCTTTGAGGACTTCTGTCCACATGATTAACACGCAGGACAATCACCCTGTGACAGTTGCTAGCAGTGTAACTAATTCAGGAGCCATGTTCCATTTGGGAGCGGAAGATTTGCTACTGCACAACTCTCAGAAACGGCCTGGAGAAGAGTCTGACAGCAATGAAGCTCTTCCTGCCTGCTCAAGTTTCTCTGCTTCCATACCTGTTCCAAAGATTTCTGGTAAGTTGCTGCTTTGGGTCAGTTAGGACAACTTCTTTGACAGCTGCCCTTTTCCTGCCACTTAGTCGTTGAGTCCTTTGAAGCTCAATGAATGATCACACTCTGATGTGCAAGACTAGAATCCTTGCAGATCAGAATCCTGGCTAAGCTTCATTGGGCATCAGGTTTTGCAAAAGACAGTGATCTTTGGATGGGTTCCATTTTCCTGTAGATTCTGGAAGGGAAGCAACAATCTAGAAATCAGTTTTGGCTTCCTCCTCCTAAAGCACTTTTATAATTAACTGTTCAGCTTTTTTTAATTTAAAAAAAGTGTGCATGATGGGGATTAGAATCTGACAGCTGTCTTCCCAGAGGTTCGGGATGATTTTTCTGTGGATTAATAACCGGTGTAGTATATATTGTGGCGATACAGGTTTTTCAGCAGACCGAATATAGACCATGTGGTTGATTTGATTCAGTTCCCTCTTGATTGGTTACAGATCTTGCCTGCCAACCCAGGGACATCTCTTGCGTTACTCCACTCATGCCCGTTCCGCCTTATTCAAGCATGGACACCCCAGAACTGAAGAAGGAATTGAGCAGGTGGGTGCTGTCGGTATTGAAGCAGGCTCCTTCTGTAGGCACGAACTTACCTTACGGGTTGCGCTTACTTGCAAATTGTGATTTGGCTTCCTTTTTCCTTAGATTTGGTGTCCGTGCTCTCCCAAAACGGCAGATGGTTTTAAAACTGAAGGAAATTTTTCAGTTTACTCACCAACAGGCAGGAACCGACTGTAAGAAAAAATCTATGCCGGTTTCTACCAGCTCCTTTCAGAGACTGCAGCAAAAATGTCTTTCTCCTTATCAACTGCTTCAGGGGAGCCCAAATACGGCTAACTGTACAGATCTCTCCGAAGGAGGCGTTCAGAGGCCAGAGGCTGGACTTGGGTGGCCAAAGGGAGCTGCTCTTCCTGCAAACAGATCAACTGATGGAGAGGACACTGGAGACCTAATCCTGACTACTTCTGAAGCGCCAGCTGGCACAACAAGAGGTGGAAGTGAGGCTTATGCAGCACCTCAAAGGTATACGGGCAGATTGGAAGGAGTGTGTTCATTTTTCCATTCTGATTTTTTAGTTTGTTGTCATGTATCACCAGATGCTGAGGAACGAAGGCAAAAACTTTGAAAATCACCTGCCCACCCCATCCTCAGCCAGCCATATTTTCTACCCTTAGTTAGCCTTAATTTGGGGAACAGTTGTGTTGATGCTATGTAGCGGATGTGAGTAGTTATGGCCTGGGTTATACCAGGTACCCTCCTTTTTAAAAAATAAGGTAAATTTAAGAGATTGTCTAGGTATCGTAATGCCTTTTTCCTCTTTCATCCTGTTCCTAGTTCATCCCAGGACCTTAAAGTCAACATGCTGGCAGAGAAAGAGGAAAATGTACCAACCTTTCCGATTGCTGCTAGTGGTGAGGGGCAGAAACTGGAAATCTTGAAGCACTACATTCATTCCAACCCATCTCTTTGCCAGCAAATTTTGCTGTATCAGCCCATTGAACTGTCTGTACTGCATGCAGAATTGAAGCAAAATGGCATAAGGATTGCATTGGACAAGTTGTTGGACTTTTTGGATGCCAACGGCATCACATTTACTACTGCAGAAGCTCGGAGAGAGAAAAAACGATGCCTCCATAGATGCAAGAAAAAGGGGCAAAGGTGATGCTAAGCCCTTTTGCTATTTGATATTCTTCCAAAATGTGAAGTCCTGGAAGCTTTTTCCTCTGCAACTTTCCAGTCAGCTGCCTCTTCTCCTTTTTCATGTTTATTTTTTTCTTCGCTCAATCCATTTTTGGGGGGCAGCTGGGGAGAAATAATTTGTGTTGGGGTTTGAAGTGAGTTTGATCCCTTTGACCCAAACTTTGGACAGTGGATTGCCTGCATCCCAAGAGCAGCTTTGGACAGGCAATTGCAGGGCCAGTCCATTCTCTCATTGATCTAGATATAGGTCAGTCCCTATTTGGTAATAATAGATGGATTTAAATGCAGATTTTTCTAAGACTGCCGGTAATGGGGGCAGGCCATGCTTAGTTTGGTTATCAAAACTGCCTTGTTGCCCCAACTGAAGATTTTGAGAAGGAGATGCTTGATGTCAGAATTGGTCGCTTTCATCCAATCCTGAGAATGATTTCCGCATTGCCCGGTGGGATGACCGGTTAAGCCTAGAAGTATCTTTGCCCTACCTTTTCCCTGTGGCTGGCTGTTGGAGGAGGAAGAAGCATACTCCTTCATTTACAAAGACAACTTTCAAGTTTATTTCGCCTGAGAGTACTGCCCAAGTAATTTACTACAGAATTGTCTCCCAGGAGGTTTGTTGGTGTAAAAAAAATAATGCAAAACTGGGAAGAAGAGAGCAAGATGATGCGATCCGACAGGGCATTTTTACTGAACACAGACTAAATTCTTCCTTCTCAAAGATTTGGGAGGACCGGAGGACCAAAAGTGTTAATACTTGCATATGGAGATGGTAATGCATATCTTCTTTTAGATTGCTTAAATTATCATTTATTTCATTTCTTATTTTCCCACTGTTAAAAAAGCAAGAAATTATTTTATGTACTAAATGTGAACAAATCTTTTTAAAGTATTATTGGTCCCACATTGCAACGTTTTTCACGGTTACTGCCCACTCATGTATATTAGCTGGGCAGCTGTGTTTATTAAATAAATAAACATTAACATTGTCATGCCCTTATCGTAAGAGATGTTACATGACTTACATATCACCACCACCCTTTGCCTGAGAAGGAAGGTTTCCCTGTATTTACAGCGTACAGTCAATCTATGTGGTATTTTCAGTTACATTGAAACTTTAGATACATTCGATACATTTGTCAGTTAGGGTACCTGACAAAACCCACCATGTACCTCCTAGTGATTGTTTAATGTGTGAGGCCAAGTAAGAAGCCCCATTTTGCTTCCCTCAAAAACAGTGTAGCCATCCTTAGGTGGAACATCGTAGATAGGATCAGGCTGAGAAAATCAATGGGGATGATATTGTCCTTTCTGAATCTGTGGTGCAGTTTCTTCATTGTTACTGCACATGAAACCTTGTATTTTGATTTTACTTTAGGAAGCATCTGTTTTAGTCAAACTGATGCGCTTTCCCCAAAATGTATTTTTTTTTAAATGAATACTTCTAATTTCTTTGTCAATTCTTATAAATTAGTATAGCCAAGTATAAGAAGTACTACTTCCTTACTGGATGCCTTCCAATGAACTCAAACCTACCGTATTTTTCGGAGTATAAGACGCACCAAGGTTTTGAAGAGGCAAATTAAAAAAAAAGTTTTTGCACTCCGCAAACCTCCCCAAAACAGCCCGTTTCCCCCCTCAAAAATGCATGAAATAGCCTTTAGGAGGCTTGTAGTGTTCCTGGGGGGTGGGTGGGTAGCCCCCCCCCAAACAGCCTGGTTTGTTTGCTCATTTCTGTCCTCCCCAGCCCCCAGGAGCTCTCTGAAAGCCTCCTAAAAACTATGCGGGGCCATTTGGGTGAAGGGGGTGGGTTTCTGGAGGCAAAATATGCTGTATTCAGTGTGTAAGACGCACCCAGATTTTCACCTCTTTTTGGTTTTTTTTGAGGAAAAAAAGGTACGTCTTATACTCTGAAAAATACGGTATATCCCTACACTCTTCACAGGCACGCAATCAAATACAAACTGCGACAATATTACATGGATTTTGAAGGACAAACATTTTAAAAACTTCAGTAATTTATATCACTTTTAAGCAATACTTTATATACAATGGAAAAAAGACATGCATAGTCCAAATACAATGTTGAAAACAGCATTTTCATAACAAAAAATCCAAACACTAAGTTAATACCATGTACATGAATTCAAGGACATCCTTTTTGTCTGTTGCACACAGTTTATTTAACAATATGCTATAGAAGTAAGAAATGAGTTTGTTCCCCCCTCTATACAGTGATTGAATCTTGAATTGTTCATATTTATAGTAATAATAGAGTTTGCATGATTTACACTGTAATTGCTTTTCCTCAGTTCAAGTTCACATCAAAGAATTACTGAATACACTTCTTCCCTGTTAAAATTAATATGTCCTAAGTAATGAGTGTCCCTATTTTTTAAAATCTAAAACCAGTTTTGTCAGAGAAACAAGCAACAATTTCTACATCTGCAATGTGTGTCTGTGTGTGTGCAAGAGTCAGTTCCTATCTTTCCCAGGGGTAATAATACTTAGGATACTTGCAAAATCCAGAATAGAATAAGACTAAAAAAAAAAACCCCTTTCTGCCAAATGTCAGAAACTTAGCAAGATACATTAGAATGTGAATATTTTTCTTCTCTGCTAAACACCACTGCTTAGTCTTGGAAGTACAAATAAAAATATGAATATAATGGACTCATTTTCCCCTTTAAAAAAGTAAAGTCAACGATAACAACTAAAAAAAACCCACAACAAAGAGACCAGATATTTTAACCACACCTGGCTGGCTTTAACAAAAAAATATATATTCTCTTTTTTTTAAACAGCCATTCATCCATTCACAGGAAGAGGATGAATCAGTCCCATCTAGGGTTTAGGTCGAGCTGCAAGTCTTTTTCAGTTCAAGAAGTCCAGGAACATGAGAGAAACTATGGGATGCTACAAGCCCTCCACAAATTTTTCTAGTGTGTCACCTCCTGTGGTATCGCCAACCAGGGACAGCTCATTGGGTAACACGTTCCTATTTGGGGGGTTGAGCTGGGGAAGCATTGCACTCTGCTCTGGGTTTCCCAGGTGTCCCTGTTCCATGGAGCCAGCCATTGTAACAGCCAACCCAGGGTGAGGTGAGCCAGTCTGGGGTGAGGCGTGGTGAGGAGAAGGCTGGGGCTGTATCCTGGGGGACGGGCTGGAATGTGGTGGCTGGGATTGGGGCCTGGGGGACTGAACGGGGGCCGGAGAGCGCACCTGGTTGCTGAGGGAGGCGTTGATTGGTTGGCCAGGGAGGTGGGACGTGGGGGCTTGTCCTGAGAGCAGATGCTGTTGGGGGCTCATGGGATTTGGCTGGCCTGGGGAGCCCATCGGGGGTTTAAGTTGCTGTTGCTGCTGCTGCTGCTGCTGCTGTTGTTGCAGGAGTCGCTGCTGCAGCGCTTGCTGGATGTTAGGGCTGCCCTCAGCTCCCATGGCCGGCTGCCCCATAGGATTCAGCTGTCCCATCTGAGCTAGCTGCCCCATGGCCCCTGCTTGGATTGAAAGATGCTGCTGCTGCTGCTGCATCCGCTGCTGCTGAATGGCTTGGGCATAAACTCCAGGGCCCGGAGGCTGCGGGAACTGGCTGTGAGTGGCCAGCCCAGCTCCTCCTTGCTGCTGCTGCTGCTGCTGCTGCTGCTGCAGTAATTGTCTTCTCAAGATCTCCCTGTACTGAGGACTCATGTTGGCCATAGCCGGATTGTGAGCTGGGTTCATGATGCTGATTGACTGGCCCTGTGCAGCCAGGCCTCCTCCTATGGCTGCTTGCTGGGGAGGGACCCCCGGTCGCGGGACGCCTGCTGGCAGTGCACTCAGATTCTGCAGGCCTGCCTGAGCATGCAACCCTGCTGGGGGAGGCTGCTGCTGCTGCTGCTGCTGCTGCAGTGGGCTTGGAGTCTGTGGCATGCCTGCCTGGGGTTGAATGCTTGGCTGGGGCTGCATGCCAGGCTGGTTTGCTACGTATTTGGCTGTTCTCTGCTTTATAAAAGCTGCCATGAGCTGTGGGTTCGACTTCAGAATATTCAGCACCTGTTGCTGCTGCTGCGGGGAACTGGGAGATTTCAAAGTCCGCAGTAACTCTTGCAAAGCGTTTGGAGGAATCGTTCGGGCTGGTGGCTGCACGCCTGGCATCCTTGGGCCAGTTACTGTTTGTTGGCCAGGCATGGGCAGGACTGGCCTTGGCATTCCTGGCTGCTGCTGCTGCTGTGGGGGCACTGGAGATGACGACTGCCACTGCCCAGGCTGCAGGTTGGGCAATATTGGGCCACTGACGGAGTTAGGCCGGGGCACGTTCATGCCAGCCTGCTGCATGGGATTCACCGCTCCCACGGCTGTGCTCACCATCCCAGTCCGGCCCGGAGGCAGGCCGTTGCTGCTCACCCGGTAGAGCTGCTGCTGCTGCTGCTGCTGCTGCTGCTGCTGCTGCTGCGCTGCCTCCATTTCAATCTGCCGGGCTGCTTCCACAGCTCCCGGTGGGGGCTGGGCAGGCGGAGGCGGGGCAGCCACTTGGGTGGAAGGCTTGCCCGCTGAGACGGGAGGGGCCACCGGCGTTCTCCCTACAGCAGGGAAACCAGCAGGCGACATGCTAGCGGGGGACGGCTGGAGAGGGGGCTGGGGAGTCTGTGGGGTGCTTGGCTGCTGTGTCGGGGTCCCAGGCGTTGCTGAGGTAGGAGAAGGCAAATTCTGCTGCTGAGGCACGTTTCGGGTGGTCATGGTTGCCATCCTGCGGCGAATCAGCTGCGCCTGCTGCAGGCGGTGCTGGATCTGCTGCTGCCGGAGCTTCTGCTTGATGTTGAGACAGAAGGGCACCGGGCATTTGTTCTCTTGGCAGTGTTTGGCATGGTAGCAACAAAGGGCGATCAGCTGTTTGCACACCGGACAGCCTCCGTTGGTCTTGCGCTTGCAGCCCTTGGTGTGCTGGACAACACGCTTCATCTTCTGGCAGGACGGAAGCGAACAGTTTGCATTGCGGCACTGGCAAGCATGCACTAAGGACTGAATGCACCGCTGGATGCTGAGCCGACGGGATTCCTGGGGGCTCTTGGACTGCTGTTCCCCTTGGCTGTTCCCATCATCATCTAAGCCCAAGCCCCACTTCAGCATCTTATGCTCATGGCTCTTGCTGTTGTAGCAGTTAATGCAGAGGTCATAGTCCTGAAAAGCAGAGAGAAACACCAAGATCAACAACCTACAATGTGAGAAAGTGCGCATGCAGGCGCTGTTCACCTCCTAAGAGAAGAGGGAGAGTTTGTGAAGGTAGATGCATGTACCTGAGACCTTCCATCTGTCACAGTTTTATTCTATCAATAAGTCATTCAATTATCAAGACCATAATGAAGAAGTCCAGTGGCCACTAATACAGAACAGCCTTGCTCAGAAAATGGGATTCCTCACCATCCTTCCGTTGGGCCGCCCCGACTTTGTCAGCCTTGTGGCTGGAGTTTTTGTCACCGGCTTGAAGTTCTTCTCTTGCTTCGAGGATTTTGCGATATCCCCGAGATCAGCAAGACGTAATCTTCCTGTTCACCGTCTCTTTGGGACGGTTTAGGTCCGTTGGGACACCCCAGTGGCAAAAGTATTGGCTGTGGTCTCAGAGCATTGAGACCACACAACCATCTTGTTGCGACATTGGCTCCTCCCCAATTTATTGCTTTAAAAAAGAATCTGCCTACAAAAACTTAACAACCAATTTAAATCAAAGAAGAATCAAGCGGCGGAATTGAATTTGGAATGGTTTTGGACAGTGGTTATCTTACTTTGTAAATGTTATTTACATGTATCAAATCTATGCAAGCCTTTTGAAATGGATGGACTAAGTTTTTTTCTTCTCTCTTTGTGACTCTCTGTAATTCACAGATTAAAGCTTTCCTCTTTATCCCTGTGGCTATATACAAAAAGAAACTCTTTAAGAGTGTTTACGCTCTTAAAAGCAGCAGAATACTCTTTGAATATTCAAAACGGAAAGTTTCTTTTCTTTTCTTTTCTTTCACGGATTGCTGACTTGACGCCCCAAGGCTTTGTTTTCGCTACACACTGATAAAAGAACGCACAGATGTCCCTTTGAAATTTGATCAGAGAGGATAAATCTTTCAAGCTAAGGTTGCTGTGCTTATCAAGAATGACACAATACCCAGAAAAAAAAAGAGGTCTTGACTTTGCAAGATATACTTTCAGAACTACAGAAATTATTAAATAAAGAAGAGAAACAATTCGAATACTTAGAACACATAACAAGAAAATATGATGAAAAAATTGAAAATGTTCATCAAATGCAAAATGGGGTGATTGAAACTCAAAACACCGAAGTGGAAAATGAATATAAAGAGACTAAACCTGCTGATATCTATGGTAATTGGTTTGTTCCTGAAAATGGAAAGAATAGAATACAGAAAGAGGAATTAAACGGAGAGGAAATCTACTTCAAGGGCCAACATATAGAAGAAGATAAAATTATAGACCCAAATAAAGAAATTCCACTAGCAAAAGTTTTGATAACATTGCTGACAATCAAAGACAAACTGAACAAGGAAACAGAAAGAGGGCATCAAGATTATATGAGAGATCTTATAAGCAAGGAGTTGCTAAGAGAAGTCCATACAAAGCTGATCAAGAAGATGACTAGAGGATTGATACCACAAATGGCAGAAGATATGAGATTGTTTTGTTATTGGAAATATACAGGTTGATAGATGGAAGAATGTAACTTAAAACTAGTTAAACTTAGTGAAATTTAGTAATAATAGATATAATTAAATAAATAATTGATAATGATAATAATGTATACAATGTGTTGTGTTATGATAAGTAACAATCGGCTTTGAATAGTGAATGGCACTCATGAAAGGAAGATTAGAAATCCTTTTGGATTATATACAAAGGTTAATAAAAAAGAACTAAATTAGATATAGTTAGTTTTGATTATTAGGGGGAAAATGTTATGATATAGGATATAGTCAAATAAAGGAGGGATAATGATGACAATCTATATATATGTATGAGTACAATATAAGGAATCTGGATGGAAATCGCAAAAAGTGATCTCGGAAGGAGGATTAGAAAAGTTTGTTACTAAATATTATGGATGTTTAGCTAGAATAGGACATAAGGATTCAGTGCTATTGGAGGATTTTAGAAATAATAAATGAAATGCCAGTATGTGGTTATGTATTAAATCTAGGTATATTTTATGATGAAGGACGTTCAAATAATTATAGTCAAATAAAAATTGGAGGTATAAGGGTAACATGTATAAATATCTGAGTTAAAATACTATGGCAGAAGATATAAGATTGTTTTGTTATTGGAAAGATACAGGTTGATAGATGGAAGAATATAACTTAAAACTAGTTAAACTTACTGAAATTTAGTAATAGATATAATTAAACAAATAAGCAATAATGATAATAATGTATACAATGTGTAGTGTTACGATGTAATAATTGGATATGAATATTGAATGGTACCTATGGAAGGAAGATTAAATCCTTTTGGATTATATATAAAAGTTAATTAAAAAATTAAGTTAGATACAGTTAAGCTTGATTCTTGGGGTAAAATGCTATGATACAGGATATAGTCAAATAAAGGAGGGATAATGATGACAACCTATATACATATACATATACATACATACATACATACATACATATATATATATATATATATATATATATATATATATATATATAGAGAGAGAGAGAGAGAGAGAGAGAGAGTATAATATAAGGAAACTAGATGAAAATTGCTAACAGTGATTTGGAAAGGAGGATTAGAAAAGTCTGTTATTAAATATTATGGACGTTTAGCTAGAACAGGACATAAGGATTCAGCGTTATTGGAGGATTTTAGAAATATGGAATGAAATGCAAGTATATGGTTATTTATTAAATCTCGGTATATTTTATGATGAAGGATGTTTAAATAATTATAGTCAAATATAAATGGAGGTACAAGGGTAATGTATAAATATTTGTGTTAAAATACTTGAGTTAGTATGAATTATGTTTAATGACTGTGGAAGACATGCACAAAAACCTTTTGTAACCAACTGATACACTTTCTACAGTATGTAAGGAAGGAAGATTTTATGTATTGTGTTTGTTTTGAAAAATAAAATAAAATAAATATTTTTTTTAAAAAAATGGGATTCCTATAGAATTCCCACATGGAGAGTGTTACTATAGGTTGGGTCATTGTGTAAAACTGATGCTCAAATCATAATTGGTCCCAGTTATGTTATTATATGTCATATTAATCATAAGCATATACTATTTTAAAAAGTATTGTAGAAGAGAAGAGAAGAATTGGTTTGCAAACCAATTCAAACCTGGAGTAGCATCACAGCAGGCAACACATACATACTTACTTCACAGACTGTGCAATGCCACCGTGTTTCCACATGATGTTTACACTCGTTGCAGGTATAAACAAAGCGATCCTGCCCCTGGGTGTGCAGCTCCACAAGCATGCACAGAGTGGACCACTTGGAGCGACGTAGCGAGGAAAACTCCCAGTGCTTGTCCCTTGCTAAAGTGAGGAAAGCATCCCGGCCATCCATCAGATCACAACTAAGTAATGGGTCTGGATCCACAATGGGGGGCAAGGTGTTGACGACGGGCCCCGCGTGCAGGTGAATCACAAAGAAGACCTGTCGTGTGAAGGCAAAGGAAGAGGTGAGCACAAGACAATCCCCACCAATGAGAAGGTACCATGTTGCTTAATGTCGTCTACTTCCCTCCCTCTCTCTCTTTTGTGACATTAAACTTTGCAAACGTGAGTGAAGAAAAGGAAATGAGGAGGGCTTGGCCACACTACCTCTTTATGCTTCTCCATTGTGGCGTACAACTTCTGAGACAAATCATTTGACACGTTAGGCATGGAGGGTTTCTTCTTGTTGGCTCGGCTAAGGCTGCTTTTATTCTTGTTTGTTTTCTTATTATTCTTCTTCTTGGCATTCTTGCTGTCACCCTGGTTTCCCTGTTAAAACATCAGGAAGCTGCTCAACTGTTCCTCTTTAGAGGCATGTGTGAAGAGAACAGCTGCTTGCTAGGAAAATTGGTTCCCGCAATAATACTCTGATTTATTGTAAGAAAAATACACACCTCTCAGCAGGACTGCAAAGACTCAACAATCCTTTAACTGCAGAAGTCACCTTCTTCCTTGGAGGGGACAGAGGGAGCAGCCTCTGCTACGTTTGGCCCATCAAGTTCAGAAAAAACTGGCCATGGTGACAATTAAACAAACAAACAACCCCCCCCCAACCCAATGGATTACATGGTTTTTCTTTCACTTTAATTCAGTGGTTCTCAACCTTCCCAATGCTGCGACCCTTTAATACGGTTCCTCATGTTGTAGTGACCCCCAATCATAAAATTATCCTCGTTGCCACTTCATAACTATTTTTTTCTACTGTTATGAATCATAATGTAAATATCTGATATGCAGGATGTATTTTCATTATTACAAATTGAACATAATTAAAGCACAGGGATTAATCTGCCAATCTTGGTTTGGGAGAAGATCAGCCAGGCTGGGATTTTCCAGGATAAAACGACCCCCCTGCCTGCTTCTAGCAGCAGTTCGTGGTTTACATGAGTTTCACTGTATTGAGTTTACTTTTTTTACATTCCGTTCCCCCTACCCACCCACCCAGTTCTTTCTTTCTTTCTTTCTCTCCATTCCTCCCTTTTTCTTTCTTTTCCATTCCTCCTTCCCTTTTCTTCTTTCTTTCTTTCCATTCCTCCCTCTTCTTTCTTTCTTTCCATTCTCCCTCCTTCCCCTTTCTTTCTTTCTTTCTTTCTTTCTTTCTTTCTTTTTCTTTCTTTCTATTCCTCCCTCCCTCAATCGATTTAACACAGATTAAGACGTTGCCCTTTAAATGGGATTTTAAACAGAGGCTTAAGCTACATCAAACTGTGCTTCTGTCCCGAGTGGAATTCCTCGGGATGGAAGGAGTGGGTGGGCGGGGCCTGTCTTCCCCTCCGGCCTCTCCTGCCAGCCCTTCCCGGGGGCCAAAAAGCCTCCGAGCTCAATTTAGGGCGCAGGACAGAACCGGCGGCGGGGGCGGCAAAGGCAGCGTCCAGGCCCAAGGCGGCTTTAATCCTGGCATGTGCCTGCTTGGGCGAGAGCCCATCCTGCCAGCTGAAGCGGGTGGCCCGACTGCCCCACCAGTCTCCTATTCTCCGGGCACCTTCGAGCCCCTGTGCAGGCGGCTGGGCTAAAGCTGGATGTCAGTTGGAGCCAAGGCTGATCCGCCACCCAGAAGAACCCATCTCTCTCCCACTTCAGTGCCTCAGCCTTTCCCTGGCGTGGAGACTGGGCGGGGCGGCATCTGGGTTGCGCCCAGAGCTGGGAGGAGGCTGCTTCACCACCCGGCACTCTTCATGCACCTGCCGCCGCTTCAGGACGTGTTCCTGAGCATGAGTGAGGCCAGTGGAGGTGGATGGCCTTAGGCGACCCCTGTGAAAGGGTCGTTCGACTCCCAAAGGCGTCGCGACCCACAGGTTGAGAACCGCTGCTTTAACTGGTTCTCTTTGCTACCTACCTGTTTTGCAGCTGCAAAAAATAAAACTGAAGTAAACTGCTCCTTTACTCTTTCATGAATATCAACATTGTAAAACCAAATGTATATATTGTCCAGAAATACAAGAGCATCAGCAGAATATAAATATAGTGCAAAGTCCATAGTGCAAACCAAAATTATTAACGTTAATAGTCATAATGATATTTCTATGTACCTTACTTTTAAAAAAAACTTTCTTGACCTGCTTTCTTTTACAGGCTACAACAAAAAGTAAGCATGAAACACACATTTAGCCCACTCATCTGAACTGAGTTCTAGTCCCAGCTTAAGCATGGAAGCCAGCTGGGCGGGCCAGCCGCTTCTCTCAGTCCAACTACCTCACAGGGTTGTTGGGGAGAAAACAGAAGGAAGGTGTATTAAGTATGTTCACTGCCTTGAGTGATTTATAAAAATAATAAAGGTGGGATTGAAAAGATCCATCTCCTCCTTTCTCTCAGCAAATAATTTAAGAATGGCAGCCGAGGCAGGCAGGCAGGGAAGGCTCTCTGCTGTGTTGCTCCAGCACAAAACTCTTTCCAGCACCATCAATCCATGATGGGCTTGTGCAACCAAATCGAGGGGACCGTGGAACCCTAAGTAGAAGCTACAAATTAAAGCTTAATCTATTACTGGAACAGTTGGAACATCAGAAACACCACCGTGCAAAACAAACCAAATTGTATTTTGACCCTCAGTCCACTGGATCAGTCATGCTCTCCTTGCACAAACTCTCACAGGTTCTTGCTATGGGGTTAAAACGAAGGGAGCCTCCCCTGCATGCCATTTTGATCTTCTAGAAGGAAATGTGGCATGTAACTCACAGTTCTGTTGGATTGAAAGAATTTGTGGTTCACATAAATGTTGTGGCCATTTCCCCCATGAATTTAGTTACCTCTATTGTTTCACTAGCTGCTGTGCTTTCTTCCTTTTTTCTTTCTTCCTCCTCCTGTTCTAGCTCTTTTATGCTCTCTTCTAATACATTGGGCCAAAAATCACCCTCAAAGTAGGGCAACTCCTTGGCACTTGTCAGCCGATCCTCAGTTGCTTGTTTGAAGATATCCTAAAAAAGATCACACGGTGTTGTTAATGGTACCGTTAAGACCAATGGCAAAAGTATAGGAGTCAACAAACGTCACATACATTGAAACTATCTTACTATACTCTCATTTGGTTTAAACAAAGGATGGTTTAAAATAGTTTTCTGTTTCACTATGATTGTAAGCATATTTACACAGCCAATGTCTTTGCTTTAGCCAAACCGAAGATAAATGTTGGTGCTTAATTTTGGATTGACACAGATCTAGAATATGCTTCCAGAACTGTAGCCACCCTAATGATCAATTTCCCTTTCAACTGCGGAGAGAGGAGTGCTGTCTAGATACTAATGTCTCCTCACCTTGTAATCATGTATGATCCTCTCTGCAAAGGCCTTGTCCAGCATCTTCTTGTACCACTCTTGCAGACGTTTAGGTTTGGGGATTTTTTGGTCAGGGGGGTGACAATGGAAGATGTAATCATCACCCTCACTTGGTGGGCAGGCCCAGATGTGGCCTGTCACATACCTGTGAGTTTTACACAAGAAAGACATCCCAGTTAAGTAATAGTTTTTGTGCAGAATTGGAGGCAGCCATCCTAACTGTAGTAGAAACGATATTTAGATAACCAGCACTTACACTCAATCATCCATTCATACCTCCATGTGCCTCTTGACTCTGTAACCACTGTTGGTACAGTATCTTAAAAAATAAAAAATAGTTGGCCCTGCTTGCACAAGCTTTTTTGTGAAGTCCTACCCATGTTGTTCTCTGTGGAGGCCATACAGATGGGATGTGGGCCTGCAAAACTAGGACTATCAATCTGTTACCTGTATTAATTTTGGCCACTGACTGTGTGGTAATTTGCTATTTAATTCATCTTTTATTGTTGTATTCTGATTTTAACTTCTCTATATGCCACCTTGATTGTTTGATGATCTTACAAAGAAACCCAAACTGGGCAGGACGTTAATCTCCAGCTGCTTCTGGACCCTGGGAATTCTCTGCAGCACAACAGCATTGGCAATATTTTAATAACGATTTTAATGTTTTAATCCAAAGAAAATACAGAGCTATTTAAACTATTTAACTCAATGCCCAAGCACTGAGTAAGTTTGTTGGTTTATAAAGTTAATAGGCCACAGGGTTTATTTTCTTCATGTTCTCTTTGAATAATCTTGGACCAACACTTTTAATAAAAAATCTCTCCCTCCTTCTTTGGAATTGGAAAAGATCCAAACCCAGTAAGTTCTACACACAATATAATTGATTCTTATTTGTATTTGTTTTCTCTCACAGGTGGCTTCCTACTAATTTCTTTTATTGTTATCATGCTTAACTGATAATTACCTTATATATTGTGCTAAAAGGAAGGAAATAAATGTCGCGTTCTCTGGTTCATTTTAATTCAAATACCGGAAACAACCCCTAACCTCAAGTTCTTTAAGGTTAAAAGGCAAAATATAAATATCTTACATTTTTTTAAAAAAAGAGGGGAAAATCACTTTCCACTTGCATCTGCCCAAGGAATTACTTTCTCCAGGTAGTCTGTCAATTGCAGCCTCTTCAATAATTCCTGGGTGGAAGGAAGTGACAAATTGCGTCCTACAAAACTCAACTCAGAAAGCCAAACTGAGCTTACATGGTCACAAAACTGGGTTAATATGTATATGTTTCTTACTTTTCTGTCCCATTCCCAAGAAATGGAAAAATCTGCTTCAAGTACACCAGCTTCTGTAAGGCAGCTTGCCCAGAATGTCCACCTAACTGCTTTACCTCTAATGGCAGTTTGGATGTTTAAATGTACCACATTGAGGCATATGTTTGAGACACTGTAACACACACAGGAGGTAGTAGAACAGCAGGCATTTTACACAAAACACACTCTCTCTCTCTCTCACACACACACACACTTTTCATAACACAACGATCAGACCTTGAACCTTTTTATACAAATAAAATATCAAGTTAGTTTGTGATATAAGAATGTTATTTCCTATTATTCATTAGAAAGCTGTGAGCTTCTTGCACTAGAAAGCCTTTCATATATACAAAAAGAAAATGTCAATATTACAGGCTGTTCAAGCTTTTTTAGTTAACAGCAGGAAAGAGAGCTGCCTGTAAGTTTATTTCCCTTAAATTTCTGGGATTTTCACAGGTTATGTTTTGTATAAGTCTGAATGAACAACATACAGAGCATGACATATGAAAACTAAGAGTTCCTCTGAGTTTCATACCAGAAAGCTGAAAAATTAACACTTGTCTACACAATTGTACATCATTTTGGAATGTGTGAATTGTTTAACCTGAAGAGAAAATTACCATGCACAATCTAGGAAGGCTACTATGAGGTGTTTAGGAACTGACAGTCTACAGGACAGACAGGAGTGCTGAGGTCTGCATTTCTGGCTGGTCCGCCTCTCCCTGCCCTTCCCCTTCTCACTGTAGCTTGCTGCAGGGAAATCAAGATAATCCAATGAGATCAAAGGAGGAAGACAGCAAAAAGCAATTTCCCAAGTGACTGATTTTGTTCCTAAGGTCTAACTTGCGCTGCGCTCATTTCACTCTGCTTGCAGTGAGTGCCTTGTACCTCTCCACAGAAAGCACAATAACGCCTGCGTCAATGTGAATGGCTGCTACAGCATCAGAAGGGGGAAGCTGAGTTGGAAAAAGTATGTGTAAATCAGAAAGGAAGGATGGGTGAATGAATGTGCTTGACGAATGGAGGAGAATCAAGACGCATGCAGAGAAAAAGACAGTTCCCTGCCTGCGTATTACGATTCTTTCTATGTCTACTATGAAGTTACTATCCCCTGAGATCTTTCCCTGGCCTCTCAACTATGCTCCCCAATCTCATCTGGCTTTCCATTCCCCAGTGCAAGGGAAATGTCCCGACTGATCCTGAAGACGTTAGAGGGATATAACAAATCCTACCTGTTTCCACTCAGAGGAATGCACATCATATTTAAGTCAGGGCCATCAACTGCTAAAGAGTCCTGGCAGAACACTCACCCCAATTTCTTGACATATTCCAGATACCCAATAAGGATTTCATGATAAACAGCAGTCCGGAGGCATCTTGGGCGAAAGAAATGGATACTGTCCAAGTAGGAGATGTACACACGCCTGTGACAAAAAGGAAAGGAAACTCAGTGGTTGAGTAATTGTATCCTGAACCCTCCTAGTGGCACAGCAGTTAGAACGTAATATTGTAGGCAAAGTGCCTGACAGGCTCGAGGTCGGTTCAGCCTTCCACCCTTGCAAGGTCAGTGTAACTGCTTTGTAAACCTCTCAGAGAGTGTAAAGCACTATGAAACGGTGTTGCAAGCGCTATTGCTATCCTGCCTTCCCTCCAGAAGCTCATATCCTATCTAGTTGGATTATTGTAATTCATCTGACACAGGGCTGCCCCTGAAGACCACCTGGAGATCTCAGCTGATTGAAAATGCAGCAGCTCTCCCAGTTATTAGGCTGTTCGGGAATTGCCACATTTTATCACTCTGGCAAATGCTTCTGTTTCTGAATGAAATTTGAACTGCTGGTCACCACCTGTAAGGACCTCTGTAGCTTGAGGCCTGGCTATCTAGGAGACACCTTTCCCACTCTTGGCTTGCCAGAAGTCCTTCAGAGGGATAGGTCATAATAACAACAGTCATTCTATGTGGTTCGTCTCCGTTGGAACAACCTGTTCCCCAAAGGAGAATGGGGAGACTTTCATGGCCTTCCAAAGATGTTTGGGAGTGGATTGTCTGGCATTACTGAGACCAGACTGGCTTACTGTTTCCTACTGACGTACTGTTATCTATTTACGCTTCAGATTTATACACTGCCTCGTGTCCTTCAAGACCGAGGCAGGCAATAAAATGATATACCAATAGAAAGCACTTCATCTAATTTCCCCCACAACTAAAACTATGAGAGGCAGCTTGGCGTGAGATTGAATAACCAGAATCCTTCCTTTGTTTGGAAGGAAGCAAAGCAAGACCTTGTGTTTGGAGGTGGACAATCCCATCCGTATTCTTGCACGTGCATGCCAAAAAAGCAGACATCCACACCATCAATCTCTTCAAAAGCAAACAGAGCCTTTGTTCGGTAAGGGAAGGCCTCAGCCATTTCATGAGAATCCACAAATCTACAACAAAGAGAAATTCACACCATTTTAAGGTAAAAGATAAAAAGCTGAGGAATTAATTATTTGATGTTAGAAAAAATGTCCTTCTCAGGGAGCCTTATTGATTATTGGTTTATTTTCATATTATTGGTTTATAATAGGTGAAAGTGGCAAACGCAATCCCCACTCAGAGGCTGTTCTGATATATAAAATTATTTGGACCCTACATTCGGCATAAAATGTCCAGCTGTTTAAAATTCTTCCTTAAAGGGTGGAGAGAACTGAGAATGACATTTCTAAAACTTTTCCCAAGCAAAAGACTGCTCTATCTGCTGGGCTGTTATGAGAATCAGTTCTCACACCACAGTGAGAAAAAGAAGAGCATAGCAGATATGACCACTACAGTATTAAAACAGGGTTAGGGAGAAAAGGGGAAGCAATTGCTTCAACGTTTTCTAGAATATAGCTAGCTTGCTGTTGAAACAAAAACAATTGCTTTCATCCATCTGTTATGGCTTCTACTGTAACTATTTTTCAGCAAAATACTCATCAGGAATTCTTTAGTTAATCTAATTGATCCTAATCTTCCCTGTTAGCTGTTGTCAAGGACACAGCATAATAGGCTTTCTGGTTCCCAAGATATAAAATACCCTATTCTGAAATTATGCTGACAAAATTGTCAGAATATATGTAAAATGGCAATGTCCAGAAAAAAAATAAAAATTTGGATGCTCAAATAAAGACATTATAGAGAAATGGATTCAGTCAGCTGGTAATGGTAATCAGATGAATCCAGTAAAAGAAAAACAAAACTCACCGAGATTTCATTCCTGGTTTGACTTCTACTGTTTTATCTGAACTGGCCACTACTCTCACAAACACTTCCCCAGCTTCTGGGTGATTCTGCCGCCGCAGAAATTTGTTTACACGCTCCTCCAAATGATTCCCTAAGCGGGTAGTCTGTAATCCTAGTAAGTGGGGAGGAAGAAGGGAAGAACAGAAAGAGATTGTCCTGTTCATCGCTCGTATATCATTACAGCAATGTTTACCTTTTTTTTAAAGCTACAATCAACATCCTTTATTGTAAGCAGCCTCCATAGGAAATTGATGAGCTTGTTTCTAAATGATAAAGGAATGGCTCTTATTACTACAGACCATCCCCTTGTAATACAAACCATCAACAAAAACAAGAGTTCACAAGACCAATCAGGAATCCAGAACTGAAGGGGTGGGGTGGCGGAAAGGTGGCTGTATTCATGAAACACGGAATAGCAATAGCACTTAGATATATATATACCGCTTCACAGTGGTTTACAGACCTTTCTAAGCGGTTTAGAGTCAACATACTGCCTCTAACAATCTGGGTCCTCATTTTACCAATCTTGGGAAGGCTGAGTCAACCTTAAGGTGATCAGGATTAATCTCCAGAATGGAGTGTGGGATACTGCATTCTAACCACTGTGCCGCATGGCTCTTATGGAGCACCAAATGCTTTACAAGGTTTGCTGTTTCTAAAACCGGGAATATTCCTAGTTTCCCCCTTTCTTTTGGGGAAATGAGGAAAGTGGAGCGCTGCCCAGTGGAAATCTGCTTTATATTTAGATCTGCAATAGAGTTATTTTTCCCACTCCATTACTATTACTTATTTGAATCAAAACAAAATCCAAATATAAACAGCCTTCCACAATATTATTTAAACAATTAACAGTGGGGTTCTTTAAAATATGCATAAAGAAAGTGTGTTTAAATATAATTAATATACAATAAAGGAGGCCATAAACTTACTTTTGGCACTGAATTTATTCTCCTTGCGTGTTCGGCCAGTTTTCTTCAAGCAGTTATCACACACAAAACTAAAACACAATAAAGAGTTAATAAATGTATCATGAGCTGAAAATACTATAAAAGGTTTTTGAAAAAGGGAAAAAAATACTTAACAAAATACTACTTTCTTCATAAACAGAAAATGGGCCAAAAGGCCCTTTTTCTTCTCGCCCCCTGGGCCATTTGTAACTTGGTGCTGAAGCCCACCTTAATTCCTCAACAGCATAAGGGATACATATTAGGATGACGGGGTTTGTAGGGCTGCCCTGGCAGAACATGTCATTGCAAGGCTGAATCCAGGGACTTGGCTGATGGCAAAAAGGAGTATTAAGACTCATAAGCAGCTCAAATCTCTCAGCCAAGCGATGATGAAGCAGACAATTTAAAATTCTCAGCTCAACATTCCCTTACGATCTGGCCAGAGGAGTCGGTCAAAGAGACTGCCACGGGCAAGATCTTGTCAGCTGGGTATGTGTGTTCAATGCTCAAAAAGAATTGGTGTTGGACAGGGCTGTTTGCATTCTGCTGCAATAACAGCACTTTATTTATTTATTTATTTATTTATTTATTTATTTATTTATTTATTTATTTATTATTTATTTATTTATTATTTATTTATTTATTTAGCATTTTTATATGGCCACCCACTTCACAAGAGTGTGACTCTGGGCAGCACACAACGAATTGTACTTCCTAGACATAGTGTGACAGGCATCACATACATGGAATCTGATATTACATTAAACCTGGCATGTATTTATATTATTTCTTTAAGAAATTCACAGAATGGCCCTTAACGCTCCAGAGTATTCTGAGACATGCTGGCCTGATAATGAAGACTGATTCTTTTCTCAGATGCAGACAAGATTTCATCAAGTGCCTTCTCACTTGCATAAAAACATGTAACCAAAGCCTATGGGATACCCATGTGATCCCCAAAAGCCTAATATCTAATGTAGTTAAAAAACAAAGTGGTTCCTTAGGAGCAACTTGAATTCTAAGAAATAACTTAGAAATAACTACAAATGTCATATGTAAAAACTGCACATTTCTTAGGCCCCAAATGCAAGATGGAGCAAGTCACTTTCAATAAAATAAACAAAGGGAACTTAAAAACATCATTGCAACCACATATTGCAAGCATGCTGAGCAGATTCTTGCCAAAACCACAGAACAAAGGTGTTTTTGTTCCAAATCGTCTACATCAACACGGAATTCTGAAATTTGTTTAATACAAAATGAACATTCCGCCTGAGGGTATACTAGTTTTTAATCTTAGATAATTTTTTGTTAATTTTAATCTTAACATTTTAAAATTACTATATTGTCATTTTTCTCATGTTGTAAACTGTCTGGATTTGCTTGATAGTGAGATGGGTAGCAAATAAATTTAGTAAATATTCACAGTAGTAAAACATGGCAGCTCTCAGAGCCACTTACCCAGAAGGCCAAATAATATCGTAGTGTAATGCGCATATCTGGTGCATTTTCCGGCCACATTCTTTGCAATCAACAAAACTGAACAATGTAAGAGAAGAAGTTTTAACTTCCTTGAAACAAAAATACATATTAAATACATAGTTTGTCAACATCATTAAAATGTTAAACGTGTCTCTGCATGAGATTGCTGTTTCAGACATACTAAATAAGTAAGGTTTCAGTATTACACTGCTTTCTAAATTACTGGACGTTGACTTTTTAAAAGACTTTTTCTGCATTAGTTTTGCCGGCTGACTAAATCTGAAGAAGTTCCAATCTGCAGCTGTTGCTGCAATAGAATCACACTATACTTACGGCTCAGGATCAAGCGTGTCGTTTTTCTTCTTCTCAAAATGATCTTTTGAGATGGTTCTGCAAAGAAAAATACATAAGAAATTAGGGCCAATTTCAGTTTTAGCTAGATTATAACCCATAAGTATATTTCTGTTATAAAAGGCAGCTGCAAACAATAAAGCCTGCATATGCTTCAGGAGTTTCTCATAAAATTAGTCATTCTGGAATTTGATTGTCACCTGGGACTCTTGATTTCTAATTATATGAATCAACCCAAATCAAGTTGAATGTTTAACATTAAGAAACTATTGCAATTAAATTCATTGAACAATGCTTGCAGGGAAGCAAAAAAACTCATAATTATCAGTAAAAAAGGTCTTCAGCACCATAACTATGAGAACAAGCTATCTAGGGTTGATTGACTTTTTTTTTCTTCAGTGCCCATAGTAATTCATTTTTAACAATATGTTTCAGACAGGACTATTTATTCTCCATATATTCCAGAATTTGATGGTAAGAACAGGGTATGCAATATGTTCATGGCTGAATGTGATTTGAATTGAACTCTTTTTAAACTGAACAATCATGAAATGTTGCTCAGTATTGAGGATGGAAATTGGACAGCTGCCATGCCAGGAAATGGTCAAAGAAACCAGATTCTATCGAGAGGACAGGCACCTCATAGGCAGCAAAGCTGCAGCTTAAGGATTTTCTGCAAATGTAAACAAGGCTACAGTGTATGAGAAGGTGCCTGTTGGTCTCTGTTGGCCGGCTACATTTGAAACGGTTTCTTCCTTAGTTTATACTCAGCATGTAAGAAACTGAAATACTTACGTTTGTGTCTGGGCTGGGTCATCACCCAGGGTAACGTTTTCGCCCTGGATTTCAGTAAAACATCTCTCACAGAAGTGATACCTGTCAGCGAGAAGGCCATATTTGGGTGAACTGGTCCATCAAAACACACAGCCACCCAAGCAATGGAACCACCAATCAGAGCAGGGCAGATCACCATGACGAAAGGGGGAGCGTCGTTTGTTGATTGATGGGCCAGTGTGGACAATGAAAAGGAAAAGGGGAGGGGGAGGGGAGGGAAGGGTTAGAAAAGAGGGAAGAGGACAAACAGCACAGACAGAAGTAGTAAGACACAAACACCAAGACAACACAGAGCAGAAAGCCAAGGCAAAGTGTGGGTTAGCTTTGGTCTCCTTCCACAGATAAAGGAGAGTTCCAGAATCCCAGGCTTCTTGTGGGGTAGCCTCCTCTGTTTAATCATGAGGTATCCTTTAAAGCAAGCAGCTACTAAGGATGATTTCATTGCAGCGAAAGTATCGCAATATTTATGAATACAACAGAAATAGGAATAGCTTTAATATTGTCCACTGCACCAAACTGTGTTTGAAAGTTATATTAAATGTGTCCAGTTGCTCAAATTAAATGCATACTATATAAACAAAATCAAGCTCATACTTTAAACAAACGTGTAACCAAAAAGTATTTTCCGGTCTATGTTTATTTTATAAATGTATGTGAACTATTTACATGGTTTATATTATAATACATCATAATGAAGTGATATATTAAGGTTTTGCAAACTGAAACAGACTTGTTTCCATTTTCTGTTAGCTAGTATGAAGTTTAGCCAATGTTGGTTTAAGGTAAGCAAAGATGAGTAAAGGTATAATTTGTATTTGAATAAGTCCGATCCACATTTTTACTTTTAGAAAATTTGGAAGCAAAATTGTATCCATGTAAGACAAACTTGGCAAATGTATGGAAAAAGCTGAACTAAAATTAAAAAAACACACAAAGAAAAAATTACATTTTAAAAAAGAATACGACAAAAAGATATAGACACTCATGAGTATCTTCAGAACAGCAACAGAGGTGAAATGAAAGAACAATAGCGAGAACCCAAAGTAACACGGTGGCTAGTCTCCCATGCTATTAAATTTTGCACTTGTTGAGCAATGACCCCCCCAATGGCTTTTTTGTGAAAATTGAGAGTTTTAGAGATTATTCGGCTGAACCAACTTATTCGGTTTACAAAGAAATATCGAAGACTGATCTACAAAGATTTTAAAAAATGAGCCCCAAAGTCAGGCTCAGGAAGCTGAAGCATACCTCCATCAAGAATCATCTTGGACCAAAACAGCAGCAGCAGCAGCAGATTGCTTAAAGGCAACGTTGATTCTACTACACCAGTAACCAAGATTATCCAGATGTTTTATCAAAGAGACCAAATCCAAATCTATTGCAATGAATTCCAACCATATATGTATCAAAACCAAGCACAGACCATCTTGCCCTTTAGATGTTCTTTCCCTGAGATTTTTGGAAGTCCTCTGTTCGCAAGACTTCCATTTTCCTTGCTAGAAGTTTGTGAGAGGGCACCCATATAGTCAGCAAGACAAAGCATTTGTCGCACCCTTCTATTTAGGTAAAATCAGCCGTCAAGAGTCAATTTGAGGACTGCAGGACATTCCGTCTTTTTCAAAATAAATATCTACAGAATTTTAGTAAGCAATATTTCAACCCCCGCACAGAGAGCTAACGTCCCATAGAGCCACACGGTGTCTCCAAGCTGCCTACCGCTCGGTGTTGTAGCCTGCCTTAGGTTAGGACATGAGCAGGGAATGTAGAATTGGGCTTTCTTACACATTGGACAAAGCAAGATCACAGCATAGATGGACCAGTTGTGGGAAGGAGAAAGCGTTCATCTAATAACTAATCAACACTGATTTATTATTTCCGTCTGTCCGTCCCTCCTCCACCCATTTCCTAAATAAATGAGAGTGGTCTCAGAAGTCACTGCATGAGGAAACTCCTTCCATATTCTAACAGGAAAAAATGGCAAGCACACAAAATTAAATTTTAGCCCTTTGCTTCTGACCTGGGCAGGAGGACACTAAGACTCACCTGTTCTGGTAGCTGTAGTAGGCAGCATCTCTGGGGATAGTGCACAGCTGCTTCCCATAGCAACACAATGTCTGAGGAGAAAATTCGTACTACAAAAGAAAAAAAAAATGGTATAGAGAACAGTTTGCTATAGAACAGAACTCTCTATATATCAGGGGTGTCAAACTCGATTTCATTGAGGGCCGCATCAGGGTTGTGTTTGACCTTGAAGGGGCTGGGGGGGGGGAACACATGGCCAGTTCTATGTCACTCCTGTTGGGGGCACCTGTGGTGGCTCTAGAGTTCTGACAGGCTCCTGAGCTCCATTTTTGGCTGCCACGGCCTCCTGCAACCCTCTGCACATGGCCCTCCCGCGCTCCGTTTTCATTGGTAGAGGGTTACAGGAAGCAGTGGCAGCCGGAAATGGAGCTGGGGAGCCTGTTTTCGCTGGCAGAAGCACTGCAGGCCGGTCCTTTACTGTTTCCAGGGCGGCCCTGCGGACCAGATCTAAGTACCCTGCGGGCCAAATTTGGGTTTGACACTCCTGCCCTATATGCATAAATAAGAATTACTGTCATGGGGTCACTCTGTTCATGTAAATTCAAACTGTAATTTAGAAACAAGCATGTAGCTCATTAATATCATTAAAGAATTTTTATTGGTCACCCAGAGGTACCCTGTGATAAGATGGGCAGCAAATAAAGTTGACAAATAAGCACAAGGTCAAATAAGAATGCAGAGGTTACTAAATATTACTAAAATATTATTAATATTATTAATCATTTATATTGTAATAATATTATACGAAGGAGTTGGATGCTATTTTTAACCTCCTATTAATAGTTGGAATATTTGATGTTAAAACACGTCAGATAAATAGGATATGAGCAAAACATTCCAAATGCCTTATTGAAGATTTCATATAATACAGATTTTTATGGCATTAAAATACTTTAGTTTTATCTAAAACATTTTCACTTATATGTATAGTAACAACAGTTCCACAGGATTTGTTCCGCAGTTAATAAACTTATATTTACACATAGGTTAAAACCAAACACACCTTGCGGCCACAACAGTATCCTAAGGACTGCATAACAGGATCAATTTCTTGTTCAAAGACCTCTGCAAGCTTAGTGCAAAATTTATAAACTCTTGATGTTTTGCGGTTGTAAAGCCAGGCATTATTGAACATTAGCCAGACATCATCCACATACTGCCACGGTTCTTGGTATTGCCCTGTATCCAACTTGCGTTTAATTGTAGAAAGGTCCATGGGGTTCTTCACAATGTCAAAGTAATCCTTTGAATGTAAAAACAAAAAGAAAGCAGAAAAAGATACATTAGGTCAGCCGAAGAACTGAAGAAGCGTCTTGGATGAGAAGCAAAACATCTTCAAGCAAGAACCAAAAAAGTCCAGTTGCCTTTTGAAAAAGCACCTTTGAGACAACCATGATCTGGACGACTGTGAATCTCAATAGACAATTAGATCAGCTTGGCAGCTAAACGCTTGTAACTCACTTCAAGATTTCATGGACAAAATCTGAAGACAACTGTTCTTATTCTAATGGCTTCCAGCTTTTCAATGATATATGCGATACCAACTAGACAAAAATGCATGGCAGTTCTTGGAATGAGAACGGCTCCATTACAGGAGAGAAAAGAGAAAAAAAGAGAAATGTTGGTCTTGTGTGCAAACTTCTTTCCCTGTTTTGATGGTGATAGAACTGGAGATGCACCACTTTCTTCAGCAGAAAACAGGTGAAGTTGGAAACAGAGGGCAGCTGCTGGTCGAACTCCTGAAACCAGTCACTGCTACCGTGTTTTCCCCAAAATATGACCTACTCAGAAAGTAAGTCCTAGCTTCATTTTTACACTTGAACCCAATACAAGCCCTATCCCCAAAATAAGCCCTAATTTAGACCCCAGGGTTTACTGGTAAAAATTAAGCTAGGGTGGAGCTGCCCTACTACTTACCTTCGCATAGTTGCAGCCAGGCTTCGCACACCTTGGCCCATTTCTTTTGCTGCAGCCAGCAAGGCTTTCCTGAAGGCCTCTGTAGCCGATTAGAGAGCTCCAGATCGATCCGGAACTGTTACCGGCTGACGAGGCCTTTCCTGATCAGGAGCTCTGTTATCGGCTGCAGAGGTCTTCAGGAGAGCCTTGCACCAAGTGAGGTGAGTTAGTAGATGACATCCCCCCCCTCCCCCAAATAAGACCTGGTGCCTTTTTTGTTGGCCAAAAATATAAGACAGGGTCTTATTTTCAGGAAAACATGGGTAGGTCATGTGAGCTATCTAATCTCAACCTAGGGGAACTGCAGGTTTAACAGTCTGAATTGTAGGCTAATCTGGCCAGACTGTGGTCTATGTTTGTAAAAAGAAGAAGCTGACCTTCCAGAGTTCTGAAAGATCCTTCTCTTGATTCCCCCGGGAATGATACTAAGGAGAGGAGGGGTTTTTCTCAGTTCCCATGCCAATTTCTGAGCTTGGAAAAGGGTATCCAAGCTACCTCAATAAGGACCTCCTCCCCTTCCTCATTTTTCTATCACACATTAGATGCTTGAAGATGTTTCATTATCCAAAGTTTCATTACCCAATATTAAAATCTAATTAGGTAATAAAATGTCTGCAAGCAAACAACCAAATTTGGAAAGCACAAAGGAATGAGCAGTACTGTTGCACAGGAATTGCCCCACTTTCAAGAACAGAGATCAAGATATGGGTCTGTTCTGGTTTTCACTGAGAGGAAAAGAGAAAGTAAAGTAAATAATGCCAGAGTCTCTGCACTCTGCAGAGCCCTTTGACAGCTTTCTTGCTCTTCTGGAGGTCAAGGTGTTACAAATCACGCGGTATGTCTACTACCATACACTCATCATAGCTCCCTACCAACTTTCAAATTTTTCTTAATATAAAATACAAAAATACAATAGAAATTAATAGGAAAATAAAGGAAAAGGGGAAAGGGAAAGTGTAGGGCAAAGGGAAAAATGAAAAAGCATTGAAAAAGGAATCTGTTCTAATTAACAGATAAAAATATCCATGGCAAGAGGAAATCAGTTAATTTCCTTCTGTTTACTCACTCACCGGAATACCTAGAAGTTGAGGATCCACAGGCTGTCTGAAAGGTAATGATTCTGGATCCTGACGATACAAAGCTTCCAGGGTAGGCATGAGGGCCTGGCGCAATTCTTCAGGTTTAAAGACTGTTAAATAAAAACCTTGTTATCCATCCATCCCAACGCTTCTACACTGCCCTAAATTTCCATAATTCAAGGCATTTTACCTAATAATTTATGCAATCAACCACAAGTTATTTCTACATTTCTCATGAAATTTTTTAGTCTTCAAAATTTCATTGAAGAAATTTAATTACAAAAAAAATGCAATAATCCCTGACCCCTTGCTCGGGGAGCTTTAGAAAGATAAAATATTGTTGGAGAAAGGATCAGTAACTGATAACTAAAGCTAAAAAAATACAATCCTACCCAAATACATCCCCCCCCCCCCCCCCGAGATTAAGGACAAGCCACAGCTATCCATTAGCCCTGCTTCTCATTCTCCACGGTGCCTGGGTGGCTGATCTTACTGGGAATAGAGTGATAATGCACGGAAGGCTTATTAGGCCTGCCTGCACAAGAGGCTTGACTTGTTTTGCTGCCCAGGCTCAGAAAATGCCCCAAAGTGATAGAGATGCAGACTTACTTTTCTTCCGTGACTGAGATGGTGATGTAGACTGCGATATGGTGCCATTGCTGTTCCCATCTTCCTCCTCTTTTAGTTCTGTTTTTTTCCCTTCTATTTCCATTGACTCTTGCTTGCCATCTACCCCATTAGCTTCTTCTTTGGCTCCTGTAGGTCCCGATATGTCCTCCTCCTCCAACTGAAAAAGCAAAGGGGAAGTAGGATGTTTATCTCCAGTGCAACCTACTAGATAGCCCATTTTTTCAAGTAAGCAAGAGTAGGTCATGCCTTTCATTAATCCACTGATAATGATTCTAAATTACCTCTGGCTTCGGCTCCAGTTGAGCCTCAACATATTCTGAGTCAGCTTTTTCCATCATGACTTCTGGCTTATTTTCCTGCATTTGTGTTTCCTGACCAAGTTGCTGGGCACTGATGTCAGCACTGGCAACAGAAGCAGGTGTGGGTATCCTACTGTCTGTACTTGCTGCTGCTTGAGATAGCTGGGAAAAGAGGGAGGGAGGGAGGAAAGATGGAAGGAAGATATGAAAACCTGGCTTTACAGAATGACACTGAATCGGCAACATTAAACTCAGATGGCTGTCCATAAATATCTCTATATGGTGAATCTGCTTTACCTACCCATCTTAGAATCCTCAATAGGAAGTTAACGTAAATCAGAGAGTCATCTGCCTTCCAACCTGTTTATTGTAAGCTGCCTAATAATATATTTGAAGGATTGTGGCAGAGTTTAAGAAGGGATTGCTCTGTGTGTGCTGTACATGTGAAGCACTTGCCGAAGAGCAATTGCTTTGGTGTGCCGTAAGAAAGCTACAACAATGCCCTTGAAAAACAACACATGCAGAAAGATCTGAGTCTTGTAAACTTAGAGCTCTTAAGGAAATTTCAGGTGTAAAATGTAAAGGTGCTAGCTGGAACCACCTGCCAATCAATTCTAAAACATTTGTTGTGACCAATTAAAGGGATTCACCATTAAGCTCTTTATGGCAAAGAATCAAAGACGGCAAGCAGCAGCTAAAGGTTGCCTGTAGAGCATCACATTCTGTCAGCCCTTTGATGGCATTCGAACAGTCTACTTTAAAAAAAAAATTTTTTTTTAAGCCTTGCTTTTGCCCAAGATCACAAGTTTGGATGGTGCTGCTTCACTTGCTGTTTGGTTTCTGAGGAGCTTCCAACTGAAAGACAGCAGAAAGCCCAGACAGGGAAAAGAGGAAACACTTACCGGAGTACTGGGTGCCTGGGTTGACAATGGCGGTGGCTGCGGCTGCAGGGGTTGTGGGGTGGGCACAGATGGAGGATGCACGGGGGTCTGAGGCTGAGGGGTGACCTGAGCTGGTGTTGCCAGTTGCCCCGAAGGGGTGCTTTGCATCTGCATGGCATTGGGAACTGAGCCAGCAGCTGGAGTGGGAGCTTGGCCTGACGAGGAGGCAGGGGTGGACGGCTGGGCAGACACAACTGACTGTGGTGGAGTAAGTCCTGGAGGGGTTTGGTGTGGAAGAGATGGCACTCCAGCCACTGTGGATAATGGAGGTGCGGCTTGATGAAGGGGTGACTGGCTCACTGGAGGGCACGAGAGCTGATTGTTTTGTGATCCCAGTAAGGTAACTGAATTAGCAACAGCACTTCCAGGAAGCTGACCCTGTTAGAAAAACCTACACTTAACAGGATATATAAAAATTCATCAAATTCTTGTGCACATACTGAGACACACAAATACATCATGTTTTCTTCTTGTGCAAACAACCGCCATTGTGCTATCCATTCCCCAGAACTAGAATTTAGTAAAAGACACCATATTTTGCAAACAGGTACCCAAAAATTATTGAAACAAATTTGCCAGAAAAATCGAATAAATTTTGGTTTACTGCAAAACTTACCTGTACTATCCCAGCCTGTGCTGCTGGCTTCCCTAGGGCTGTACTGTTGACATTCAAAACTCCACTAGAGGCAGAATATTGATTCTGGGGCAGAAATTGGGTTTGGCTGGTGGGCTGACCCAAGAGGTTGCCAGAATGAGCTCCCATCACATTTTGAGACTGAGGCATTCGGGAAGGAGACAGAGCCATCTAGTAAACAAAACAATCTACTTATATTAGGATTCTGGATCACAGCTTTAAGAACACACAGATATTAACTACAACAGGAATGGCGGCTTCGCAGTGAAACACTGAACCAACACAATGCTCTTTTAAATGGCTTACGCTGAATATTTCCCAGGTTCTCTTGTGTAATATAGAGAGCTGGGTGAGATCAAAAAATATTGCAACAAAATGCATTAACTGAAAATTCCAATGAGGCAATACTAGAAAGCATGCAAAGCAACTAATAGCTGAACTGACTTTCTGAAAGTATTCTAAAAACTGAAAGAAAAATAATATGATACGAACCGTCGAAACAGAGGCCATGGAGTTCATCTGAACAGGGTGATTCAGTGGAGAAGCCGCACGAGGCCCGACTGATGCTGGGGGCATTTGGGCATTCCCTATGGACATGGAGTTAAACTGATTCACTCCTGCAAAATGTACCCCCAAAACAGCTCATTAGACACACAAAGTCCGAGCCCCGCTCAGACCTCAAACGGGCAGGAAAACCTGGCCCAGGTAAACAAGCAGGAAGAAGCAAGAAAGGAGACTTTGAGAGAACACTGGTGGGAGTCCAATGGAATCCAACGATCATAAGTGGGATTCAACTGTATCTTTGGCAGTCAGGCTTCTGGCCTAGATATGGGAACGAAACCACTCACGGACGACTAATGGTGGTATGGTACAGAACAGATATTCCCTGTTTTAGGTAAAGCTACAATTGGAACTAACTGAACTAACAAATGCTGTGGCCGCCTGCTTTTCCACCAGGAGCTGATGGACTGTTCAATTGCAATTCCTCAGCTAGGAGGTGCCAGGAGGTTCAGAAAAGAACTCTTTTGCAATGCCTTTGGAAGTAACTGTTGCCTTAGGTCAGTGAAGCTGGAGTAGCTTGAATTATTTTATCAGAATTGCAATTTTCCTTTCCTGGGAAACCAGCAGCAGAAGAGGCATGTCGTAAGAGTTTCAAAGTACATCCCCTTTCTTCCTATTTTTAACATGACTTCTGTGTAACCCCACCCATGAAAGGAGAGTTTTTACTTAATGTAGGGAGAGATCAAGTTTAATAAAACTATTTTGCCTGCAACACTGCTGACTCTGACAAATCTCTAATTCAGTTCTAAGTGGTAATCAGAGGTGACCTGCATGTATTTGAAAAAAAACCATGGATCTGTTTTCATGGATATTTTCCATGCACGAGGGCTGCTTTGGGCCTTCCCTTATTCCGCCCATGCCTCTACTTTAGACCCTTGTGATGGGAAGTACTGTGTTTCTGCAGAGTAGCTAATCTCTGGAGATCGTGCCACAAGGCACTGGTCTGTGAGCATAGCTGAGGGCGCAGCATTCATTTGAAAGGCTGTGCAAAATTTCCAGAAGCTTTGCTTTGATGAAGGTTAAGTATCCCCCTGAAGATTCACACAACAATGTGTGGCCAAATGCATATCTATTTCCTTTTTTTTAAAGCTATTAATTCTGTTTCCTTGCAGAGGAAGGCTGATTTTTGCAGCTTTATCATATTTGTTGATCCCATAATGCGGCTCTTCCTAAAGTCTCATTAGAAAGTTTCTGTTTGCTTTTCATCGGACTTCACAGAACATACAGTAGATACTACTTTTTCATCAGCAGCAATTTTGAAATTTCTGCAAGGACAGTTGATTTCAGTATATCTCAATTTAATACACCATTTGGGAGAATGTCTGTTAAGTCTGAATTTAAAAAATTGACGTGATTTATGTCATTTGTGTGATTATGTGAATGGCATAACCTGATTCAAATGAGGAAAAAACATAATTATGTTATTTAACAAACAACATAAATTGCTTCAGAAGCAACAGACAGTGAACTCCCAAGTAAAATTTGGAGGTCTAGAGAATCCAGACCTTACTGTGAGATTATGAAGCAAACTGACTTGGGATAGAATGTTATTGGCATGGATAGCATAACTGGAGAGGTTAGGTTGAGTATCCTAGCTGAAAGCAAAAGCCACAGCAGAGATGCTGAGTAAAAGAGGAATCAATGGAGGTTAAATACCTTGAGAGGCCTGCATACGGCCCAGAGGCACACTTGGCATGGAGACAGGCCCATCTGTAAAAGAATAAATGAACGTTAAACTCTGATAGAATTCTAAATTATGTTATAATTATTTTAGGCAACATCTGTTTTAAAAATGATTAATTATTCATAAAACAGAACACTGAAAAGTGCAGACGATGCCTTCATCTTAAAAGATGGATTCTCCTGTCAGTCTCCCACACAAGTACATAAGGAATAAGTAGCAGTTTTACCAACTGGAGAGGTTCCCAAGGGTGATAGTGTTTATTTATTTTATATATATAAAATATGTGTTAGTTATACGTGTTAGTCAGGGATCACCGAGGTGGCTGGCTGCCTCTGTGAAAGGAATTTTTTTGGGGGGTGTTATCTTTACTCGCAGGACGCCCAAATGACGGTAGGCAATTGGGGGAGGCTTTTTTCTTGTACCTTCTGCAATTTATTTGCTCAGGGGAATCAAATCACCGAACTGCCGACCTCAGCGGTGCACAAGCCTGGCATCTTACGTGAGCCACCACAGTCCTGATCCTGCCCTTACTACTTTATAAGTAACTCACAGCAGCAGGCATGCATAATTTTTCTTCTTCCTCCTACTTTCCCCACCGCCACAACCGTGTGAGGTGGGTTATGTTGAGAAAGACTGGCCCAAAGTCACCCAGCCGACTTTCATGCCAAAGGCAGGACTAGAACTCACCCTCTCCTGGTTTCTAGGCCAGCACCGTCACCATGAAACCAAACCTGTATACTACACCTGTTACATTTTAGGAGGTGCCATGGCGGCAAATCTTGCTTCTCACACTACTAAGCAAACAGAAGCTATAAGCTATAAGCAATGTGAGAACCTGGCCTAAACCTCTTCAGCCTCCACCTCAGATGAGGTCATACGCTCCCTACAAGAATACCTGAAGGCAGCAACAGAGTGATGCATAAGAAAGCCAAGCAACCCCTTTGAGAAGGAAGTGCTGAGAAGGCTCATCTTCATCTTTAGGCTGGGAAAGGATCATATTGTCTGCTTTAAAAATTTATTCAGGGATGCTAGGGAGGCACAACATGAAGATTTCCTTTCCAAAAGAGGAGGTCCAGCAAAGGTCATCTCTTCAGAATTTCAGAAAATGGTTATAAATCTACAGGCAAATTCAAATTTGATCCTGTTTCCCTGTGGTTTTAGAAATTTTCATTTTTTAAAACTTGCTAAGGTGGGATTTTTGAATGCAAAAAGATTAAAAGGAGAAGTAGCAAGGTCTTTCTTGCTCTCTATTTTTAGTGAATCACTTACTGGGTGGCCTCACAGGCTGCGCTTGACCCACCGTTGCTGCCACCGCTGGAATGCCGGGAGGTTGAGACCCAGGGGCTTGTAAGGGTGGCTGATTAACCAAGATTCCTTGTTTATGCAAACGAGACCTCCGTTTTTCTTCTAGCTCTTTTTGTATCTTATATATTTTCTCTGCTAATAAATGGTAATATTCATCCTGAAAAACGAATTTTAGGATCAGGTGAGCACAGATTGAAGTTATAATTTGAATCCATTTTTGTACATGAATAGTGACCATTGGAAGCAGCCATCCCATGAAGCCGAGTACCTAAGCTGAAAAAATACTTCCTGAAATTTGGCACAATAGTCTCTAGATGAAAGACAAGTAACATACCATCCTCCAGATGATGCTTGATACGATCACCTACGGCCTAAGATGGAGGATGATAGGAATTTAAATCTAACATCTGGACAGCTTGAGCAAGCTGGTGTAATACAGTTGATTTAACCAGTCACAGCTCCTCTGGAAATGTGGTGCCCAGAAGTGTACTTCAGGTACAGCCTCCCAAAGGGCTTTGCTTGTCTGCCATGCAATGCTTTTGACAACGCTGATCATGAAAAGCCCCGATCTCATCTTCCCACACAGGTATGTAAGTTAAAGAACCAAGCTTGGCTCCTTTTCCTGGCAACAGTACTGCCACTTCCCCTGTTCTGGGATTTCCTGGCAGCCTCCTGTTCAAGGGCTAACAGAAACTGTATTTAGCTTTAGTTTCCTACAGTAACATCAAAACACAGTGACATCCCAAGACTTCTTCACTTGAGAGAAGATGTTCTTGTAGATTCAGATGCTAGACTTAAACTAGAAGACCTTTCCTGTGAGAACGAAATCTTTTAAGCACTCTTTCTAAGCACTGAAGCTTGAAGTTGTTATCTAACTCTGGCAATTTTTAAAATCATTATACCACCTAGAAGAGCCCTGCAGTGGAAGCTCATGGAGAAATGTACTTAACACAGATTTTTTCAAAAACATGGCATTATACAGCACTTGACATATACAATCAAATCATTTTTTCAGATCAATAACATACCCTACTATTAGCTGATTCATACATATCGCCTTCAACTTTCCTAGCATAAGCCACCAGATTTTCCATCCGCCGATCTTTCAAAGCTGCTGGATCTGGAGTTGGAAAAATGGCTTGTACGCTGAAAAAAAGAAAAGATTTAATTCCCTTTAGAAACACTGCAAGAAAATAGTGTATAGTGGAAATACATTTAAAACTCTTAAAGCTCTTAAGAAATTCAATGACAACTACTCTTCTTTCAGAATGACATGCAGCAACTGAAACCTTTGTGGATTGCACCGAGACAAAAGATGAAATTGGGAAGTAGAATAAATGTGTGAAACAGCCCTTTCCATGAAATACTTTTTCATACAGTGAAGAAATAAATGTTTACTGAAACTAGCCAGTTTCTCATATTACATTCTCAAATCTAAGGAATGGCACTATAGCGTAACATAATTAACAGACTAGTCATATCCTACAGTGAGCTATGCCTTCACCTGGTTAATACTTACAGTTTGTGCACTAGGTGATTGCGCAGATCCTGAGTGACGTGCTCATGCCAGGTCTTCCTTACCCCGGTACTTGAAGGTGGTGCAGCTGTTGGCATAGAGCCACTGAGATTTCCAACACTGCCAGAATTTGTGCCATCACTCATTAAGGGGCTAAAGAAAAGGCAGTTAGGGAACCTTTTGTAGATCTTTATTGTACTGAAATTTATTTCTGTATTTAAACATCCTTGCTGATGATCAAAGTTAAGACATTATCAAACAACTGATGGCTACAGCAAACACTGAAATTGTATTGTAATTTTATCACTGAGTCCTCCTCTACCAGGGAGATACGAAATGTCCATGGAAAGTAATGTTACCAAACCCTGAAATTTTTAAAAACAGACCTAACGGTCAACTGTAAATGCTCAACAAGAAGCCTTTCTTACTTTGATGTCCCAAGCGGAGTCGGAAGAGACGTTTCTGAGATCATGCTAGCCTGTTGATTCATCTGATTAGTTCCTTTGGAACAAGATTGTACTATGTTAGTCATGGAAC
This sequence comes from Thamnophis sirtalis, assembly GCF_051295495.1. NCBI lineage: Eukaryota > Metazoa > Chordata > Lepidosauria > Squamata > Natricidae > Thamnophis > Thamnophis sirtalis. The sequence goes on along the minus strand of NW_028261394.1, from coordinate 27,272 downwards.
ATTTTCAGACAGTTCTTATATTTATATTAACATAATTTATGGATGTACTGTAGGAAAACTCAACCAAGAAATACATTTCTCAAATAAGAAAGTAAAAGACATTTAAATACATGATTAAAAGTGAGATGCAAATGAAATAAAAGTTATAAGCAACATTACATGCAATGCAATCAGTGAAAATTAACATATTTCCCACCAAGGTGCTAACTTGCCCTCCTCCATCCTCAACCATCCACACTTTGTGTGCCAATGATGCACACCGCCCCTCCTTCCAGAGAACTGATCCCACTTCTCTGAATCACACAAATTGAATATACAATACAGGGAGAACCCTTGAGAACTAAACAACTCCATTCTTTACCTATCTCAAGTTTCTAAGTACTCCTAAGCACGGAGAAAACTCATTCTGACGAAAGGAAAATGATGTATCCCAGTTTCCAGCCAAGGATATCCTTGCACTTATCAAGGATTCTTTGTCTTCTCTTCTCTTCCATTTTCCTGACCACATCAACTGAAAACAACACTCTCACTTTCTCTCTGCTGCTAGAAGGAGCTTCCTTGCTTAGCTTCCTTGCTTACCCAGTGCACCGATAGTCCTCATTTGCTGGTGGGTTTGAGGTGGTGTAGGCTGTTGGCCTGGTACCTGTGGTTGCAACGGTGCCTGTGGTTGATTGCCGTAAGGTAAGCCAAGAGCAGCATAGGCTCGTTGCATGGAACTGGGGTCAATGGGGTTAGGATTAGTTAGGGAAGGAGTTAGGGGCTGTCCTGTTCCAGATGCCACAGAATTCTGGATTCCACCAGCTGGTGATCCAAGGAGAGCTAGGAGGAGGGGAAAAAGTACTGAATTATGCAATACATATACCACCAACTAATGCACTAATGATAAAAAATTGAAACACTAGCTCATAACTAGTTTACTTATAAAGCCCTGCATGGCATCGGACCTGGGTACCTGAGAGACCGCCTCCTGCTAATTACCTCCCAAAGACCGATTCGATCTCACAGGCTTGGCCTTCTCCGGGTTCCATCGGCCAGCCAATGTCGGCTGGCAACCCCCCGGGGGAGAGCCTTCTCTGTTGCAGCGCCGGCCCTCTGGAATGAGCTCCCTGTGGAGATCCGGACCCTTACTACCCTCCCGGACTTCCGTAAAGCTACCAAGTCCTGGCTGTTCCGATGGGCTGGGGGCTGTTGAAATATCCAGCCCCGCCTCAATTGTGACTGTTGTGCATTTTTAAATTCTTTGTATTGTCTTATTTATTTCCCTTTCCCTGTTTATTGTGAGCCGCCCGGAGTCCTTTGGGAGTGGGCGGCATACAAAACTAAACAACAACAACAACAACAACAACTCTATGGAGAGTCTCAGTCATGCAGGTCATGGTTATCCCAAAGGTGCTTTTTCAAGAGGCAACTGGACTTTCCGGTTCTTCTTTGAAACTTTTCACTTCGCATCCAAGAAGCTTCTTCTGAAGAACCTTTGGGATAGCTCACAACTCAAACAGATTTTTCAATCTATCTTCTCTCATGAGATAAGTGAAACTAAGAGAGCCATGACTGACTAAATATAAATTTTGGGCCTGGATGGAGATTAAAACCTGAGTCTCCTCAATTCTACTATGGGGAAGTTTTTTTGAAGTTTCTACCACACATATCAAGGTTTAGTTTGTGCTGAGCTCACTTCCAAGGTAGCTCCAGCATTTTCAACCTAACAGCAAATTTACATTAGGGTTAGTTTGTAAATACTCAGAATATATAAGTTTATTGATGAACGATACTCCCTTCTTTTGATCTATAAGTGCATACAAAGGAATCGTTGTAGACATTGTTTCACCTCAAGATCAAAATAACTTTCCCCCTTTTTAGAATAGCTGTAATTCTAATTCTATTGAAATGGGAGAATTGCAATAGCACCCTGAGAAATCTATTCAAAAATTAATTAGAGAACAGTCAGCCCTTAAGAAAAAACAATTATGTGATATATAGATAGATATCCCTACAAAATATACTTCAGAATCAGCAATTTATCCCTCAAACCCTTAAATTGGCATTCTTTGTTTTATTTCTCTAGTGCTCTGCCCAGATCTGTTCTATCACTTCAAATTCTTTAGTAATTGACTCTTCGGAAAGATTGGTTACCAGATCAATTGTTTTATCTGATCTCCATAATAGCAAACAGAACAGAATATATAATTATGCTCACAATTATAAACCGTATTTTTCAGACTATAAGATGCACTGGAGTATAAGAGGCACCAAGATTTTGACGAGGTAATTTTTTAAAAAAAAAAGTTTTTGCCCTCGCCAGCCCCCAGAACCACTTTGCAGGACTCCCAAACACTCTGTGGGTCCATTTTTGCAAAAAACAGGGTGTGCGGGCCAGGGTTTTGGGAGGCCAAAAATGCTGTATTCAGTGTATAAGAGGAACCCAGATTTTCACCCTCTTTTTGGTGAGAAATAGATGCATTTTTTACTCCGAAAAACACAGTATTTTGATTTTTTGGTTTTTATCTATTTATATAGCAAATTTATAAACCATTCATCTTCCTCACAGAGTGATTCTAGGCAGTGATAGGTTTGATGGTTTAATGAATGATTTAAAAGAAAGTTTTGAAATTTGAATACATTTTTAAAAAATACTTTCAGACAATCACTTTTTATATTCAACAATAAGGCTCTCATGATTTTCCTAACTTGGAACCTACTGTGAAGTCAAATTCAGGGAACGGAGTCACAAAAAATAATGGAGTTTTACTTTATTGATATAGACTACAGTAACAGAATTTGGAAAACCTGACAGGATTTCTCTTTTCCTTCCTCTTATATTCAAAGGACTTCAAGTGGACCAATTTTAGGTTGCTTCCTCACTATTTCCTCCTTTTCAGGACTAAGCAGGTGTCTTTGTAATAGCTGCCAGGTATTTTCTTCAAGGTTATCACTATTCCTCTACATTACGGGCGTCATGTGACATATTGCAATGTTTTTTTCCTGGGGTGGACCTGGGGAGGCCGTGGCCTGCACATTATGCATCCGGCCTGCAAGCTGCCAGTTTAATACCCTGGGAGGCTTTTTAGCAAACTATTTAAGATTAAATATCTTAATAACATTGTGGCTTTATATATTCTTAGGTCAATAATATCATTTTAAAGGAACAAGTTTCAAAGTAAAGCAGGAAATGGAGACAATGCATTTATTTTGCAATAGAAAAATTCTTCAACTGAACAGGCTACTTACTTTGCTGGCTTCTCTTGTCACTAGCATTTTTCAATGGGAGACACACTGGGCAGTCATGCCGTGTACAATTCTTCCAGTGGGATATGATCTGACGTGATGATGCACAATGTGCCACTATGGAAGAGAAACCATAAACTAAACCTCTATAGCAGGGGTGTCAAACTCGTGTCGTCACAGCGGCATCACATGACGTATCAGGACTTCTCTCCCCTTCACTAAACTGGGCGGGGGTGGGGCCAGCATGTGACGCATCCAGCTCACAGCCCGCGAGTTTGATACCCCTGCTCTATAGTCCTGAATAACCTTAATTCTAAGTTTGTTAAACCACACAGTAACAGAACCAGGAAACTACAGACCTATCAGCCTGACCTCAATACCAGGAAAGATTCTGGAAAAGATAATCAAGCAATGAATTAGCGAACACCTAGAAGCAAACAAAGTAATAGCCAAAAGCCAACATGGGTTTGTCAAAAACAGATCATGCCAGACTAATCTTATTGCATTCTTTGATAATGTGAAAAAATTAGTGGAATGCCATCAATAATAGTTTACTTGGACTTCAGTAAGGCATTTGATAAGGTAGGCCATAACCTACTACTAGATAAAGTAGAAGAAAGTGGGTTGGACAGCATCACCACCAGATGGATTCGTAACTGGCTGACCAATCGCACTCAACGTGTAGTCCTCAATGGAACTGCATCTACATGGAGGGAAGTATGCAGTGGGGGACCCACTGCAAAGGCTCTGTTTTGGGCCCAGTACTTCTCAACATCTTCCTCAATGATTTGGATGAGGGAACAAATGGGAAACTCATCAGATGACACCAAGCTGGCAGGAATAGCCAACACTCCAGAAGATAAGCTAAAGATACAGAAGGATCTTGACAAACTTGAACATTGGGCACTATGGCTTATTAATTAGATTAATTAGAACAATTAATCAGTGGAACAGCTTGCCTCCAGAAGTTGTGAATGCCCCAACACTGGAAGTCTTTAAGAAGATGTTGGACAGCCATTTCTCTGAAACAGTATAGGGTTTCCTGCCTAGGTAGGGGGTTGGACTAGAAGACCTCCAAGATCCCTTCCAACTCTGCTATTGTATTGTATTGGATCTATGAACAGGAAGTATCCACTAATTCCTACTATTTGCTATATTGCAACAGAATTCTCTGTGCTGATCATATACTGAGGATATCACCTTTAAACAAAGGACCAGTAACTGGAATGACTGTATTGAAATACCATAAAGACAGACATGTTTTTCTAAAAAAAGACCTGTGCTGCAAAGCTCTCATTGCTCAAATGAGTTACTGTAATTTACAAGAAATGCAACCTTTTGAGGTTGCTCATTGGCTTTGACATGTTTGAAAAAAGATTAGCCTCACCAGTCAAAACTATCTTCCTTCAGGTTCCAAACATACAGAGGAAGAAGAAACGCCAGCAAAACATTAGAGTAAACTTTAAAACTTTTAATAAGAGAACACTAGTTAGTCAAAAGCAGCCCAACGAAAATGCATTGGAAGTAGCTTTTTGCAGTCCCACACAAGACAACAAATGCTCGTACTTTTAACTAGTGAAAATCAATGCAAATCCAATGAAGGTGAAAGCTGCAAACATGTATGAAAACACATTTCTTTCCAGAGGATTGCATCTCACCCAAGCAAGGAAAAAGAATTTACCCAGCCATTTTGATTTCAAGGGACTGTACAACCGATGGGTTATATCAGTCTCCAGATATGCTCAATTACCAATGGCTGTGCTGGCTGAGAATCATAGGTGTTGCATTTCAACTTCTCAGATCACCAGGTTGGGCTTTTGGTCAATTTCCATCTCCCAGTAGTAATTGTATAAAGCCACATGAAGGAACTGTGTTGTACCAAAGCTAGGGAGCAACACACCTCAGGCTTGGCTCTTACCTTGACAGGCCTTTCCCGCTTGACAATGCGTCATGTGATTCAGGACATTTTTCATAGTTCGGCAGTGGGGAAGAGCACATGTCCGCACTTCTCCATTGGCTTGTTCTCGCCTCTGACACTTATGAGCATGAAGTAGCAGAACCAACTGTTGCTGAATCAATTTACGTTTCTCAGGGTCCGCTGTTGGCCCTGTTGCCATAGTCTGTGCAGATACAATTCCCACTTGCTGTACCTGGGTTTGCATCTGAGACTAAAAACAAAAAATGCATTACATTAAGCTTTATACGTGAGGGACAACATACGTATTTAATAAGTTTATTAGTTTGACTACCATCTTAAATCTATTTGGAGTGATAAACTACCTCTTAAGTGTCCACAGGCCATTTAATTTTTAATTTTTAACTTTAGCACAATATTGCAGCTTACATAACAATACACATAGTAACTAAAAAAAATAGTGCCATAGTCAAAATATTTTACAAGCCACAAATCTATTTTTCCCTAATGAAAAGTCAATAAAAATACAAGTAATTGAATTACATGAACATTACATGAGCCTTCACATGCTGAATGGAGACCAGTTGGACTTAGTGCAGCTGCAGAGGTCTGCACTTCACGGTTACATGAGAATGGCACACATCCTAAAGTGATCTGCCTCCATCCAAAAGCTTCTCCAGTGTTTGCTGATTTTTTCTCTCTCTCTGCACACTTTGAGAAATCTTTCTGGTCTCCTAATTTGCACTGTGAACAACTTGACAAGCATAACCAAATAAATCTCTCATAGGAACAGATTCCTTATTAGCTCCCTCAACTTCACCAAGGTTGCTAATAAATGTATCCCAGTTATTTGAAACAGTATTGACAAAAAGAAAGAAAAGAAAACTAAGTACTGTAGCAAAGCTCCAAATGAGCTACAAGCAACTCACCATATTTGGCACACTGGTAACTGAAACACTCTTGATATCTGAAGGGAAGGGAGACAGGTTATTTGCTATGCCTTGTTTACTTGGCAGCGGTGGGTTGACTCCTGTTGCTCCCATTTGCTGCCCTCCAGGTTGACTAAACGGCTGCCCAAAGGGACCTGGGTTACTGGCCATTCCCATCTGGAATGAAAGCAAAATTAATAATGTTAGCATCCTGCATTCACTCAAGTGCAGGTACAGACTGAAAGGAATAATATATAATTTTCCAAGTTGGCATTTAATAGAGGAACTACAAAATAAACTTAAGACCCCTTGTGTAAGGTATGCATTTTCTACCTGCAATAATATTTTTCATGTTGCTTACTGATTATTAATATAGAAATTACTAATATCCAAGCGTAATTTTGCAAAGATGTTGAAAAGAAAATGGTTGCTAGATCTCAAAATCAATTTAAAAAAAACTGAAGGTAAATCAATGGAAAAGATTTTTAAAAAATCAAACACAATTGTTTGAAATGTTAATTATTAAAGAACAATTAAACCAACAAAAAAATTACAAATTAGTTAATAGCCAAGTAATTTGCTACTAGATTATAAATGACAAACTAGATGATTATGGAAAGCATTCAAATCCTGAAGCCTATTTTATATTATCTATGTGTCTTAATTTTGTAATCCTCAAACTATACCCTAATGCTTTATAGCCAACCATTAACTATTAAAATCTTTGCAAATTATTTGGCTCCAAAGAATAGATGATGCACCTTAGAAAATAACATTATACAACATATCTTGGTCTGCATAATTTAGGGGGGGAAATGAGTAAAAGAGCACTGTAGAGATGTAAACCAGCATTGTTCTGAATACCAGTTTCTACAGAGTAACCAAAAAAGTGGGTTAGGGTTGGGCCTGTGTCATTTGCTTGTGGATTATTCTCAGAATCAGGGCAGCCCTCTCCATTGGCTTTCTGGTTCTCCAGAAGAAATTTCTGAAATGTGTTTTTATATTAATTCATTTCAAATTTATTTATATATCCCTCTATAGTCCACGGTTGAAAACTGCAAATAAAACCCTTATTACGCAAATGAAAAACAAGAGAGCAGCCATGAGTTAAAAGCAGTGAATCAAAACAGCAACGCTTAAGTCGTGCTTCTCAGGAAATCTAAAAAAAATGTCATAGAAACAAAAGTACTAAACGCACCATGGTAGAAATATAGAAATCTAATAATATTCAATAAGTATTTGTTTGGCATTGAAAAAGATAACGAGCTGAACACGGGACAGTTCTGGGGATGGAATTCTGTAAGCGGCAGGCTAGCCCTGAAGAGTCTCGCTCCTAAGCAGGGCCCAGGCCAGACTTCAGAAGCCGGCTTCAGGAAGACCAAGCAATAATGACAGAAGTCTAAAGAGAAAGAAACCATTCTTCTGGTGCTGCAACTTAAGCAGCGAAGGGCTTTCAAAATCAATATTGGAAGTTTGAACAAGCTTTAGTTGGTCTGAAATCAAAATGAAGAGCCACCAAAGTTAGCAGCCCACATCAGTCTATAATTGTCCAAGTGCCCAGTTCAAATCAGTAACCTGACAATGTAATATTTTTTGTCTTCTAGACTTTTTAGACTTAAAAAAGTAATCAATTGGCATATAAACATCCATGAATCTTTAAAAGCCACCTCAGAAGACCATGCTCAGTGTTGGGCCCGGAAGACAACAAAGCACCAAGTTGGTGTGGGGATTGGGGGGGGGGGGAAATCCTATGAGAAATGGTTCAATGAACGGAGTTTAAGTATTCTGCTGAAGACTGAAAAAGATAGACTAACAGTCTTCACACATATAAAACGTAAAATACAGGGTGGAGTGGACTTGTTCTCTGTTACTCCAACAGGCAGGACCAGAACGAATGGGTTGAAAACACAGGGAGGTAATTCAAATTAGATATTAGGAAGAATTCCTGAGAAGAGTAGGAGTCATCTTGTGAATGGGTACATTTCCCTTCACTGGAGGTCTTCAAACAGAGGCTGGATAGTAGGAATCAGTGTGAAAATCTTAGTCTACCTTTCATTGAATACTGGGGTTAAACTAGATGGCTTCTGAAATACTTTCACACTTTACTATTCTGTATTTATAGTAATATAATGATGGCCTTTCACTGAGCTTAATACATTTTATCTACAGGCTGTCAGGGGACACGTGTCTTTAGTTCCTTCCACAATTAAGTTTTAATTGAATATTTTATTTGCACTACACAAGTTGATTTATTCAAAGAATTGTTGATGAGCTCAAAGTCTCTTTCATCAGTTGTGACATTAAACTTAGATATTATATTGTATATACGTTTTCTTGTTCAAAGAAAATAGTGAATCTCACAAGGAGATGACGTCTACAGAACCACATCACAGCTCCATCCAGAGCATCTGGAGGCCTCAGTGTACTATCCGTGCCCCAAAGTCCATTTTTGCAGTAACTGGAACCATCTCTGAATGCAGCTACTGAAAGCTAATGGCATAAAAGTCTAAACATGGTAGACCTCCCCTCCCCAAAAACCCTGGCTCTGCTTGCTTTGCATTGTTAATCCATCCACTATACTCCCATCTACACATTAAAAAGATACTAAGCGTAATCTATAACCAACAAAAGATTGCTCGGCCCACTCTACCGTTCCATTAACTCTTCTTTAACTCTAAAATTTCTTCAGAGGCATTGGTCATGTTAAATAATTGGCATATGCTACTTTCCAGAACTACCTTCAGTGCAACAGACCAAAAATCCATGCTGCTTCACCAGTTCACTTGTATTCCTTTCCTACCTCTTAATATCCTTCCCTCTGTAGGAGAGAATAACAACATCATTCTTGAAATCTTTCTAATCTTAACCCCTAACGTAACCTTCAGACCTATACTGAAATCACACAGCCACTTCATAGGCAAATCACAGTGCATGTTAACATTTCTCCAATTAAACCATCTATACTGGCAGTGTTACGTTTGGGTTTAGGTTTAGGTTTATTAGATTTATATGCCGCCCTTCTCCCAAGGACTCAGGGCGGCGTACAACATTAAAAGAAGCACATAATACAAAAGTAAAAAAAAATTAAATAGAATAACCCAAACAAACCCAATAAGAATTGACAAAAACATATTTTTTTTAAAAAAAATTCGAATTAAAATTAACAATGATCAATACTTTGTTTTGTTTTGTTCAGGCCAGGCCGGCTTGCTGGAAAAGCCAACTTTTTAGGGCGCGTCGGAAGGATCGGAGGTCGGGGATTATACGAAGCTCCGGGGGCAGCTCATTCCAGAGGGAAGGCGCTCCCACAGAGAAGGCTCTCCCCCTGGGGGTCGCTAGCCGACACTGTCTGGCCGACGGCACCCTGAGGAGGCCCCTCTGTGGGATCGCACTGGACGATGGGAGGCTACCGGTGGCAGTAGGTGGTCTCGCAGGTACCCTGGGCCTAAGCCACGGAGCGCTTTAAAGGTCATCATTAGTACCTTGAATCGCACCCGGAAGACAACAGGCAACCAGTGCAGGCCGCCTAAAAGGGGTGTAACATGGGAACACCTAGGTGCCCCCATGATAACCCGCGCAGCTGCATTCTTCAACATTCGGACAACATTCATGACTTTTTTGTTATATTTTTCTTCTATCTTACATTTGTAGCATTAAGATGCACTGCCTTGCCAGTCTTATTGGCGCATTACAAAACTATAGTCCTTCAATGTCTTTGTAGAGATGCTGTGGAGTCCTTGAGCTACATGTTCTTTCACCACTCTTTAGACAGGGAGAATCCGGAAACATTTGTACTGATCCCCTTTTAAAGAACAAATTTTGATCAAGGACCAGTTTCCATTTGTACCTCCTGTGTGTTTAGATAGATCTTTCCAGATTGTCCAATCCTGTGTTTCTGCCTCTCCTGAAAAATTTATATTGATTTTTTTTTCTTGTGAGTTTTTAATATATCTTCATTTTTCAGTTTAATTCTGACTGCTGGCCATAAAATAGTAACAATAACAGCAGCATTTGTGACAATTCCAGTTTTTACTGTCAAGCCTCTAAAATATTCTTTCTGCTATTCCTTCACCACAGCTTCATCCTAAATAATTTCATCATTTTTATTTTTAATTCCACTCTGCTGGCTCTTCTTCACCCACTTCCAAAAGAACTATTTGCTTCCATCAAAATCATTCTGCATTTTTCTAGCCCTTATAATCTTAGCTATCCCATTTTCTCTTTAACCACATTTTGCAATTATTTTTTCTATATAATAAACATTATACAATATCTTTCTATCTTATTTACAGCATTCTCTTATATGCATTTTCTAAAGCACAGCTTCTTTTATTTCATGGTTTCACCAAGCTCCCTTTTTCAAATATTCCACCAAATATCCCACCAGCATAATTCCACTTTTTTTTTTTTTTTGCATTCTTTAATATAATTTATTTTACTATGTCCCAAGAAGCTCACGCATTTAATTTCCTTAATTTTCTGTTTCTTCTCTTAGGAGAGTCAACTAACATTTATTCATACAGAATTTGTAATTTATCTTCTGGCAGTCATTCTACTTAATGTACTTCTTGATACAACCAACAAAAACGTTCTTTTTATTCAGAACCTATAATTATGCTTCTTTGCTTCACTAATATCTCAACTCTCATCATAAATACTGACCTATATATATTTAGTTTTATATTTATTCCTTGGCTGTGAATTCATTTCAACACTTACACATAAAACCCATGTTTGAAACAGACCTCTGTAATAAAGTATTCCATTTATTGGACTTCATAATCTTATGTCCAATAATCTGCTGACAACGATGTTAAAATTTACTATATCATCCTTTTCCTGGATGTCTGCAAACTAAAGTGCCCCTCTAGACTCTGCCTGGATGTACACTTCTGAATGCCATTTTGTCTCTCAACTATAACGACACAATTCCCGGAATTTGTTGAAGGAATTGCTATAACTTTCAGTGGAATATTCTGACAGAATCTGCAGAATCCTAGCCAGTCAGCTACCTAGACTATCAGGCTTCTATATATTCAATTTAATTGGCTTTCTTGACATGGCAGCAGTAGTGGGATCCGACTGGTACGCCCGTTCCGGTACGGTGCTCCGGAGGGCCCACCCGCTCTCCTAATTGCTATTTGGGACGATTGGGGCTTTCGCGCACAAAGCGTACGGCGCCTGCGCAATGCTCCGCCGAGCAGCTGGAGCATCAACAGGTGGTAAGTATGCATGCGTGCACGTGCTGCACGCGTTCACGTGGTGGACGCCCGGCCCCATTGCAGCGTACCGGTTGCAACGGGATCCTGAACCCACCACCGCATGGCAGTATCAGTAATACTTTGAAAATAATACAGCAGTTACCAGAATTCAATATAGATGTGCGGAAAACAAATTTTGTCTAAATATCTTGATTTCATTTTTAAAAGCAGACTCAATAGACCTTAGTGATACTGTAAACATAATATATCTTGATTTTGGTACACTAAATCTTGTTTCTTATCAGCCAACTACTTAGGGATGAACATGACAATTAAATAGAGATACCCATGGCTCAAAAGCATATTCACAATGGGTTCATAAACAGATCTTCATTAAACTGAAATTGAGAAGAACTGAATATGGTATCACAAGGGTCCATCCTAGGCTCTGTACTATTCAAAATGTTTATTAACTAATTTGATGAAGGAAGAAATGTTGAACAAATCTACAGAAGACAGAAAACTGGTTAGGGCTCGGTTAAAGAAATGGCCTGAAAATAACAGAAAAATGCAAAATTCTTCACTTAGGAAACAAATTATACGTACCAACACTGAATGGCAGATACCTGGCTGGCAACAGTATTTTCAATACTGAACTTGGAATACCAATTTACTATAATCCACCAAGAATTAACAAAGCAATGTAGTTGCGTGGGAGGAAAATTCAATGTGAGATGACTTTAATCGAAGTGTACTTTTTCACATGGCAGGAAATGATATTAACTATCTGAAATATCTGAAATCTGACTCTCAAGGATTGTACGTAGTAAATGGGCACCACAGTTACAAACCAATTCAGGTAATTAGGATGATCGAGGGATTAAAAACCTCAGGTCCTCAGTAGAAAGACGGAAGATTCTAGGAACAGCTAGCTCTGAGAAGGCACGGGGGTAGGGCTAGGGATGGAATGGGACAGCAGTCTTCAAATACCTGGAAGGAAATATACCAATTATTGTGGCCCGTGCTATAGTATTCCAAAATGCGGGATATGGAATAATACACGGAAATTGTAGGATGACAGATTCCTACTGAATGTAAGAAAATGTTCTAACCTCAACAGGAATCAAACAGTGGAACCAATTACCCAAAGAAGGGGTGATTATCCAACCTTACGTCTTCAAGCAGAGGCTAGGTAGCCATCTGTTGAAGATGCATTAATGTGGATCCTGCAAAGAGTAAAGACTTCATGCCTCACTAGCTCCTTCTAAGTTTACGGTTCTACCATCGTTTCATAAATCAGCTGATGCTGAACAGAAAAAATTGTCACAAATAAATACAGCGCAAAGAGTCCAATCGAAACATTCAGCAGACAACAATGCCAGAAATTATTAATCATTCCATTCCAAGCAATTCAGGTGATCAGATACCATCAATAACAAACTCAAGACAACTATTTCTTTGTGGTCTTTTAAAAACTTAGCGCTGCCCTGATTAAAACATCTGCTTTTAAAAAGAGAAGTTTTCTCCATTTCCAATTTGTGACATTATCTTCAGGCAGCCAGCTCAAAGATATAATGCAACATTTCAGGAAACACCATACTTGGGAAAACGATACAATCAACTACAAAAGCAAGTTTAAAATCAGCACCAGTCTCAAATAATAACTAGCAACTATTCTAAACTAGGGAAAGGCTGCAATACCCCCCCCCCTGCCCCTCTACTTTGTGACAACCCAACACACACACACTGAGCCCTGATAAATTTTGGCAGTGTAACTGCAAAATTCAGTTTTATACCAATCTGAGATTTTTAAAAATCAGACTTGAAATATGTCCAACTATACGCCAATGTGATTTTAAACAATACAGATACCACGGGAAAAACAAAATCTTGTAAGACCAAAGAATGCAAATAATTATTTGGTAGCTCTTGCTCTACTTCCCAAAATATTGTGTAGCACTTGGCCACCTCTGCTCTAGACCTTAGATAACCAAATCATACTTATTCTAATATATTTTGAAAATTAGTTATTTAAATGAGAGCTGCAAAAGTAAATGCCTTTAAGTTTCATGTTCACAAAGCATTTGAGTAAAACTGCAAACCATTCTCCAGTTTACGTGACCCACACATACTTTTGCCATGGCTCCTGCCTGGCCTGTGTGCCCTGTTATTTGAGGAGACACCTGCGTCAAGGTCTCTGCCAGCACATTGCTTGCATTTCCCTGTATGGTGGGGACAGAATACTGCAATCCGGCACCTCGGCCTCTTCCAGTAGTCCCAAGGGAACCATTCATTACCTGCCCTTGTCCTTGTTGGCTCTGATTCATTAAAGTGTGGCCAGAGTTATTGTTGTGAAGACCTGGATGAGCCTGGTTGAAGCCAGTGTTCATACATATCCCAGAACCTGCCTGGGAGGTTGCTGGGCTGCTTGTCACCATCCCCACTTGTTTCTGTGCTTGAGAATTCAGGCCTGGAGTGGCTGAGGTGTTGGACCCAGATGTGATGGCTGCTTGCTTGGCCAGGCTTGAAACACCAGCGTCTGCCTGATTTAATGAACTCTTGCCCATCACATTCAGATTGCCAATATTCACGCTATTCGGTTGGGTCGGGACTTGGCTATTGATGCTCTGCTGCAGAGGGCTACTGGAGTTTACATTCCCAATTCCTTGGTTCAGAGAAGAGCCACTGCCTCCCGTCAGAAGTTCAGAAAGTTGTTTGTGTTTAGAAGCTGCATCTGGAACAATGTTTCTGCTGCTGTTTACAAGGTTCAGCTCTCCATTGGGGATCAATTCATCAGGAAGATCGTTTTCCAAATCAAAGAAAGTTCCAAAATCTGTAAAGATAACAGAAGTTTGTGTAAGAAAAAAAAAAGAATAAAAAACTACTATATATTATTTCTTTTAAAAACTCCCTGTAGCCTAAAGCAAAAGTAATGAAATTAAACAAAGAATAACAGTAAATTAAATGACTCAAAAACATTTTATCATTTGTTTTCCTATGCAAAGTATTGCTTTAACATTTAGAAAAATGATTCGTACTATCAGAAATCCACGAACAGAAAAATACTCTGAAGAACATGAACTGCATCACCACGGTTTTAAAAATCCCCAAAATAATGTAATCAATAAAGATGCAAGCAGGACCAGCTAGTTCAGTGTATCCCTATATTTGTAATAGCAATAAAGGGTTCTGCTACCATAAGGAAACTAAATTTGTTTAAACTCAAAACCCTAAAGCAAAAGCTAAAGCGTAAAAACCATTCAGATTCTCACAACATTAGCCCAGCTATTATGGTCTAAGGATATCCCAAAAGGTGCCTTTTTCAAATGGCAACTGGACTTTTTCTTGAAGAAGTTTCCATTTCTTGAAGAAGTCTTCAAGTTTGAAAAAAGCATGTTTCGGCACAACCATAACCTGGATGATTGAGAACCTTCAGAGACAAATGGTTTAGGGATGGTGATTATGTTTGTGGGCAGTGGAATGGGGAAAAGAGATGCTTCAAAAAGTAAACAATCGTTGCATGTGGTTTACGCAGATTGTACTGCATTACAATTAGCAATGCATTCTCAAAACTCAACTTCTAGCTTCCCGTAAAATGTTTTCAAAATTAAGTAGACAACCGCGTAATGTAATTTTGCTAATACAGTATTTCACTTATTGTGCTTATTTGAAAGACTGTCTTTTCATGTTATATTTACCAAACCACTACAACAGGGAGACAGGGTCTCCCGTCCCACCCCAATGAAGAAAGTCCAGCTAGTGAGACTAAGAGGAAGGGCCTTATATATATATAGTGGCTCCCTCCCTGCATTTTATAGATGGGGCATACTGTCAAAAAAACCGAAAGCAGTAATTTCTCGCATTTCTATAACGTAATTGAATTAAATGAAATTGCTGAAATATGCAATAATTTTGAAGCCACATTACACTAAGCAACTCTCTGAGTTTTTGTTGTGCCACTGTGCATCAAAGAAAGAGGCTTTTGAGCTTTCCACAACTTCACCAACTTCGTAATCAGACCCAGCTAAAAGCCCCGGACGAGGGAATCGCCGGGAGTCGGGAAGCCCGTTCACTTCAGTCAACATAAATACTTCCAGAGGACAACCCCAATTCTAGCTCACAACGGGAGACGACGGAAACGCTTTGGCTTTTGTAAAGAAGCGTCGGGCGACGGGGAGGGCATTTTGACATGTCCGGCACCAAGGAACGTCCAAGGGAAAGGCGAAGGGCCGGGGCTGCCGCTAAAGGCTCCTCTGCCCGGCACGATGCGCAGCCCGGAAAACCAGCTTGGCAGAAGCCGGTGACCGTGTGGGGCGGCATCTTCCAGCCTCCCTCCCTCCCTCCCTGGTTTCTCCTGCCCGATCTCTCGGGACCCGCGACTACGGCCCCCATCTCAGAGCCGCTGCCCCGCGGCCTCGGGCAACGAACGGCGGAACAAAAACCAGAGCCGAGGGCCTCCCCGCCCGATAGGCCGGCAGCCTCGGCTCACCTGTGGTGTCGGAGGCAGAGAAGCCGGGCGAGCTGAGCTTGGCCCGCTTGGCGTTGGGCGGCCCGTCCAGCAAGTTCTCCGCCATGGCCGGCCGCGGCCTCGGTCTCCCCCGCGGCTCGGCGCTCTGCCGGCCGCGGCTTCCTCCGCCGCCGCCGCCGCCGCCGCCTCCGCGTCGTTCTCACGCTCGCCGCCGTGGCGGGGCTGGCCAAGAGGCTGGGCCGCCCTCCTCTCCTCAGCGCTTCACCACCGGCCGCCCCCGCCGCTGCGCGGCCCCCATCTTGGCGGCCGCCACGGGCAGCGGCAGCAGCGGGACTCGCGGTGGCGGCGGCGGCGGAAGCGCGGCGACGCCCCTCCCCCTCGCGCAGTGCCCGGATGGCGCCCGCGCCCCCTCCCTCCTCCTCCTCCTCCTCCTCCTCCCTCCGTCAGGCGGGCGGTCAGTCGCAGCGGACGCCGTTCTCCCCGTCCTGCGCCGGCCCGCCGCGCCTTCGGGGCCCAACGTCCCCACGGGGAACGGGCACGGCGGGGCTCCCGCCGCTGAACCGGACCGGGGCGGCCGGGCGGCAGCGGCCCGCGGTGCTGGCAGCGCCTCCTGGAGGGAGGGCGCAAAAGGGCCCGTCCGTGCGGCGTCAGCGGCCCCGCGGCGGCTTCCCCGCGGCCCGGCTCCCGCCCTGGCCCGGCCCGGCTCCCGCCCGCGACGCTCTCCGGCTCCGCGACAAGATGGCGGCTGTTGATTCCTCAATTAAAAAAAAAAGTTTTTTCTCTTCTCTTTTCCACAGACAAAGGGGCGGGGCCGGGCGTGCGCGCTCGCCTCACTGCGCACGGCGCATCCCTCTCGCTCCGCCGCCGGCGGAAAAGCACGAGCGCAGCCGAAGCTCCGCCGGCCGCTCGGTCCGCTTGTCGGCGCCTCCCGCGAGCCCCGCCGAGCCCCCAACTCTAACCCTCCGGGAGTCGGTTCGTGCGCGTCCCCGGGGGATCCCCCTTCGCCCGGATCCCGATGCTCCCGGCCCCGCTTTGAGCCACAGCCGCGAGTGGGGCCTCCTCCCCCCCCTGACCCAGCAGCCCCTCCCCTCCCCCGGGTCACCCCAGCAAGGCCGCCCCTCCAGCGGCTGCCCGGCGCAGCCTCTCCGGATTCCTGCGCTCCTCCTGCGCTTCCCAGGGCTGGGGCGCAGAGCAGGTAGCCCTGGGCTCCAGTCCCCGTTGGAAGCCTTGGCGGCCCTGGACGGAGGGCGTTCCGGGCGCTCCCGCGGCTGTCGGGATTCCTGGGCTTTCCCCCTACGGGACCAGGCGAGGGGGGAGGGCTGGGAGTGCTGGGATTTCGGTCGTTAAGCGAGGCGTTCGTGGGATTATGTCCCCCTCTACGGCGATGGGGCTCCGTGGCAGAAGTTCTTGTGCAAATGGTCGCAGTCTGAGGATGACTGTAGTCGGGAGGGGAGGAGGCGAGGAGCGTGGCCCTCTGCCGGTGCTGAGGCCCTGTAGGATGGACGGCGCCCTGCTGCTTCCCCAGGCTCCAGCTTGGGTACTCAAACCATGGACTGGGCCCTCCTCCTCCACCAACTTTGTATCATCTGGAAATCGGGTAAATGATGTTTTTTGTCATCCTAGCGCAGATCAATATGGGTTGAAGAGCATGTCTTGAATGGAAGGGTGGATCTATTCCAGCCACCCCTAACCTTTCCTGCTTGGTGGATTGGAGGACGGAGGTGACGGTTCTGTGTGAGTCTTGGCTCCTGTGTGCAGCTCCGTTTGTGCGAGTGGCAGGCACAAGCACCCACCGCTCAAGCAAATGGAGTGCGCCCACCGCTTGCGTGAATGGAGCTAAGCACACGCGTGTAGTCACCTTCCACTTGCCCAGTTCCGAACCGGCCAGGGTCTATGGACCGCTAGTCCATTTCACTTACTCCCAGATGTTGTCTCTACATTGGGTATGACTTTCAACCAGCTGCTTATCCATCTAATGGTAGCATAAGTCAAGGCCCATGTTGCCTTATTTAATTTAATCTATTAACAT
This sequence comes from Thamnophis sirtalis, assembly GCF_051295495.1. Taxonomy (NCBI): domain Eukaryota; kingdom Metazoa; phylum Chordata; class Lepidosauria; order Squamata; family Natricidae; genus Thamnophis; species Thamnophis sirtalis. The sequence continues at coordinate 9,505 of NW_028261394.1, read as the reverse complement.
TTGTTACAGTAGTGCCCGGCACTTAGCCGACATCCTACATTTACATAATAAAATTATTTTGTTCGTAAGACCTTCAAGAAGACTCGCCCGTTTCCATATCCAGTGTACAGGCAGTCCTCGACTTATGACAATCAAAGCCCCAATTTTTGGAGGTAGGCAAGACTCAAAACGGGATCGCAAGAGCCTGGCATAAAAACACACGCCAGTCACCAAACATCCCAATTTCATCACATGACCACCGGGATGCCGCAAGAGTCTGAAAAGTCCTAGACCGAGGTAATTTGTGTGTAAGTAAATGGTCACTAAAAGAAGGATTGTAAGTCGCGGTGTTACAACCTCGGGGGGGGGGGAGAGAGACGGTCCGGCATCAGCAATTAGCCGACAGGAAAAGGAACTATTTACCGAAGCATAGAGGGAAAAAAAGTAATGCTTTGTACACATAATTGTTTTATTGTTTAGGAGAAAACAAAACGAAGGGCAACCCCCTCCTCCCAACTCCGCCCTCCCCCAGGATCTCAGAGGCCAAGGAACGAAGCCGTGCAGAGCAGCAGGAAAAGCACCGCCGTTTTATTCTCTTCTTAAGGGGGGGACAATCCGTCTCTGTTGCCCTTATCCCGCATGGCTGTTGAGTTCTGCGCCCATGCTTCTCAAAGCGACCTTCCTAGCACGGACGACTTCCTGTCAGTACTTTACGGCCGTCCCCCGTGGCCTTTGGAAAAAGTGACCTTTCCATCATGGCCGAATTCCTGTCCAGCCTTCTCAGTCCGTCCGTCCGTCCCCCCCCCAGCTTTCTTGCGCCGTGACTTCCTCGTCAGGGTGGAAATTTAAGTTTATTATTTTGTGTCATTATTATTAAATGCCTCACGATTAACATTAATACAGCAACAGGAGGCCCAGGGGCCACAACACGGAGAGAAGATGGAATCCCGCTTCAAAAGACTTAAACCGAGTTAAAAAGGCGTACGGTCACTTCAACGCTAAGGGACAGAAAACAGTGCCTTCCTGTGGTCCAAGCAGGTATAGCACGCGCAAAAGCGGGAAAAGCTTTTTAAATGGCATTTAAAGATTACTATCGTGTATCTTTATTATTAAACGCCAGTATTAATATTAATAGCACAACGGGAGGTCCAGGAGCCGCACAACAGGGAGAGAAGAAGGAATTCCGGTTCAAACATCTTACACCGAGTTAAAAATTTTCTCTGATAACCTCAACGCTAAGGGCCAGAAAACAGTGCCACAGTGTGGCCCACGCAGTTATAGCAGCCGCCAAGAGAGAGAAACGTTTATTCATGGTATTTTAAGGTTATCATAGTAATAGGTCGTCTTAGGCCTTCGTAAATCAGTTTGAGGCTTTTGAAGCAGGATTTCTTTTCCCATTCCTACAGCAAACGGGCCTCTCATCGCCCTATTAATATTAATAAGAAGCTAATAATAAATAATAATAAAGATACCGGATAATAACCTTAAAATCCCATTGAAAAAGGTTTCTTTCTTTTTGCGGCTGCAATACCTTCTTTTACCACAGGAGGGCACAGTTTTGTGTCCCGTAGCAGGGGTCACCAACCTTTCGGACCTCAGGGACCACTAAATTCAGAATTTTAAATCCAGCAGACCACTAATATGATCTTTGTAATGACCGGCTAGGTGGGTGTGGCTAAATGGTCATGCGAATGGGTGGGTGTGGGCAACCCGATGTCACTCATGTCGAGGGATGTCTCTCTGACCTCTACTTCTCCTCCCCTCCCAGCCATTCCTCACCTCCCGCACTTAGGGCCCCAATAGGAAGCAGTCCTCAGAGCTAAGCAGCCACCGTGAGAAAGAGTTGGCAAAACCGCTGGCTCAGTTCAAATTGGATCTGAGCAGGAAGGAAACTCAGCAGAAGCACCTCACCGAAGACTAGGAGCACACGCTTTCCAAGCAGAGGGAAGACTTATGAGAGGGCAAGGCCAAGGACCAGCGCCTGGAGGTTCAGCGGGCTGAGAGGGTCAGCCAGTTCCAGGCCATGGTGCAGTTCCACTGAAACGAGGCCCTCCAGCTCTTCGCCACCAGCGGCGCTTCCCTCCAGCCTTCGCCCAAAGACCCGATCCAGGAGGCCGAAGCAGACCCAGTTGGAATTTCTGCCCCCCTCTGACCCACACAAAAACATCCCGAAGGGGGAGACTCTCTGCAGCAACCAAACATCCGTTGCACGCATCCAGCCCGGGGGCCGTACTTTTGAGAACCCCTGATTTAGTGCAATATAAAATATGCAAACAATTTTTCTGTGGACCACCAAAATTTTCTTGCAGACTACCAGTAGATTAACATCAAGGGCATCCTAAGACTTATCGATAACCTCAATGATATCGCCAAGGGACAGAAAGCAGTGCTGTGGTGAAAACAGGTGTTGCAGCGACACAAAAAACATTTTGGATGGCCTTTTTGAAAAAGGATGGTATCTTCTGCCCTGTTCTGCAGTGCCCGTGGAACGGAAGGCAGCGCCTTCCTGTGGTCAAGGAAAGAATAGCAGCCACAAAAGAAAATAAAGTGTTTTGATAATTTTTTAAAGTTATTATCAGGTAGATTTATTATTAAAACTTTATTAATATTAATAGAGCAACAGGAGTCCTATTTGCTGCAACAGAGGAACAAAAAAAGAAATCCTGTTTCAAAAATCTGAACGGTTTATGGTTTGAGGGTAAGATTTTAGGGGTTGGGGTTAGCTCTCCATGAATTTGCAGAGCAAAATGGACATCGCCATTGGATTTGGAGCCCGTTGGTACGGTTAGGAGGGGGGCACGCCTTTTGAGCCGGCCTTATGTACGTTTCCTGCCAAAATACATGGAAAAAGCCCATTGGGGAAAATTCCACTTAGGGTTAGAGTTAGCTCTCCATGAATTTGCAGAGCACAATTTTCCTCTCCTGGGTGCACAAAAGCTTGATTTTTAAAAGCAGCAAGAAATACCATTTTTAAGCATGAAATTCCACCCCGAATCAAGTCCCAACATCCATTTTTGAATTTGGGCTCAAAAAAAGAAATTGGCATCCAAAGCAGCCATTTTTCTGGCCGCAGGGTCAGGTTTTCCTCCTGTGGGTGCAAAAAGCTTGATTTTAAAAACAGCAAGCGGACAGTTTGATTTCACAGAAGTGTGATTGACTTGGCGTTACATTGTGTTGTTTAAGTGTTCCCTTTATTTCTTTGAGCAGTGTACAATACGCAACACATCCGCACAATTTGTGCTAGTGTAGAACAAGAAAATGCAAAAGGCACAACACAAGAACTCTATCGGTTTGGAGAATTCCAGAGCAGTTTGCCCATTCCAGGTGAGTTTACAGACAACAGTGCCGTCTCGTGGCGAAAGAAGGAACAGCAGCCCTTAAATTTTTTATCTTTCACGAAGAGCAGGAGAAGCGTTTCGTACGGCGAAAGTGGATACCGCAGGCACTGTTTCGTATAAATCTTTTAAATATTTTTTATCACTTCATTGTTAGCTGTATGGAGGATTCATTTGCATAAATTAGCATTATTTGTTGCTTCAGGGGCCATGATTGAAACAATTCCTAACGAGAGGCAGGGTGGTCTAACAGAGAAGACACTCACTTCTTATTCAGAAGGTTGAGGGTTCAATCCTACGTAGGGAATCATTTTTTGGGCTCCAAAAATGTTTTGCCTCCAAAGCCCCCATTTTTCTGACTGCAGGGTCAGGAGTTTAGCTCCTCTGGGTGCAAAAAGCTTGATTTTTAAGAACAGCAAGAAATACCAAGATGAAATCCCCCCCCCCCCGAATCGTGTCCCCTCACGGGTTTTTCAATTTGGGCTAAAAAAAAATCAGGCCTCCAAAGCACCCCTTTTTGTGACTGGGGGGGTGTGAGGTGTTTTCCTTCTCTGGGTGATAAAAACTTGATTTTTTTAAAAAAACAACAAGAAATGCAATGTTTAAGCATGAAATCTCCCCCCCCCCCAATCAAGTCCCCTGGTGGGTTTTTTCAATTTGGGCTCCAAAAAACTTTGGCCTCCAAAGCCCCCCAAAGCTTGATTTTTAAAAAGAGCGAGAAATACAATATGCCACACATCCACACGATTTCTGCTAATAGAACAAGAAAAAAAAAAGATACAATGCAACTGAGGAGCTTTATCGATTTGGAGAATTCCAGAGCAGTTTGCCTATTGCAGGTGTGTTTACAGACAACATCGCCGTCTTGTGGCGAAAGAAGAGACAGCAGCCCTTAAAATTTTTATCTTTCACGAAGATAAATGGTCTCTCTTAAGGAGACCATCCATTTCCCTCGCTCTCCTTCGCACGGCTGCCGACTGCCGTGCCTGTAGGGTTTTGAACGATCTTCCCAGTACGGCCGACTTCCTTTGTGCCCTTCTCTGGCATCCAACCTCAACTTTTGAATCCCGCTTCAAAAGAGTGAAACCGAGTTAAAAGTACGCAGCATAGCTTCAAACCTAAGGAACAGAAAACATTGCCCTCCTGTGGTCCAAGGTGGTATAGCAGGCACAAAGGGGGCGCGCGTTTAATGGCATTTAAAGATTATTATTGTGTATCTTTATTATTAAACGCCTTAGTTATAATATTAATAGCGCAAGGGAGGCACAGAAGAAATAATCCCAGTTCAAAAACTGTAAACCGAATTTTAAAAATTTTACACGCTCTCCATTAATTAGAAGAGCAAAACTGACATCGCCATTGGATTCAGAGCCCGTCAATACGGTTAGGAGGGGACACGCCATTCGGGCCAGCTTTATGTGCATTTCTGGTCAAAATACATGGGAAAATCCTGTTCCGGAAAATTCCACATTTTTAAAAACAGCAAGAAACAACACTTTTAAGCATGCAATTCCACCCCGAATCAAGTCTCCTAATGGGTTTTTCAATTTGGGCTCAAAAAAATTTGGCCTCCAAGGCACTCCTTTTTCTGAGCGCGGGGTCAGGAATTTTATTCTCTGGGTGCAAAAAGCTTGATTTTTTTTTTTTAAAAAAAGGAAGAAATACCATTTTTAAGCATGAAATCCCCCCTTCCCTGATTCAAGTCCCCTGATGGGTTTTTCAATTTGGGCTCCAAAAAACTTTGCCCTCCAAAGCAGCGGGGTCATGAGTTTTCCTCCTCTGGGTGTAAAAAAGCTTGATTTTAAAAAAGAGCAAGAAATACAGTACAATACTCAACGCATCCACAAGATTTCTGCTAGTGTAGAACAAGAAAATGCAAAAGGAAGAACAACGCAAAGGAAGAACTTTATCGGTTTGGAGAATTCCAGAGCAGTTTACCTATGGCAGGTGAGTTCAGCAGCCCTTAAAATTTTTATCTTTCAACAAGAGCAGGGAAGCGTTTCGTAAGGCGAAAACGGATATCGCAGGCGTGTTTTGTTTAAATCTTTTTAATATGTTTTATGACTTCATCGTTAGCTGTACGGAGGATTTTCATAAATTAGCATTATAGGATTCCGGTTGTCGCTGTAGGTGCACTGTGCGAAAAGCTTGCTTTTTAAAAACAGCAAGAAATACCAGGATGAAATCCCCCCCCCTAATCGATTCACCTTATGGGTTTTTCAATTTGGGCTGCAAAAAAAATCCGGCCTCCAAAGCACCCCTTTTTGTGACCGCGGGGTGAGGAGTTTTCTTCTCGTGGGTGATGAAAGCTTGATTTAAAAAAAAAAAAACAGCAAGAAATGTAACGTTTAACCATGAAATCTCTCCCCCCCCCCCCAATGAAGTGCCCTGATGGGTTTTTTCAATTTGGCCTCCAAAAGACTTTGGCCTCCTGTGGGAAGTTATCATCCAGCCCTCTCCCAGAAAAATGAAATATCTTAGGAAATATCGAAAAGGCAGAATATTTCTGTGGATGTGAAAAGAAACATGTTTTAAAAGACAGAATAGTTCTGCCCATCCCCAATTAATGGGCCATTAAGACTAGCCAGGCTAGCCCACTTTACATAATAAAGACTTCACCAGCAGCTACAGAAAGGCATGATAATATACTCAACTGACCACAAGGCATCTGAGAACTCATCACAGTCTAGAGAGTAGCCCCCTGTATGGCACCATGGGAGTCTGACAACCAATCAGAATACATTTCTTACACAGGAACAGGAAACAGAGAGGTGGGACTAAACAGGGTATAAAAAGCCTAGCAAGCCCCTTCCTCAGTCCTTCTATTCTTCTTCACCTACATCAAAGCATGTGATCACCTTTTCTGTTCAGGACTCTTGCCATGTGGCCCTGTCCAACAATAAACCATCTTTCCAAGCAGCCTCCATGTCACCAGTGTCTTCTTCCCCACTTGGAGCTGAACCCAGAAGGACATTTCTTTCAACACTCCAAAGCCCCCCAAAGCTTTATTTTTAAAAAGAGCAAGAAATACAATACACAACACATCCGCACGATTTATGCTAACAGAAGAAGAAATTTCCAAAGCCACAACTTAAGGGAAGAGCTTTATCGGTTTGGAGAATTTCAGAGCAGTTTGCCTACGGCGGGTGAATTTACAGACAACATCGCCGTCTGGTGGTGAAAGAAGGAACAGCAGCCCTTAAATTTTTTATCTTTCAAGAAGAGCAGGGAAGCGTTTCATACGGCAGGCGCTGTTGCGTCGAAATCTTTTTAATGGTACGTTACCTTTTGGAAATGCCCCTTGGGCCCCCCTCTTTCTCGCTCATATTTTTTATTACCGCACAGGGATTTCTTTACATAAATTAGCATCATGGATTCCGGTTGTCGCTTTAAGGCACCTTCATCGCTACCATTTCTAAGTAGCAGCAGGGCGGTCTAGTGGGCAAAATAATCATTTTTTATTCGGAAGGTCGAGGGTTCCATCCTACGTAGGCAATCATTTTTGGGTTCCAAAAATGTTTTTGCTCCAAAGCACCCACGTTTGTGACCGCAGGGTCAGGATTTTTCCTCCTTTCCTCTGGGTGCAAAAAGCTTGATTTTTAAGCAAGAAATACCAGGATGAAATCCCTTCCCCCTCTCCCCCAGTCGTGTCCCCTCGTGGATTTTCCAATTTGGTGTCCAAAAAAATCCGCCTCCAAAGTCCTCAAAAGCTTGATTTTTAAAAAGCAGAAAGTCCATTTTTCTTCTTCTTGAGAGGAAGAACAAAAAAGACAACAACCCCACACTCCAGGTTCACTTTCCGGAGACCCTGCGTCTCTCGCGCCTTCGAAAGAGAGGCCGCTGCAGGGGCGCGGGAGAGGGGGAAAAATCCCAAACCCAAACCCCTCTCCCATCTGCGCCCTGAGGTAATTCTAGCAGAGGCTTAGAGGTGGTGTTGGATGGGGCGCTAAGGAATAGCCTATTCTCGGGTAGTAAGGATAGCACCTGTGGTAATTTTAGTTCTTAAAAGTTAGTTTTTAGGAGTAAAAATACTCTTAGGAGTAAACTACGCTTAGGAGCAAAACGCCAGAAATGGCTGAGGCAATATCTCTGCATCTTATTTAAAGGACTCCAAATTACCCCAGCTCACCTATGGCGAGTTACCTCACTCAGTCCCAGGAAAAGTGTTTTTCCCTCAGGGAAACGAGGCAAACTTCTGGGCGCTAAATTGTTTTTTAGCCAAGTATTTAGGGAGTAAAATAAAATATTGGCGGAGCCTGAGGTTATTAACCAAAATTGCTTCAGGTCCAGGAACTGACCTATGTTTCTTGCTGGAAGGTAAACTCCCAGGGCCTGAGGCAACGTTAAGTTCCTGTTCTTGGAGAGTAAGAGAAACTCCAGGGGCTGGAGGCCATATCTATGGGAACAGTAGAAAAACGTGGTCTGAGATATTCTCAAGGGCACAACGTTCCAATTCATTGTATCTTGCTTGTTTCACTGATAGGATAAAGCACATAAAAGCTCCTTTGTCAAATTGTCGAATTAGTTTTCTAGTCTTTGAGCACCAGGTGGACATTTGGTGACGTTGATTTTTATTTATTTCAGAGGCACTCACTGAGTAAAATCAGTCAAAACTGAAGACATCAAAGGTAAGTCATTGGTTTTATTAATTATGCAGAGCTACATTTAGCCAAGAAGCCTGATAGATACTATTGGCAACATGAGGTTTAATATGGCAAAGACCATATATGTATAAAAACAGGCACGAATTGAATAAATGTATCTAAAACATACATTTTTTTTGCAATCTTTTTTATTTTTAAGCAAAAAAACAATATAAAAAGGATGATCTCAATCATTACATACAGCATGTCTTTTGGTTACAAGTGTTTTTGCATCCATATTCTCAATTACATTTACAATCACAGATTTTTCATCTAACTAAATGCCTCACTTTCATTGTACAACATATATTCAATTACAATTAATATTTTTTAAAAAAAATATTAGGTTTCAATAAACCTAATTCCCCTACATTCTTGATTGTCTGTTTAATAACAATATACCTTTATATAATCACAGATCCGATATGAAAGAGATTTACCAACCCTTTATATTTGTATATCACACTTTTCAATTACGTATAATCCCACCAATCAACTATCGAGTATGTTTATGTTCATTATTGTCCTTGTACATCAACCTTCAAACAAAGATGTAATTCCTTTGTTTTTAAACAAGGTATTCTAAATAGTCACTTCATATATATACCAATTTTTAATTACTTCCTTATTGAAATTATTCATCAACAACATATCTTTATAATATATTCTTAGGGTTATACATTATATCACCAATCCTCTATTAAGTATACATAAATTCATTGTTATCCTTATCCATTTTAAAACAAAAACAAAAAGTTCTAAAGTATTCAATTGATATGTGTATCATTGTTAATTATTTCACAGCATAATTTTATTATCACTTAGCTCCTTCAATTAAAACATAAGTAAAACATTTTTCATTTCCAGATTTTTCCCCCCGAGCCACTGATAAAACAAATCTTATAAAATGGCTCGTCTTCTTGATCGCCAATTTCAAATGTCAATTTACTCATTTCAGCACACTCCATTATTTTTCGAATAACTTCTTATTTTGGTATTGTTTCATTTTTCTAGTTTTTTGCAAATACAATTCTAGCTGCTGGTAGAACCTTTACAATAAAATATTTTAAGTCTTTGTTATAGATTTCTGGTATAATTCCCAATAAAAAGACCTCTGGTTTAAGATCTATGTGTTTGTGTATTTTTCTCAAACCACAGGGTTTAGGGGGTGTAGGGGTTAGGGGGTTTAGGGTCTAGGGGGTTTAGGGTTTAGGGGGTGTAGGGGGTGTAGGGTGCGTAGGGTGCGTAGGGCGTAGGGTGCGTGTTAGGGTGCATGTTAGGGTGAATGTTAGGGTTAGGGTGCGTGTTAGGGTTAAGGTGCGTGTTAGGGTTAGGGTGCATGTTAGGGTTAGGGTGCGTGTTAGGGTGCGTGTTAGGGTGCGTGTTAGGGTGCGTGTTAGGGTGCGGTTAGGGTGCGTGTTAGGGTGCGTGTTAGGGTGCGTGTTAGGGTGCGTGTTAGGGTGCGTGTTAGGGTGCGTGTTAGGGTGCGTGTTAGGGTGCGTGTTTGGGCTTAGGGGGCGTGTTAGGGTGCGTGTTAGGGTGCGTGTG